>NC_140171.1:144355576-144448076 GCF_963971535.1 Notolepis coatsorum | reverse complement strand
CTGAACTGACCAGTCACCGCTGAAATGAATTGACCACCGTTGTAGCCAAGGAGCGTCTGCTCCGAGAAGGGGGCAGAAGAAGACGAACAAGTTCTTTGTTTTGACTCGACTGAATGAATGTAAGTGGATGGCCATTTTGGCTATAAACACTATATTCTATATTCAGATTTCAAATTGCATGTGTCCAGATGGCAAAATTCAGTAGTGTATCTACAAAGCCCCCTGTAAATCATCTGCCCTTAATTCATTTGCTTAGATTTTTTGTACACTTTCTCAAGAAGGTGCTGAATCTTCACGTCTGGTTAACACATCCACCTGCCATGCTTTGACCGCCAGACCACGCTGTACAGCGATATTGAGATCAATATTTCATTTTTTTTTTTTCTTTTTTTTTTTACTTTTTTTTTTAGCGTTTATCGCTTTTCTGGCCAAGCATGACCGACAGTTGCAGGGTGAAACGGGAGAGAGAGCAGGGGGAGACATTCGGCAAATGACGGCGAGTCCGGGAATCGAACTCGGAGTCAACCAGATCCGTGACGCAGCACGGAGTCCCGCGCGAGCGCGGTAACATGGTGTGCTACTGGAGCACCCCTATATATATTTCATTTTTTCACCATGGCATTCATAATTCATATATACACCTCCGGCGCTGCAGCTGGACCCTACGGCTAAAAAAAACGACGGCTCAATACCGCCGCCTGGTGGATGGTCGGGCGAGTTACACTCGAACAACAGGAAGTGCCATGAGTGCATCAATGAAAGTCCTCCGGCCGTCAGACATTGTTGCAAGGCTCCCGACAGATACTATAGTTAGTATAGTACATATCGATCGCTTTATAAACTTAATAATCGATATGATTTCGGTGTTTATTGCGACATACAAACCGGAAACGGACCTAGGCGATCGACGTCCTATACCTGGGATCTTTCACCGCCAGTCTCATTGACGCACGGTAAGAGGACGCTGACCCTATTTTCAGCGCAATTGTTTATTCTTTTCACTGCAAACCGATCTGATCAATATATCACCCTTACTACATAAAGTATTTACTGACGATCACGGAATTATAAACGACCCCCCCCCCCCTTTCATCCGTGCATGATGAGGCATAACGTATAGGATCATATACAGTTGAATTTTTTAATATAGCGTGTATCGGGAATAAACGGCAGTTGATCATCTATATATGCGTTTATGCCTATAACTCACGTTCTATGAATTACTGCAGAAAACGATAAAAACATACTTATATTCTAGAAGGTATTTTTGGAAGAATCTATGAATGAAAAAGTATAACGTTCCTACATCCTGAACGATAGATAATCGATGTTGAATGGGCCATACTAGTAATGTCAATTTAGCAATACAATTTAAAAAGTTATAGCCCTGCAAAGAAGGTGAACATCTCCATAGGCTTAGAGTGGTGGCAGTGATGGATATAACCGTGGCAGGGAATGTGTTAATGTTAGCATGGTGTTATTCACTGTCAAAGATGATTTTTAATTTGTTTTCTTTTTCTAATAATTATATTCTCCTTTGGTTCATTACAAATTACTCAAGCATACTGTAGTAACAGACACAATATTTCTGACAGTGGGAATTCATTCCCAGAGGTTCATAGATGTCTCTAGATACCATGCAAATGGACCATGTAGAAGTGGAGCAATCTTCCATTAACTTGGGTATGTACTTTTAGGCAAATATTCTGAAAATATGGCTAGGTTAGGGTTAGGGTTAGGGTTAATGATGTAATGACATGGACCATGGCCCTGTGTAGGTGTAAGGAAGCTTTGTTGAGGGAACGGGTCACCAGCGAGGCTTTGACGTGTGTGCGTGTGTGTGTGTGTGTGTGTGTGTGTGTGTGTGTGTGTGTGTGTGTGTGTGTGTGTGTGTGTGTGTGTGTGTGTGTGTGTGTGTGTGTGTGCGTGTGCGTGTGCGTGTGTGTGTGTGTGTGTGTGTGTGTGTGTATACCATGGCCCTGCGTAGGTGTAAGGCAGCGTTGCGGATGGAACGGCAAACCAGTGGGGCTCTGCCTTTACCCTCCTCTTCGATGTCTCCTGCAGGAGAGAGAGAGAGAGAGAGAGAGAGAGAGAGAGATACAGAGAGAAAGAGAGAGATAGAGAGAGAAAGAGAGAGAGACCAGGAATACTTTAAATCACTACAGTATTTCTGTGGTAACTCTGTGTACTGTATGTCTCTGTCTCACCTTCCTCCTCCTCCTTTATCTCCACACGTGTCTGCTGTGTTAGGCGGAGACGCTGTGGGTCAGCAGATGCATGCTGGGAGTTAATCCGTTCGACCAGCAGTCCACAGTGAGCCAGAGAGAAGAGCTGAGGGCTGAGCTGACTGTAGCTACACACACACACGCACACGCACACACAGACACAGACACACACACACAGACACACACACACACACAGACACACACACACGCACACGCACAGACACAGACACGCACACAGACAGACACAGACACGCACACGCACACACACAGACAGACACACACACACACACACACACACACACATGCACACACACAGGGTTAGTCAAGACACCATCCTACACTTTACTATGACGTCTGCATTAACTCTAAACATCTGTAGTAGTGCTGCAAAGCCATTAGCTGACTTAACAAATCCCATGGTCCAAGTTATGGGTGTGTCCCACAGAGGGAAGCTTCAGACAGTCTGTGTGTGTGTGTGTGTGTGTGTGTGTGTGTGTGTGTGTGTGTGTGTGTGTGTGTGTGTGTGTGTGTGTGTGTGTGTGTGTGTGTGTGTGTGTGTGTGTGTGTGTGCATGGTGTGTGTGTGTGTGTGTGTGTGTGTGTGTGTGTGTGTGTGTGTGTGTGCATGGTGTGTGTGTGTGTGTGTGTGTGTGTGCATGGTGTGCATGGTGTGTGTGTGTGTGTGCGTGTACCTGGCCTGTGGCAGCGTCCCCTGTGTCTTGTGCAGCAGTGTGAGGTGACTGAGACCCAGGTTGAGGTTGAGCTGAGCTCTGAGGTGCCTCTGGTGATCACATCTCTGTCTCCGAGCCTCTCGCAGCCCTAGCAGCTCTCGTCGCTCTCTGACCCGCCGCAGCATACTGCGTACTGCTGCCTTCACTGGGCTGTCACGGTAACCGCATCACCGCAATCCAGAACAGACAATCGCGACAACCGTGGTAAAAAAAAAAGGGGGCCGTCATCTGAAGTCACTGTTTGTCACTATCATTCGCCATTGCATACGTTTGTCATGTCCTATTGCAATTACATTTTTTTATTATAATTGTACTATATTCTATTGTGCTATATTTAATTTAGTTGATATCCCATTTAATTTTATTCAATATCTTTATTAAGTTGTACAGCCCTGGCCTATATTTGATTTCATTATTCTATTCTATTGTGCTTAACTTAGTTCATATTTCATTTAATTTTACTCCACCTTTTTATTGTATTATCTGTCTGTTAATGTCTGTCCGCTAATGTCACACCGAAGACGACCAAAGCAAATTCCTTGAATGTGAAAACTACTTGGCATTAAAGACCTTTCTTATTCTGATTCTGATTAATTTCTCGATCACCGCAAATCCACCCCTCAATTAATAACGCCGCGGAACAATGCATTGGGAACTTGTGTCCCACGAGACCTACCCTGTGAATATTAGTACGGGCGTGCGCGTGGGAGCTTGCGCAAAATCACCCATATTTTTCCACTGCCACATTTGGATATCCCAGCTGCGCTCAGACTGGGATATGAGATGCCAAATGTGTTTATTTTGTTTATTTCATATTGTATTTTGTTTATTTCATCATTGCATTTGTTTGTCATCCACAAATACATTATTTTGAGCAGACCTGTCCATAGTGCTGAATCTTTATACCGAATTTAAGCACTGTGCCAGTGAAGATATTTTCTAATTTACGAATATTTTGAGTGAGAAAGTTGTATTTAATGTTTAGTTAACCTCTTTAGCCCGAGCGGTCCATCGGCGGACCGCAAATGACATCACGTCATAAATCAATCTCTACAGACTGTATGACATTAACTCATTCCCCGCCAACAATGAGTTTACTCGTTATTGGGCGCCATGCGTTGAGCGCCGTCAACGAGTAGACTCGTTATTTGGTCGTTTTTTCTTTTATTCAATATTTTTATTCATTATTCATCCACTGACCTCGGTGTTGCCATAGGAAAGGATTCTGAGTTTGCCAAAGTGCAATACCGGCCGCATCCTGCTAGATGGCAGTGTCGCCCACCCTTTGAAACATTATATCTCACCCTGTGTTACACTAAAAAAACCCGGGCGCTAAATTTAGACGGAGCCGAATTATGTCCGGGACCAGATGGACACCAATACTGGAAATCGCGATCAGACAATTGGAATATTCTTTTTGGAATAACCCCGATCAAAGGTAAGGACTATCTGACATCAACTTCAGCTTGATCCAACAATGTTTTCATATCTATCCAGCTGATCAGCGTGTGTAGTGTTCAACACGAATGCCGTTACTGACCATCAAAGCATAAAAAATTACCCCCCCGCCCCTTTCATGCATTCATGATGAAACATAATACCTATTATATACATTTGATTTGGAAATAGTAGCGTGTCCAGGCAAGATCTCTTTTTTGCGTGTTCGACGGAAGAAAGTCACTGTCAAATGTCTCCATAGCTATAATATATAATATAGATATAGCTCTCCAAACATAGTGACGCACAGTGAAAATATGTTATGGAAACCTGGGGTGTTAGCTACAAGGATAAGGCTAATGGCCGGCGCCCAATGTGTTAAATAACAATATTTAAATAATAAATCAACTTACCACAGGTTTCAGAAGATGACGCTAAGTGTTTAGCTGCACCTATCACACTAGATGAGCTTAGGGAGGCGATTGCTGATACGCAACGGGGCAAGGCTCCAGGTTGGGACGCGTGTAGTCTTTTACCAACGAACTTGCATTTTTCCTCAATCTGATTGGCCACTGACGTTTTTGGTCATGTGACATCTGCGCCAATCGTGTGATGCCTGTTTCTGCGCCTATTTCCGCCTCTAACAGCCTGCAAACTACCTAATGCCTAGTTCTATCACTGGTTAAGCTCTTTCGAAGTTGGTTAAGGTTAGAGTTTGGAATCAGGGCTGGTGTTCTATCGCCCTGCTCTAAGACAAACTCTAACCTTAACCAACTTTGAAAGAGTGCCTAAGCTTAACCAGTGATAGAAACAGGCGTCACACGATTGGCGTCAGATGTCACATGACCAGAAACGTCAGTGGCCAATCAGATAGCGGAAAAATGCACGTTTGTTGGTAAAAAAATAGACGCGGTTGGGACGGCATTCCACGGAACTTTATCTTGCTTTCTGGGACGTACTCTGTTCCTTATTACTTTGAATGATTTTACACTCAATCGAAGAGGGCAATTTTTCCAGAGATGTCAATATGGCGCTTATATCTGTTTTACTCAAGAAAGATAAGGACCTCACAGAATGTGGCAGCTATAGGCCCTTAAGTCTCCTCGGAGCCGATGTCAAGCTATATGCCAAGGTTCTAGCCATCCGACTTCAAAGTAGGGGTGGACGGTATAAACGGTATAAACGGTATGAATTTGCGCTACGGTATGGATTTTGACTATACCGTGTGACCGGTAGAGCAACTCTAAAGTAGCAATGACGTAACCACAGTGTGGAGCACAGAGGCTTTGCGTAGTGGGTGTGTCAACGCGCAATTGTCATTTCATAATAGACACGGGACAGAGCAGACCTTAAATTCTAGAAGCAAACGAGCTCTTCAGCCCAGCTGTGTGACAACGTCTTCTCTCGCGAGTCGCACAGTTTCTATGTGTAATGTAAACTCTGCGACGGATCCAATGGTCTAACATGCTTTGCATCCTCGCCATTCTGGAATGCCCACGTCGCGCTAAAAACGTATGTAATGTTAACCGTTGATGTAGCCTCAGAAAGCTAACGTTAGATCCACTCCTAGGCAGCCTGTTGATGTAGCCTCAGAAAGCTAATGTTAGATCCACTCCTAGGCAGCCTGTTGATGTAGCCTCAGAAAGCTAACGTTAGATCCACTCCTAGGCAGCCTGTTGATGTAACCTCAGAAAGCTAACGTTGGCTACTCCTAGCAGCTCTCTCTCTCTCTCCCCCCTCCCTCTCTCTCTCTCTCTCTCTCCCCCCTCCCTCTCTCTCTCTGCTAACAATCCTGATTCGATTCTTGAACCTATTTCATTCCAAAGGAATATATTGATGGACATTAGCTATAGTATAGGTCAGCAGCTGTAACAGAATATATATTTTTTATTATTATTATGTTTCAACAACGACAAAAAAAAGCCAGCGGTGGACCGACATAACAAACGCTGTCACTGTTTACTTATGGTTCCTTTTCAAACTGTCGATATAAAGGGCTTTAAAGACATGGTCAAAACACTATATGCATTACCTGCCAGCAGACACTTGAGAAAATGTTTTGCATTTTCTATTGCAGTTTTGCACAATAAATGTTCTTAAAATACCTCTGTACTATGTGAACTATGTCCTAGTAATACAAGAGTACAGTAATAGCTGCCATACCAGTGTTTACCCCTTCAGAAGCATTTATATAGACATTTTAAGATAAATGAATATACCGTGATATATACCGTTACCGTCTATACTTCAAATTATACCGTGATATACATTTTAGACCATACCGTCCAGCCCTACTTCAAAGGCATATGACATCTCTAGTTCACCCTGATCAAACTGGCTTTATAAGAGGCCGCCTGGTTACTGACAATATCAGGCGGTTACTGCACATGATTGATGCCAGCAAGGATGTCGCAGTCCCTACAGCTGTCATGTCCTTGGACGCAATGAAGGCCTTTGACAGATTGGAGTGGTCTTATTTGTGGGCAGTTAGGTGAGGGGTTCATTCATATGATCAAAGTTCTCTACACAGGGCCTTCAGCCATGATCTTAACGGGGAAGTTCTGCTCGCCACTCTTCTGTCTCGCGCTCTTCTAGACAGGGTTGTCCTTAGTCCCGGACTTTTCGCCTTATCCCTCGAACCTCTAGCTCAATACATAAGACAATCCCAGATTATATCTCCTGTTTCAATTCAGGGCACACATCACCATATCATCTTATACGCAGATGATGTACTCTTATTTATGCAGAATCCCGCCATCTCTCTACCTCATCTTCTCAGCGTAATAGATGATTTTGGCAGTCTATCCGGCTTTAAGATCAACTGGCCAAAATCTGCCTTTCTCCCACTTAATGAGACTGCGAAGGCTACCATCCTCCCTGCAAACATACTTATGGTGGAACACTTTAAATGTCTTGGGATTGAAATATTCCCCACTATTAGCCAAACGGTAAGGTATAATTACTCCAGCTTGGGTGATAGGATTACAAATTACTTCAACAGGTGGTCAACATTTTAAAATTCATTACAGGCCCGTGCGTCAATAATTAAAATGAATATTTTACCCAGAATTAACTTTATCAGCTCCATGCTCCCGTTACCTCCTCCTGTTGGTTACTGGCAGAAATTGCACTCTGCCTCATATAAATTCATCTGGAACAACAAACTGCGCTTAAAGAGATCCACTGCCCAGAGGAGTAAACTCGACGGGGGGTTAGCATTTCCAAACTTCAAATATTATTTTCAAGCTTTTTCTTTGAAACCATTGATCACTTGGTTTGACTCTCAAGCAGCCGTATCCTGGCGACCATTGGAGGAGAAGATAGTATCCCCATATAGACTTCAGGATATAGTGTATACCAATGCAATGCAATTTACGATTTGGCCCTCTTATCACACATGTGATCCAGACTTGGCGGGACACCCAGAAATCGTGTACTAACCGCCATCGATGGCATACGCGTTCCCCTCTATTTAATAACAATCTACTCCTTATTGGACAACAGCCGATTAGGTACCCTAGATGGGAAAAGAAAGGCATTCACATGTTGGGGGATATCTTCGATAACTCTGGTCTCCGCTCTTTCCAGGATCTATCCAACGGATATGATCTCCCCGGAACTTCCTTTTTCTTTTATTTACAAATAAGGGCAGCTCTGAAGGCTTATGGGGTTCCATGGGACGATCCACTAGAACATCACCAATTTCACAAATTATTTTATGACAAAGAGACATCGAGAGGCTTCGTTTTTGACTTTTATCGCTGTCATGGGGCTATCCCATGCCCTGTAAGTAGGGATGCACATGGGCCTTAAGTGGTTTGACCTGTTCCCACATGTGGTCATGCGGCCAAACATTTAGTTTAGGCCTTCGGCCTAGTTTGTTTTGTTATGTTGTTTTGTAATACAGACACATTGGTTTAAAGCATAACATGGTATGTAGAATTAAAGTACATGCATTTGTTGATAAATACTGTTTGTCTGTGCTCCCACTTGGTTCCTTGTAGGATCTCTGGCTGCCCAACCAGAACTGGGAGAGGCCAGGGCCTTTTCTGGAGGGGAGATTCGGAAGGAACCAAGTGTGGTAGAGTACAGGGGGGGGGATTTTCATAACGAGAGGGGAATAGGTTTATGAAGCGCCCTAAACACTGTTTAGTGTTTGGTGATGATAGAACATGATGGAGTAATGTATCCATGTTGTCCAGAGTTATTGGATGTGTAAATTGATGTCTGTATTGATTAATTGATTGTTTGTTTTTGGTTTGTCCCTGTAGGAGGAGCTTCCAGCATAAAGCCAGGGATGGAGGCTCCTCTCGGGGAAAAGTAGTGACAGGCTTGGAAGCGAGACACAGCCGTACTAAGACCTAGGTCCCTTAGCCAAGGGCCTAGTTGTTTATATTTGTTAAAAGAAAGTTTAATCATTTTGTATTATTTTTGTATTTATGTTAAAATATGTTTTTTCCCGTTTTTTCCCACTGGGGAGCAAAAGAACAAATAGAATAAAAAACCAACCACTGGGTGATGGCAACCTGACTCGGACTGCATTTTTCCTTCGCTTGGCCGCCTCCTCACAATTGGTGTCAGAAGTAAAGAGGACTACAAGCTTCAGGGATGCCTCCCAAAAAGCAACAGCAACAGCAAGAGCCTGCAGAGGAGGGTGCCACAGGGGGAGCCTTCGAGGATGGCTTTCAATCGGAAAGTGGCCCCACTGCAGGTCCGGAGGCTAGCTTCGCCAGGTTGGCACGGATGTTTGAGATGCATATGCAGTACCAGATGGATCGGGATAAAAGGCAGGATAAAGAAGCAGAAATAAAAGAACGGGAGTTCAGTGCTATCAGCGACAAGGTCACCGAGCTTCAGTTGGACCTGGAGGCAACCAGGTCTGGTCCACCAACGGGACGAGCCAGTGGGGTCCCAGGCGGAGAACCCAGGATGGTGAGGTTAGAGGAATCTGATAACGTTGAACATTTTTTGACCACTTTCGAGAGACTGGCAGCAGTGTATGGCTGGCCACGACAAGAGTGGGCTGTCCGCCTCATTCCTCTGCTGACTGGTAAGGCCAGGTGTGCCTTTGTAGCTATGGACCCAGCTCATACCAGAGATTTTAAAAAGGTTTTTCTGGCCAGGGATGTATAGCCAGGTCAAATATTACTGCAAGACATGTCCAGAGTGCCAGCTTACAGCAGGGAAAGCTACAGCCCCTGTACCCCTTATGCCACTCCCTGTGATAGGCACCCCTTTTGAGCGGATAGGGGTGGATATTGTTGGTCCATTAGAGAGAAGCCAGGCAGGCAACCGGTTTATCCTTGTCATTTGTGACTATGCCACCAGATATCCAGAGGCCTTTCCATTGAGAGAAGTGACAGCCAAGCAAGTAGCTGCAGCTATGCTGCAGTTTTTTTCTAGGGTAGGGATCGCGAGGGAGGTACTTACGGACCAAGGGACCAATTTCATGAGTCGCACACTCAAACAGGTCTATCAGCTGTTAGGTATCAAGAGAGTAAGGACCACTCCCTACCACCCTCAGACTGATGGCCTTGTTGAGCGTTTCAATCAGACCCTGAAACGTATGCTGAAAAAGTTTGTTTCTGAGTCAGGGAAGGACTGGGATAAATGGCTGCCGTTTCTGTTGTTTGCCTACCGTGAGGTTCCCCAGGCCTCAACTGGGTTTTCACCTTTCGAGCTGCTTTATGCCCACCAGGTCAGAGGTCCATTGGATGTGCTGCGAGAAACCTGGGAGGAGTTGGACAAACCACAGAACATGAACGTCATCTCTTTTGTCCTGAAAATGCGAGAGACGCTCATGAGGACCACCACAATGGCACGTGAAAACCTTCTGAAGTCCCAAGCCAAGCAGAAGGAGTGGTATGACCGGTCGGCAAGACAGCGGAGCTTGGAACCTGGGGAGGAAGTCTTGTTGCTTTTGCCAACGTCAGAGCACAAACTGTTGGCAAGGTGGCAGGGCCCATACCGGGTCATGTAGAAGATGGGGCCGGTAACGTATAAGATCCACATGCCAGAGAGGAGGCAGCCACTTCAGATTTTCCATATAAACATGCTCAAGAAATGGCACCCCCGCCCAGTCTCTGTGACACCTGTACCGCACTCGCTCTTCATCCAGGCAGTGGAGGAAGAGGAGGAACCCATGGAGCAGTACCTACCCGGTCGGGAGGAGGGGAAGAAGCTGGACATGGACCACCTTTCAGCAGGAAGGAGAGAAGAGCTCCTTCGGATCTTGCCCCTCCATCTCTTCATGGAGACTCCGGGGCGCACGGACATGGTGCACCACCACATCACTTTGAAGGAGACTAAGCCCCTTCGTCAGCCAGTCTATAGGGTGCCAGAACGTCTGTTACCGGTGCTGAGGAAGGAGTTGGAAATGATGAGGGAACTGGGGGTGATTGAGCCCTCCTCCAGTGAGTGGAGCAGCCCAGTCATCTTGGTCCCAAAGAAGGATGGCACCCTGAGGTTTTGTTTGGACTTTCGGAAGATCAATGGGGTGAGTAAATTTGATTTGTACCCCATGCCCAGGATCGATGATCTGGTGGAGAGGCTAGGAGGCGCCAGCTTCATTAGCACTCTTGATCTCTGCAAAGGGTACTGGCAGGTTCCCCTTACAGCAGGGAGCAGAGAGATCACGGCTTTCCGAACCCCCTTTGGTCATTTCCAGTTCACGGTCCTTCCTTTCGGCCTTCATGGAGCGCCGGCGACATTCCAGAGAATGATGGACAAGGTCCTGTCGGGCACAGAGGCCTTTGCCGCTGCTTACCTGGATGATATAGTGATCTACAGCAACAGCTGGGAGGAGCACATGTGTCATCTCGAGGAGGTCTTGCAGAGGATCAGGAAAGCAGGCCTCACCATCCGCCCTGACAAGTGCTCACTGGCCAAGCAGGAGACCAGGTACCTGGGTTTTGTGTTGGGGAAGGGACTGATCCGACCGCAGGTGGGGAAGGTTGATGCTATCAAGTCCGCTCAGAGGCCCACGACCAAGACTCAGGTCAAGTCCTTCCTGGGTTTGGTTGGCTGGTACAGGCGGTTTATACCTGACTTCTCAACTGTTGCTGTGCCTCTCACGAACCTCACGAGGAAGAACGAGCCCAACAAAGTGCGGTGGACGGACGGGTGTGAGGAGGCCTTCCAGGGTTTGAAGACCTCGTTGTGCGGTGAGCCCCTGCTTAAGAGTCCTGACTTTGAGCAGCCATTCACAATCCAAACTGATGCATCGGATCTGGGTATTGGAGCCGCCTTGTTGCAAGGGAAACCGGGTAATCTCCAGCCCATTGCTTACATCAGCAGGAAGCTCAACTCTCACGAAGTCAGGTATTCCATCGTGGAAAAGGAGTGCCTTGCCATCAAGTGGGCACTGGACTCTCTCCGATACTACCTGTTGGGCAGGAGATTCAGCCTGGAGACTGACAATCGGGCACTGTCTTGGCTGGGGAGCATGAGGGACACCAACTCCAGAATCACGAGATGGTTCCTTGCCATGCAACCTTTCGACTTCGAGGCACTGTATAGGAAAGGGAAGGAGGACTGTACAGCAGACTACCTCTCCAGAACACCACAAGTGTCTACTCCAGAAGGGGGGGGTAATGTCATGGGGCTATCCCATGCCCTGTAAGTAGGGATGCACATGGGCCTTAAGTGGTTTGACCTGTTCCCACATGTGGTCATGCGGCCAAACATTTAGTTTAGGCCTTCGGCCTAGTTTGTTTTGTTATGTTGTTTTGTAATACAGACACATTGGTTTAAAGCATAACATGTTATGTAGAATTAAAGTACATGCATTTGTTGATAAATACCGTTTGTCTGTGCTCCCACTTGGTTCCTTGTAGGATCTCTGGCTGCCCAACCAGAACTGGGAGAGGCCAGGGCCTTTTCTGGAGGGGAGATTCGGAAGGAACCAAGTGTGGTAGAGTACAGGGGGGGGGATTTTCATAACGAGAGGGGAATAGGTTTATGAAGCGCCCTAAACACTGTTTAGTGTTTGGTGATGATAGAACATGATGGAGTAATGTATCCATGTTGTCCAGAGTTATTGGATGTGTAAATTGATGTCTGTATTGATTAATTGATTGTTTGTTTTTGGTTTGTCCCTGTAGGAGGAGCTTCCAGCATAAAGCCAGGGATGGAGGCTCCTCTCGGGGAAAAGTAGTGACAGGCTTGGAAGCGAGACACAGCCGTACTAAGACCTAGGTCCCTTAGCCAAGGGCCTAGTTGTTTATATTTGTTAAAAGAAAGTTTAATCATTTTGTATTATTTTTGTATTTATGTTAAAATATGTTTTTTCCCGTTTTTTCCCACTGGGGAGCAAAAGAACAAATAGAATAAAAAACCAACCACTGGGTGATGGCAACCTGACTCGGACTGCATTTTTCCTTCGCTTGGCCGCCTCCTCACAATCGCCATTTACTTATTTCCTCGTATAAAGACCTCCCCCTGGATACGATTTGGAGAAAGGATGTCCCGGAGTTGGATGTAGATTTTGATTGGGATACAGTCTAAGAAAATGTCCGGCTATCCTCACGCAACCCAGATCACCAACATATTCATCTACATTTTATTCACAGGACTTATCTGACCCCTAGACGATTGAATCGAATGGGTCTCAGACCTGACACTCGATGTACCTTATGTCCAAACGGTGCCAACGGAACATTTATGCATATGTACTGGGAATGCCCTCCTGTTGAGCTCTTTTGGGAAAATGTTACCTCTCAGCTCTCTGATATTTCCTCTCTGACTATACCTGTTTCTCCTTCTGTATTGCTACTGAATGACATTTCTCAATTGCCGACCTCTACACATGTGAAAAGACTGATTCTGGCTGGCCTCACAGCCGCCAAAAAAATTTGCGAGTGTCAAGTGTCCATGTATACAATTTTAAATTATTTTCTTTTTGTCTTTTTTTTTGGGGATGGGGGGGGGGGATACTTCCGGGGGCGGGCGGGGGGGGGGGGGGGACTGTTATTGTCCTGTGATGTCTTGTTTATTAGTATTGTTATTATTTGTATTGTTTCGTGTAAAAAAAGGAAAATAAAAAAGATTTGACCACAAAAGAACTATTTAAATAATAAATACAATTGCATGGGATCTCTGGGTGGCTGATGCCCCTTTATAGATGCATGGCTTAGGGCAGGGGTGGCCAACCCGCGGCTTGCGAGCCGCATGCGGCTCTTTGCCCGTCAATGTGCGGCTCTGCCATCAATATTTTTTTTTTATGTCACTCATTCCATAAGGACATAGAATAAACATTTACAAAAAATGTTTAAATGGTCCATTGGCATGTTCTTGGGATCTGAATCTAGGGACATAATAGATCAGTGTCAGAAATAGTGTGTCTGTTACTAGGCTTGAGTAAATTGTAATGAACCAAAGGAGAATATCAATTCTATTTAATATTTTTTTTATCTTTGACTGTGAATAACACCATGCTAAAATTGACCAGACCTGAAAAATCTAAGCAAATGAATAAAGGGAAGATTATTAAACAGAAGGTTTTGTAGATACAGTACTGAATTCTGCCATCTTTTTTATAATGTAAATTTCTCCACCATTTTTCATCGTATTGCAACACGTTTTTTGCAAGACGTTCACAGAAAGGTAGAGAAACTAACTGCATTCTGTTTTATGGCAATAACGTTCAGGTTTGTGGGAGATAATCCCAAAAAATAAGAGAAATAAAAAAGTAAATCCAGAAGTCAGATGATTGACAGGGGCTGGTGTGAGCTGGGTAGGGTCGTTTTTCGAAATTCGAAAGCCCTGAGTCTCTTCCTTCAAAAGACTACAGACGCAGCGGTCAAAAATCAAACCAATTCTGCTGCTTGTCTGCTGCTTGTCTGCTGCTTGTTGCTGCTTGTGTGCCACTTAAGTCTAGCACTCAGGTGTTAATTTTTGGGGGCTGGTGGCTGGGTGAACAATGGGAGGGTACTTAACTTAAGCGCTTCCCCAGGGAGGGGGTCAGGGGCTACTGCCCTCAGACCCCCAAGATCATTTGTATATGGGCAGTCTGACTTGGGGTACTGACCATATATTTGTGTTGCAATGCATGATAAGTAAACAGTGAAAAAAGCTAAGAAATCGGATGGGGCCAGGACATTTGGGACGAATAAAAATTTAAGATTAAAATCTCCCCAGCCTGTGGCAGGCAGTGGAGGTGTGAAATCTGGCCCGGTCCAGAACAATAGGAGTCACAAAATCAGTTTGTAGTGGAGTGGTGGAGGAGTGGTAGAGGCGCAGGAGAGGTGTGATTTCTCAGCGCTGGATCTGTACACTCACTTTTGGCTGTGCCACTTCCTCCTGTCAATATGGGCCGGTTTCCGACTCAATGCCCTGAGATTTCTATCATCTTATATTTCACTAATAACAGTTAAAATAATTGGTAAACAAACGTAATGCTGAAAATATACACTTTTACTGTATATCTCGGGCTTAAGAGGTTAACCCTGTGAGGCCCAAATTAAAAAGACATTAGCAACTTCAGAGGCCAGAGGGTGGGACATATAAACATATTTACTATCAAATGGCATTGTGAGGCTGAACAACAGGACCAATTGACTATAGGCCTACATGTGCTTAATATTTTTTAAATAAACATTCTTTTAAAAAAAATTTATTTATTTTTTATTTCTCTTTCTCCAATTTTCTGTTTTTCTCCCTGTCCCAATTTAGTCGCCGTGCCAATTCCCCCCCTCCCCTACCTGGCTGCTGTATGCATGTTCTCCTACGAGTCGGTACAAGGGCGTCCCGGAGCCGACCGCACGCTTCCTCCGATATGTGTGGCGACTGCCAGTGACGTCTTTTCACTTGGCAGCGAGGACTCTCATTGGTGAAGTGTAACGCATGGGAGGGCACGCTCTCTCCACCTAGTCCTGCCCCCGCTGAGCAAGCGCAGAGACCTGACCTGTCGCTGTCCACAACGCCAGATTCCCACCCACCAGCTTCCCACCCCCTAATACTGCCAATTGTATTAGTATGAACGACCAGCCAAGCTGGTAGCAACGCAGAGAGCTGGGCTCGAACCCAGCATCTCCTGCGTTGGTGACGAGCGCAATCTCCGCTACGCCACCTGACCGCCCTATAAACGTTCTTTTTTTAAATGGCTAAAAATTATTTTGTAATTTTGCAACCGTGGGTCTCACAGGGTACTTTTAACCCTGTGAGGCCCAAATAAAAAAGACATTAGCAACTTCAGAGGCCAGAGGGTGAGACCTATAAACACATGAAGGGTGCCGTGACTGAAAAAAAAGGTTGAGAAACGCTGGTATATGGTGTGGCTCTTTGTGGTACCACAGTAATTTTTGTGGCTCTTAGTCTGACTGGTTGGCCACCCCTGGCTTATGGCTTTGCACGTAGTTACCACCATGTCTGTGAAGACGGTAGGTGCGTCGCGTTAACTGCTCGGTGCAATTTGCACCAGGCTTTGTGGATTGGGAGCATTTTTTAGACGAGGCTCATTTGCATAGAAAGGGGAACATGTTCCGCCCATATTACCTCATTTAAATATGCGCTAATTGCACCGGACGCAATGCGGATGGAACGCAGTTACCACCTCATTTCACCCGTTGTGCCTCCTCTGTGGATAGCAAACTATGTTTCAGCGCTATTTGCACCTGCTTTGTGTCGGAAAAAGCCATGCAAACCCTTTGGAATCCGCCCAGAGACTTCAGCCCCTCTCTGAGCCTCTGCAGCATCATGTGTACTGCTGCCCTCTCTCTGTACACACATATATATATATATACATATATATATATACATATATATATATATATATATATATATATATATATATATATATATATATATATATATATATATATATATATATATATATTAGAGGTGGGCATAGATAAAAAAAAATATTAGATTAATCTATCTGCAATCCTGGAGTTAATCTAGATTAAAATGGCTCATTTGAAGTCTGCCGAAGGCATTCAAAATATGTGTGTTCTACGCAGTGTTGTGCTAGTTACTGAAAAATAGTAACTCAGTTACTTTACTAGTTACTTCATTTCAAAAGTAACTCAGTTACTTTACTAGTTACTTACACCCAAAAGTAATGTGTTACTGTGAAAAGTAACTATTTAAAAAAATAAAGTATTGCTCCCATTGATGCCCTTACAGATTCTTAGTCAACATCTGTTGATCATTTTGACAGTTTCCACTAATCTCTCTCTCCTAGTATGTCTCTTGCTCTCTGTCTCTCATAAATGTCATAAATGTCACTATGAATTGAAAATGGGGGACCCTGATGTAAACAAGACAAACGTCTTTCTCTGGTCAGCATCCCCTTAACAATTGTGTGTATTGAGCTGTACTGTATTGTACCCATTCTGCAATCTGTTAAATAAAGTTTTCATTCATTCATTCTCCCCCTTTCTTCCTCACTCCCCACCCCTTCCTTCCTTCCTTCCTCCCTCCCTCGCTCTCACAGAGAGAGAGAGAGAGAGAGAGAGAGAGAGAGAGAGAGAGAGAGAGAGAGAGAGAGAGAGAGAGAGAGAGAGAGAGAGAGAGAGAGAGAGAGAGAGAGAGAGAGAGAGAGAGAGCGCTTAGGTTCTAGGTTGAAAATAAGTGCACGCTAGGTTGAATGAATTGATGAACAATTGATGTCGTAGTTGGAACGTTTCATTATAAGCGCCTTGCAAGTTGCAACGTTGGTTAAGATATGAAAATACTTGCCAGTATTGTAAGGATGCATTAGCATTAGCTAGCTTACTTACAGAGACTTGTGGTGGAGGTTCTAGCTGAACGAGCCCGCCAGCTTGATTTCAGGCAGCAAACGGGTCCGGAAACGAACGTTTTTAATCCACACCACAATATGTAAACAAAGGTTTTAACCATCCACAACAGAATACTGCAGTCCAAATGTATTTCCGATGCTTGATTCTTCTCTCAGACCGACGCAATGTCTTGAACTATTATGTTTATTGGCGACGCGAGTGTAGTAGCACTGTGTGTAAACAAACACGCCCACAACGTGTCTCCGCACACATGAGTTCTACGCACACACAGAGTAATTCGACCAGGTATACATCAGCTAATGTAATTGGCTCCCAGACCCAATTTTGAGAATAGAGAACGGCGGCAATTTGTTTAACGCGCGATAATAGTCTGCCGTTAACTTAGCCCGGTAAATGCGTTAACGGCCCGGCCTTAATATATATATATATACACACATTATACACAGTATAATGAAGGATTTGGGTGTATTTCATTGATCAGGACAGTTTAGGTATTATAGTATAGTGCCATAACACCTTTTAATTAAGGCAAAGTGGGGTTTAGCCTCTGACTAAATCTGTATTTCGACAGAGACATTCCACTCCATTTTCTGTATGAGTTCAGGGCTCTGTGAGGAGAGATATGGGTCAAAAGAGGTTGCTAGGGGGACGAGATAGCCAGGGACGTGAGGTCGGCATTCCAGAGAGAGACAGAGAGAACGTGAGAGCTAGAGCAAGAGCGAGAGAGAGAGAGAGACGTTGCCTAGGTAATGAAAGCGAAATCTATCAGTAGACAGCGGTAGAAAGCGAGCAGGCAGAATAGTTTGGAAAGCGAGACAGACCACATCAAGCTAAGCCAGCCTCTTCGGAGGCTGGGGGAAGGGAAGACGACAAGGTAGAGAGAGAGCTAGCATGCTAACAGACCGAAGAACCACAGAGCGGATATTGAATCTAGTTTCTTATACCTCTAAAGACTTTCAATTTGTTTCATTCTGTACGAGAACCTTGGTTTATGCAAATAAACATCATTCCGATATGAGACGACGACTCTCCAGTACATTTTTGTCCGGATGCAAACGGGGAGAGAGACCAGTGTTTCAGCCAGTCAGCGTCTGGGAGGACATAATTCCAAAAGGCTGAAAACACTGATTTCTATCAATACACATGATACTCAGTATACACATTATACACAGTACACAGTTTACACATTATACACACATATACTGTACACATTATACACAGTACACATTATACACAGTACACATTATACACAGTACACATCATACACACACACACATTATACACATACACACACAAAAAATCGATACGTAGTAGTATCGCGATACTTTGCGTGGCGATACAAGTATCGATATTTAATTATTTATAAAAATAAAATAATTTTTTTTTCTTGTATAAGGAAGTTGCATTGTTCATTTCAATACCTGTAATAGTACAGTAGTCCACACACACACATGTGCATTCAGTTAAGTTGGAATATGACTGTAATACAAACAGTTCAGTTTGTCAGGTACATGCAACACAGATTACAGTGTTTACATCTGTCTGCTTGAGAAAATACCATGTTCTGCAATAAAAATTATTGAAGTGAGATGAACAGACTTAGATTTATTTTATTAGATAAAACATGTTGACAAAGTTTTACTTTGCAGTTGAAAAAAGGTAATAAATTAAATTTGATAAAAGAAAATTAATAAAAAAATAATAATAAAAAATTGCAATAAGCGTATCGCGATATATTTAGTGATACTATCGTATCGTGACGCAAGTATCGTGATAGTATCGTATCGTGAGGTCTCGGTCGATTCCCACCCCTAACACACACACATAAACACATTACACACACACATACACATACACACACACACACACAGAAACACATTATACACAACCACACAGAGAAACACATTATACACACACACACAGAGAAACACATTATACACACACACACACACACACCTGTCAACTCTGTCATCAAGCAGCTCGTTTTGTTTCTCCGGTGGTGTTTTCTTCTTCTGCTACCAGGAAGAACAACAACACATGCATGAGGTCCAGGCTACAGGTACTGTAACGACAGCAGTCCCAGCATGGGGTCTGGGTATAACGACAGCAGTCCCAGCATGGGGTCTGGGTGGTCAGGTGTTAAAGAGGAGGAGCTTAATTCATTGTTACTTCATTCATCAGACGTTCATTCATTAGTGCAATGAAATAATGTTTGACAGACAGATAACCCCTCTAGCCCTGTCTATATTACCCTTTATACAACGGCATGCAAATTTCTCGATTCTGATTGGCTGAAACAGTCATTTTACACGTCTTTATTGGCAACAATCCACGCTGCTGGCCCAGGACCCGCCCACAACCGACCCACATCACATCACTCCGCCGGATCACAAGAAGGTGGCCAATAATCTTTACAAATGGATATGTTGATGCGACTAAACGACTAAATATCAAGCGATTCTGTCACAGCGAATGTCTTAGTCGTTTAAACAATGTTGGATGATGTAATTGATGGGTCTTGAATCATTCTGTAACAAAAGAAAAATCGCGGATTGATTGATGGATTAATTTGCGATTTTTTTTTCAATTTCTTTTTCCTTTCGACTGTCAGCGCTCGCTCTAGTCTCCACCCACCGCCACACACCCCCCCCACACACATACACACACACACGCACACACACACACGCACGCACACGCACGCACACACACTCTGCCTGCAACGCGGGGGATAGTCAGAGAGCTGGGTGCTGCGCTGTTCTAAGTGAGCATGGCCTATTGAGTTGATTGATTGATTGATTGCTAATTTTATTACTGTACGCTTGGTTTCCAACTGGTTAAGTTTAGGCCCTCTACAGTAGGTTTAAAAAAATAAATAAAAGAATAGGGCGAAGAAAACGTTTT
This sequence comes from Notolepis coatsorum, assembly GCF_963971535.1. Lineage (NCBI taxonomy): Eukaryota > Metazoa > Chordata > Actinopteri > Aulopiformes > Paralepididae > Notolepis > Notolepis coatsorum. The sequence continues at coordinate 144,428,043 of NC_140171.1, read as the reverse complement.
TTTCCTATAGGGCAAAGAAGACTTTTTAATTTGTTTTACCTACTTTATATAGAAGCATCTAAGAATGAAGTTCTATGGAAAGTAGGTCTGCATTCCCTTAACAATTGTGTGTATTGAGCCGTACTGTATTGTACCCATTCTGCATCTGGTAATAAAATGTTCAATCAATCATTCCAATAATACACAGTTGGATGTGTTAGTTGGTTGGATGCACTTCAAGCTGCTTCCACATGAGGCAACTTCTCTCAATCATTCCAATAATACACAGTTGGATGTGTTAGTTTGGTTGGATGCACTTCAAGCTGCTTCCACATGGAGGCAACTTGTCTTTTTTGTAGTTGTGGGAACTACTTTTTCTGGCGGATGGTTTTTTCAATAAATCTTCGATTAATGTGTGTTTATTGTATAGAAATAAGGTTGGATGAATCTAGCAGTTGTATAAAAGCTTTACATCACTTGCAGTCGTGATTTGTGACCAATAAACCATGCCTAGGGGGGTCTAACGACCACCCCTAGGCATGGTTTATTGGTCACAAACCACTCCTGCGCGTGATGTAATGCTTAAATAGATACCATTCAGCCACTAGGTATCACTAGAGCACCAGCATGTCATTTATCCAATCAGGTGCATTCCACGTAGGGAAGTAGAGAGGGGATACATGCAACATGTAAACAACAACAAACATTTAGCAAATTATCAATATTTAATTTGGTGGGAAAGCAATACTTTATATACTGCACCTTTCACTAAAAGATGTATTATTCAAATAAAATTAAGATTACTTACATAAAACATTTATGTATAGCACCTTTAACACTTTCAGCGCCAATCATGACTATAGTCGGGTTATCTCGCCATGCGTTGAGCGCCAGAACCCGACTATACTCGGGTTTTCGATTGTTTTCATAATTTTTTCTTTTATTCGATTTTAATATTCTATACAGTCTCACGGACCTCTGTGTATCATTGGGACTCATTCTGAGACCTCGAGATTGCAATGCCGGCCGAATCCTGCTAGGTGGCAGTATCGCCTACTGTAACTGAGGGGTACAATTCCCTGACTGTATTGATAAGTATGGTATCATTAAACCACTACCGTCTTATGTACATTCCTACTGGCCATACAGTACACAGGTATCTAATGATGAACACTTCCCCACAATGACTCGGTTCCACACAAAGCTGTATTTAAGTATTTATTAGCAGCAAAAGGTACATAATATACTTTACTTTACTTCACTTTGGATGCGCTTATAAGGCAAAGGAATGTGCGTAGGCAAATCAATAACGAATGTCCATTCTCATATTACGCAGGAGATAATCATACAACCTGAATCTTAGGGAATTATATCTATGGTACACTAGTAATATAGCGGGAGATACTGGTAGGGTCCCCCCGGTTGTAAGCCAGCAAGGGTAGAGGATTTGTCAATAGTAGAGTCTGGGTCAACGATGATAAGGAGACTCCAAGTACAGGAGACGGTGCAATAAGATCTTGATCCACAGACGAATACAGCTGTTCTCCGTAGCATGTAGCTCCACATGGAAGAAAGCTAGCCGGCCTCAGACTTCTGAGAGGCAGACTCGACGTGGCTCCTCACAGGTTAAATCCCACACACTTGTGGGTGTCGGCGATTCTCCGCTCCATTAATTACAGGACCAAAAGCAAATATAATCCAGCCGAAAAGGGCTATGCAGTCGTCGGTAGGTTATCCAGTGTATATAATCCACATGGTCCTCATCTAGGGCCCCTCGGGTGAAAGCGCCATGGTAAGCAGCCCAGCCTGGATAAGCACTCTAGCTGATACGAGGAAACGTTGGTGATGCTGGTCACTGTAGAACTTTTGCCGCACGATACACTATACACAAATAGACTATTACTGACTTAATAGAATAGGTCGAACTCGACGGTACAGCGTTAAACTCTGACACTTCAGTTATTAATTCGCACGCGGTCTCAATGCTCTATTTGGGGCCAAACAGGCCATACTGCACCGCACGTCGTATCGTGGGTGAGGCTTCAACTTATTGGGTAACTCTCTAAGTGCTTCTGTATTCACCTGCGCCGTATTTATACGCTTAGATGAACAAACTAGTACCAGCTTTATTCCTGTCTCATATCCTTGCGCAATACCGTTCATGTCCAGGCATGTCCCCGGCGGTGACTTTGAACCAGACCTTGAAGGTATGGCCTTGGCGCCTGTGGACCGCTGTCCAATAGGAGAATGAAATATTATGGTCTGTACTAGGCTAAAGGGATATTCCGTGTATATGTACAAGGAATATACAAGGGATATCAAACGATATACAAATATTATGCAATATATATCAATCAATAAATATATATATTCGGTTTAATCTGATCCTTCGTAACAGCCGCCTCCTAATTAGTCCCACCTAATTAGATAAGCAGAGACAGATTAACCGCACTGTCCACTACTCAATGTCTGTTGTGAGGGTAGGGCAGTTCACAAAGTCATGGGGTCATGGTCGTCATCAATAGTATCGGGGAGCCTTGGCAACTCTATTAGCCTCGCCACGGGTCGGGTGTAGATCCGCCCTTGGACGAGCACTTCGGCCGCTCTGACCTTTCCGTCGGCACCGGTGATCACTTTGCTTACGCGGCCAGCCGGCCACATAGCTTGGGGTAGTGACTGGTCGATAATCATGACGACTGTTCCTTCTGTCAAATTGTCCCTCTCTTTCACCCATTTCTGGCGGGTCTGTAGAGACGGTAGATAGTGGAGTAGGAAGCTGTTCCAAAACTTGTCAGCCAATACTTGACTGTACCTCCACATTCTTCGGCCGTTCGCTTCTTCAGGCCTGTACACTGTCTGTGGTAGCGCGGGGTCCAGCCGCCCCATCAAGAGTGTGTTGGGGGTGACTGGGTCGACATCTGCTACATCACTTGAGACGTAACCGAGGGGCTTTGAGTTCAATACTCCCTCGATCTCCGTGAGGACTGTCATTAGGACTTCTTCCGCCACGGTCTGGGCCCCAAGCACGGCGTACAGGGCTGTCTTTATTGACCGTACTTCTCGTTCCCAAGTTCCACCGAAGTGAGGTGCATTCGGGGGATTAAACTGGAAATCAATCTGGTATGGAGCGAGGTGGGTCTTAAGTTCTGGGCCCATAGCTTGGAAGCTCTCTCTCAGCTCTCTTTCTCCGCCTTTGAAGTTTGTCCCGTGATCAGACAATAATATAGACGGTTTGCCTTTCCGCGATGTGAATCTTCGGAAGGCCATAAGGAATGAGTCTGTGCTCATGGTTGGAAGGAGTTCTAAGTGCATCGCTCGGGTGGTCATGCATTTGAATACAATACCCCACCGCTTCTCAGTCCCTCTTCCTTTCTTTACATACAGCGGGCCGAAACAGTCCATACCGGTGGAGTGAAAAGGCTTGTCGCCGAGTCGGAGGCGACAGGGAGGTAGGTCAGCCATCCGGGGTATACTGGGCTGTGCTCGCCATTTACGACAGTCTAGACAGGTCCGCTGGAAACGTCGTACTGCTTCTCTCCCTTGCAGTATCCAATAACGACGTCTGATCTCCGCGAAGACTCTCTCTGCCCCGGCGTGATGCACATCCTCGTCGAATTTCTTTATGATCAGCTCTGTGACCTTGTGTCGGCTGTTTAAGACTATCGGGTACTTGACGTCATCCGGTAAGCCTGGAGCTCTCCGCAGACGACCACCCACTCTGATGAGATTATGGGCGTCGCTCTCGGGGGCTAGGTGGAGCAATCTGCTGTCTGACAGGACGGGCTTTGCTCCCTGTAGACAGTCTAGCTCATCGGGAAACGAGTCTCTCTGGGCTCGCTGTAGGAGAAGAAGTTCTGCTTCTTCGTAGTTAGCTGCAGTAATGTCAGTAGTGAGCTGAACCTCTGGGTGGTGCCACAGGAATGTCTTTAGCTGCGCACTCTCAAGGGTGAGGCAATCGTCTATGTTGGGGTCTGTGGAGACAAGTGTGGTCAATCCACAGAACATAGATTTCTTGTTCTCTGCCTCCTCTTTACTCGCTTCCCGTGGGGTGGGTGTAGGCCACTCTTCTTCCGGGAGCTTGAGGAACTCTGGCCCGTCACTGTATAGATTGTGACGGGTGAGGTCATCCAGGGACATTCCCCGGGTGATGACGTCAGCTGGGTTGTGTTTTGTGTCTACATACCTCCAGCTTGCTGCTTCTGTTAAATCTTGATGGCCACCTTGTCTTGGCGGAAACGTAGTAACACGCCTAGTAGAGAGGGGCCGAGTGTTGGGCCGGGCAAGAGCTCTTTATTCAGATTTTGTGATCCGATCTGGTAGCTGCAGTTGAACACAATACGATCCTTGCCGTTGTGGTGGACTTTGTGGTGCGGCACGTACCATGATTCGGTCGTCTGATCGGCCTCTTTAATGTCAATTTTCTTTATGTGTCCCGCTGTGATTAGCTTGTCAATCTCAGCGCGGTACACAGTCTCTTGAGCGGGGTCTCTGGCTAGGCGCCGCTCTGTGTTCAATAGATACCGCTCCGTCGCTTCTTTTGGGGCGTGGAAGGTAGGCATACCCTCTCGCCTCAGGAGTGGAGTTGCGTATCTCATCACTCCGTTGACTTTGACTCTCTTTGTCCCCCGCTCGAGGAGGGCTATAGCGTAAATGTCTTCCTTGGAACGAATGTCTTTCTTTTCGTTCTTAAAGGGCATTGTCTCTAGTGTCCATAGCCTCTCGACATGCTGTAGGAGGGTGGTGTCTTCTTCTGTCACTCTGGAGTGTAGGCAGCTAGTGGCTGCTGTTCGGTTAAGAGACCTAGCGAGGGGGCCTTGTAGTGTCCATCCTAGGCGGGTCTCGACTGCTGCAGGACAGCCTCTGGGCCCTGTGTGGACCCGGTCCATTGGGACGATGAGGTCTGCATGGTCGGAGCCTATCAGCAGGGTCGGGGTGGCACAGTCTATGAGCGGTATAGGTAGTTGACGCAGGTGCACATATTTATCCATCAGCTTGGCGATGGGGTAGGTGTACTGCGACAGGCCTATGTCTTGGCTGGTGAAAGTGTTAGTGATCCTATACCGTCTCTCTGGCTGCCCGCTTGCTGCGATAGTGAAGGAGACATTCTCGCCCTTTATCGTCTTTAGATCTCTTCTTATTGTCCGAATCGTCATCTGGTCTTCGCTCCCCCGCAGCCCCAGCTGGGCCGCAGCGGACGCGAGGAGAAGGGTCTTCTCTGACCCGTCGTCAAGGACGGCGTAAGTGTCCATGACCTTGTCTTGGTAACTCAATGTTACGTGGACCACCTTTAAGAGCACCCGGGCGCCCCCGCTGCTGGCGGGGTCAATGTACATAACACTTGCCTTTGTGCTGCTTGAGGGTGCAGGCTTTCTTCTGTTACTGTCGTGTAGGACGTCTAAGTGGGCTCCGTCACACCGACTACACCTCTTCTTTAAGCGGCAATCGGCTGCCATGTGACTGCGCGCACATCGGTAACAGCGTCGGTTGGACTTTATCCATTGACTCACCTCGTCGGTGGTCATCTTCTTGAACGTGTCACAGTGTGACAGCCAGTGTTCCTTTTCGCAGTACGGGCATACCATCTTCCACTTCTCTTTCATCGAGGGGGTACTGTGGTTCTTGCTGCTCGGTACTGATTCTGATTGGTGCATGACGGTCACCAATCTGCGGCCATCGTTTGCTCTCCTAGGTCCCTCTCTGGAGCTTGGTGTGCTCCGCACGAACGTATCCAACCGTAGGCTGTTGACTTCTCTCGCCAGGAAGTCGGCTAGGTCTAGGAGGGATGGCTCGGGACCGTTAGGATCACGGTGGTCTCTTTGCCGCCTGAAGCGCTCTTGTCGGGCGGGCGGAAGCTTCTCTAAAATCCTCTCGACATTAGAGTTCGCGTACAGTTCGTGCATACCCTTTTCCTTTTGCGCCCCCAGCATCCCTACCAGGGATTGTACCTTGATAGACAGGTCATCTAGTGAGCGATTGTCTGTGGCTGGGGGTAGACGGTCAATATTCCTTATCTCTTGTATTACGTAGTCCCATATGCGTCCATATCTTTGGTCGAGTGCTGCTAGAGCCGCGGTGTATGGGGTAGTAGAGGTGGAATATGCCAGTGCTATATTGTGCGCTCGGGGCACCTTGAGGTGCTTTAGTAGGATAGCATATTTGTACGGTTCATCAGCTTGGTCGGACATCATTGTCTCTAAGCACATTCGTAGCTCTGTGTACTGTGCTCTGTTCTCGCGTGTGAAGTCCGGGAACGTCGGTGTGCCAAGGTACGATGCCATGGATGGCTGGCACATCGGTGAGCGTTGGAGGAGAGGCCTCCTAGGCGAGTCTCCTCTTACGTGTCTTGGTCGGCTGGTACCTGCTGGGTACCATGGCCCGCGTACCCAGGTGCTGTTCCTCGGGGCTGGTTGTGCGTCAAGCTCACCCGTGAATTGAGTCGGGGGTCTGTAGCGCAGAGCCGCGGGGGTAAAGCCTGGGCTGTACTGGACCTCCTGGTCCTGTGGAGTACTGTGCTGCTGTTGGGCTTGACTCTCCTCCTCTCCCTCTTCTTCTTCCTCTGGCAGGTCATCTAGATCCTGTAGTCGTCTATTTTGCCTCTCCGCGGTATAGACCGGTTCTTCCCTGTAGCTGGGTCTCGCTTGGACCGGTCGGGGAAGGGGTTCGGAGGGGGGTATAGGCTCTCTCTGGTGGTCGGGCTCAGGGTCGCTTGATCGGGTAGGGGAGGGTGCCCTTGACCCTTGTCTTGACGAGGCCCTGGAGCCCCGTGCGGAGGGAGGGGGGGTTGCCCTGGTAATCAGCTGCTCCATTATCTGCGCTTGTAATCGGTCGCGCTCGGCTTCGCGCTTGGTGAGAGCGAGGTCGCGCTCTGCTTCTCTTTGGGCACCGGCAGCGGCGCGCTGGGCTTCGGCGGCGGCGCGCTGGGCTTTGGCGCGGTCTCTTCCCATATTCTCTTCCGTCTGGAGGCGTCTAATCTCTAGACGTGTACGGTCTTCGTCACTCCGTTGCTGCGCTTGAAGGCGTTCTCTTTCCATGGAAGAATGTTCGCGCTCACTAAGCGTCTGTGCTTGGAGTCGATCGCGCTCGGTTGAGGCTGCCAGGCTGGCAAGGAAGGCCTGCGCCAGCATCTTGTCCGCTTCGCTGGGGGAAGACGCTGGTTGAGGTGATCCGCTCCTGGTAGTACTCGTTGGAGATCCGTTCTCCTGTGGCGAATCGAGGAGATCCATCTCCGGGGTGCTCGTCCCTTCTTGTAGTGGGTCGAGTTCCATCCCTGGAGGGCTTTCTTTATCCTGGAGCTCTCCGGGGACTACTTCTTCGGTCTTGGCGGGGGATAAAGTCATGTCAGGTCCCTCCTGGTCCCCACCGTGAGCTTGGTCAGTTACGTTAGAACCCACTAGGGTCTCTATTGGCGGGGTAGCCTGGTCGGTAGGGTCGGACATAATTTTACTATCTACTTTTTCCGCGTTTACCGTCTGTAGAAAGCTAGGTAGTATACTGGCAACCTAATCCTCTAAGTACTGAGGTGTCTGCCGTCTACGCTGCGGGCGATCTATTTTAGGAGAACCGTTTTGTGGAGTGTTCATCATTGGCCATGTCAATATTAATACCACTATATTAATATTACGCTAGTTACCCTCCGGCTTGAAGGACCAATTGTAACTGAGGGGTACAATTCCCTGACTGTATTGATAAGTATGGTATCATTAAACCACTACCGTCTTATGTACATTCCTACTGGCCATACAGTACACAGGTATCTAATGATGAACACTTCCCCACAATGACTCGGTTCCACACAAAGCTGTATTTAAGTATTTATTAGCAGCAAAAGGTACATAATATACTTTACTTTACTTCACTTTGGATGCGCTTATAAGGCAAAGGAATGTGCGTAGGCAAATCAATAACGAATGTCCATTCTCATATTACGCAGGAGATAATCATACAACCTGAATCTTAGGGAATTATATCTATGGTACACTAGTAATATAGCGGGAGATACTGGTAGGGTCCCCCCGGTTGTAAGCCAGCAAGGGTAGAGGATTTGTCGGTAGTAGAGTCTGGGTCATCGATGATAAGGAGACTCCAAGTACAGGAGACGGTGCAATAAGATCTTGATCCACAGATGAATACAGCTGTTCTCCGTAGCATGTAGCTCCACATGGAAGAAAGCTAGCCGGCCTCAGACTTCTGAGAGGCAGACTCGACGTGGCTCCTCACATGTTAAATCCCACACACTTGTGGGTGTCGGCAATTCTCCGCTCCATTAATTACAGGACCAAAAGCAAATATAATCCAGCCGAAAAGGGCTATGCAGTCGTCGGTAGGTTATCCAGTGTACATAATCCACACGGTCCTCGTCTAGGGCCCCTCGGGTGAAAGCGCCATGGTAAGCAGCCCAGCCTGGATAAGCACTCTAGCTGATACGAGGAAACGTTGGTGATGCTGGTCACTGTAGAACTTTAGCCACACGATACACTATACACAAATAGACTATTACTGACTTAATAGAATAGGTCGAACTCGACGGTACAGCGTTAAACTCTGACACTTCAGTTATTAATTCGCACGCGGTCTCAATGCTCTATTTGGGGCCAAACAGGCCATACTGCACCGCACGTCGTATCGTGGGTGAGGCTTCAACTTATTGGGTAACTCTCTAAGTGCTTCTGTATACACCTGCGCCGTATTTATACGCTTAGATGAACAAACTATGTTACAAAGGGTCAGATTAAACCGAATATATGTATTTATTGATTGATATATATTGCATAATATTTATATATCGTTTGATATCCCTTGTATATTCTTTGTACATATACACGGAATATCCCTTTAGCCTTTAGTTACACAGACCATAATATTTCATTCTCCTATTGGATGGCATGCCACCAGCGCCAGTGCCGTGCCCCTAGAGCCGACTTGAAAGCTACCGACAGGACTTGTCTCAACATGCCCGCTCTTGCCCAGGGATACGGCGACAGAAATGAGATTGGCACTATTTATTCCCCGTACATATAAATATGGCGCAGGCGAATACAGGACTTCCTTTTCAGTTCGAGTTGAAGTTCAGTCTTGTTCAGTTCAGTTACCAAGTAAAGCCTCACCCACTATGCAACGTGCGGCAGAGTAGGGCTCGTATTGCCCCAAATAGAGTCGTGTTTATCCTACTACGTTTGTTCAACGTATCGTTCGCTATTTACTAGTAAGCCTTCATTACGAGTCAAAGACCACGTGAAGTGAGTAATTGTGCGTCTACATAGAGCACTTATAGCCGCGTGCAAATAGGATAGTAGTAACGTCAAGTTCAACTGTGGACCACCGCGCACCGGAGGATCTCCCCGGCGCCAGCAGAGCCTTTTCCGGCAGGATTATTATTATTCTTCATTGCTTTGACTGTGGCTGCTGGAGCAGAGAACCGTCTACCCCACTGCTGTGGGACCTGCCCGTGAGAACATCATTCGAGCCTGTCTCTGTCGGACCAGAGGCTCTACGGCTTACACCTGTGCTGCCGCACACTGGGATTACAGCGGCTACCTTTCATCCGCTGAGCCAGGGAGTAAAGATCAAGATTGTTGAAGTCCCTGTGGAACCCATTGACTTTGCATAGAGCATTGCCTCCCCCTGCTGGCTTACAACCGGTAGTACCCCCCTTCCAGTATCTCCAGCTATCTCCCCAGAGTACCAGAGATATAATTCCTAATATTCATTATTGATTTGCCTGCACATTCTTTGCCTTATAAGCGCATCCAAAGTGACCAAAGTAATGTAATATAATATTCTTGCTGTAATAAATATTCTAAACGAGTATTTGTGTGGAAACCGTTTCATTGTGGAGGTGTTCTCATCTGATATACTTGTGTACGGTATGGCCAGTAATGTACATAAGACGGTAGTAGTTTAATGATACCATACTTGATTAATAGTCAGGGAATTGTACCCCTCAGTTACAATTGGTCCTTCGAGCCCCGGATAATAATTAGCGTAATATTAATATAATATTAATATTGACATGGCCGATGACGAACACTCCACAAACGGTTCTCCTAAGCTAGATCGCCCGCAGCGCAGACGGCAGCCACCTCCCTATCTAGAGGCATACGCTGTCAGTCCAATACCTAGCTTTAAAGGGAAATTAAATACGGATAAAATAACTAAAGCGGATAGTAAAATTATGTCCGACCCTATCAACCAGGCTACCCCGCCAACAGAGGCCCTAGTGGGTTCTAATGTAACTGACCAAGCTCACGGTGGGGACCAGGAGGGAACTGATACGACTTTACCCCCAGACAACGTCGACGAGGTAGTCCCCGGAGAGCTCCAGGATAAAGAAAGCCCTCCCGGGATGGAACCCGACCCACCACAAGAAGAGACGCGCACCCAGGAGATGGATCTCCTCGGTACGCAACAGGAGAACGGATCTCCAACAAGTACTGCCGGGAGCCGATCGCCCCGAACGGCGTCTTCCCCCAGCGAGGCGGACAAGATGCTGGCGCAAGCACTCATCGCCACCCTGGCAGCCTCCACCGAACGCGATCGACTTCAAGCGCAACAGACGCGCGAGCGCGAACATTTTGCAGGCGAGCGAGAGCGCTTCCAGGCGCAACAAAGGAGTGAAGACGACCGCATAAGACTGGAGACCAGACGCCTCCAGACAGAAGAGAACATTGAGAGAAGCCGCGCCGATGCACAGCACGCCGCCGCCAATGCACAGCGCGACGTCGCAAATGCACAGCTCCACGCCGCCCATGCCAGCGCCAATGCCCAGCGCGACGCCGCCAACGCACAGCGCGACGCCGCCCAGGCCAGCGCCAATGCGCAGCGCGACGCCGCCAATGCCCAGCGCGAAGCAGCGCGTGACGCAGCCCATGCCCAGCGCGAGGCAGAGCGCGACCGGCTGCAGGCGGAGCTGATGGACAAACTGGTTGCCATGGCGACACCCCCTCACTCCGCACGGAGCTCTCAGAGATCGTCAAGACATGGGTCTAGGACACATTCCCCTACCCGACGAAGCGACCCGGGACCCCGCCAACAGGAGGATCCTGTCCACGTCTCCGAACCCCCTCCCCGGCCGGTCCATACGAGACCCAGCAACCGGGAAGAACCGGACCACGCTGAGAGACTGAACAGAAGACTCCAGGTCCTAGCAGAGGAAGAGGAGGAGGAAGAGGAGGAATGTCAAGCCGACCAGCAGCAACGTACTCTGGCCCAGGAGGCCCAGTACAGCCCCGACCAGCAGCAACGTACTCTGGACCAGGAGGTCCAGTACAGCCCAGAAGTCAGCCCCGAGGCCCTGCGCTACAAACCCCCGACTCCACTCACGGGTGAGTTTGACGCACCGTCAGCCCCGAGGAACAGCACCTGGGTACCCGACCTTCGGTACCCACCAAGTACCAGCCCAAGACGACACGCACGGGGAGACTCGCCTAGGAGGCCTCTTCCCCAACGCTCACCGATGTGCCAGTCATCCATGGCATCGTACCTTGGCACACCGACGTTTCCAGACTTCACCCATGAGAACCGAGCACAGTACACGGAGCTACGGATGTGCTTAGAGACAATGATGGTTGATGTAGCTGATGAACGCCACAAGTATGCTACCCTATTGAAGCACCTCAAGGTGCCCCGAGCGCACAATATAGCGCTGGCCTATGCCAACTCTACTACCCCGGACACAGCGGCTCTAGCAGCACTCGACCAACGTTATGGACGCGTATGGGACTATGTGATACAGGAGATAAGAGACATTGACCGTCTCCCCCCAGCCAGAGACAACAGAGCATTAGATGACCTGTCTATCAAGGTACAGTCCCTGGTAGGGATGCTGGGGTCCCAAAAGGAAAAGGGTATCTATGAACTGTACGCTAACTCTAATGTAGAGAGGATATTAGAGAAGCTCCCTCCCGCCCGACAAGAGCGCTTCAGGCGGCAGAGAGACTACCCCGACCCCAACGGTCCAGAGGCATCCCTCCTAGACCTATCTGAGTTCCTCGCCAGGGAGGTCAGTAGCCTACGACTCGACACGTTCGTATGGAGTGGACCAAGCCCAAGACTCGGACCTCGGGGACAAATGGATAACCGCCGGTTGGTGACCGTTATGCACCAAGCCGAATCAGTACCGCAGCACAAGAACCACAACACCCCCTCGACGAAAGAGGACCAGTGGAAGATTGAGTGCCAGTACTGTGAGGGAGAACATCGGCTGTACCAATGCGACACCTTCGGGAAGCTGACCACGGACGAGGTGAGTCAGTGGACCAAGGACCACCGCCGCTGCTTCCGCTGCGCGCGCAGCCACCTAGCAGCTGAGTGCCGCTTGAAGAAGAAGTGCAGCAGGTGCGGTGGCACCCACCTGGAGGTCCTGCATGACATCAACAGGCGTCAGCCAGGACAACAGAGTGGGCCCGTCGCAGTAATGTACCATGCCGAGGCGGTGGCACCAGTACCGAAGAGCCACCAGACCGCTCCCTACTGTACCTACTGCGACGGCGGACACTGGCTGGCACAGTGCGCCGAATATAAGACACTGAACCCCGTCCAAGTGGACCAGTGGCGTGAGGCGGCCCAGGCGGGCGCCGCTTACCACGCAGGGGCGGCCCAGGCGGGCGCCGCTTACCGCGCAGCACGGTGCGGAGCCCACCAGAAGGTCCAAGGCAACCAACCAACAGGAGTGCTCCACATTGACCAGCATAGCGGGACCCCCCGTGTGCTCCTCAAAGTGGTCAGAGTGCTCCTGAGCTACGAGGACAAGGTCCTGGACACTTACGCCGTCCTGGACGATGGGTCTGAAAAGACTCTCCTCCTCGCTTCCGCAGCAGCCCAGTTGGGCCTGCGAGGTGTCAAAGATACAATGACCATACGCACCATCAGAAGGGACCAGAAGACCATAAAGGGTGAAAAGGTCTCCTTCAAGATAGCAGCGGTGGACCAGCCCGAGAAGCAGTATAGTATAACTAACGTCTTCACTAGCCACGACATAGGCTTGTCTCAGTACACCTACCCCATCCCACAGCTGATGGCTAAGTATGTGCACCTACGTCAACTACCTATACCGCCTATCGACGGCGCCACACCGACCCTGCTCATCGGCTCCGACCACGCGGACCTCATTCTCCCAATTGAGGCGGCCCACGTCGGACCCAAAGGATGCCCAGTCGCGGTTCAGACCCGACTGGGATGGACGCTCCAGGGCCCCCTCTACAGACTTGACAGTCAACCCACGTCTACACGCTGCCTACACACAGAGGCGAGCGACACCGGCCTCTCCCCCGTACAGCAGAGGCTATTGACATTAAGCGAGAGGCCCGTGAGAGAACCGTGGGTACCAGAGGGAGTTCGGAACTCCACCCCCCTCAGCTGCGCTCCAGACGTAGCTGACCTCGAACCCAGCACCCCAAGCGACTCCTTGACGGGGCGGCCGGGACCGGCCTCTCCTCAGACGGGGTACAGAGCAAACAAGAGAAACAGACGGAGGAGGAGAAAGCACAGCCAAGCACAGATCAAAGCAGTCTCAGGCCCGCTCCCTCCTAAGCCCCCCTTCATCCCGTCCAGTCGTCATGACCATAGACCAGTCACTACCCCGAGCTGCGTGGCCGGCCGGCCGCGTAAGCAAAGTGACCACTGGTGCCGACGGAAAGGTCAGAGTGGCAGAAGTGCTCGGCCAAGGGCGGACCTACAACCGACCCGTGGCGAGGCTGATAGAGTTGCCAAGGCTCCCCGACTCGCTTAATGACGACCATGACCCCTGACTTTGTGACCTGCCTACCCTCACAACGGACATTGAGTAGTGGACAGTGCGGTTAATCTGTCTCTGTTTAGCTAATTAGGTGGGACTAATTAGGGGGCGGCTGTTACAAAGGGTCAGATTAAACCGAATATATGTATTTATTGATTGATATATATTGCATAATATTTATATATCGTTTGATATCCCTTGTATATTCTTTGTACATATACACGGAATATCCCTTTAGCCTTTAGTTACACAGACCATAATATTTCATTCTCCTATTGGATGGCGTGCCACCAGCGCCAGTGCCGTGCCCCTAGAGCCGACTTGAAAGCTACCGACAGGACTTGTCTCAACATGCCCGCTCTTGCCCAGGGATACGGCGACAGAAATGAGATTGGCACTATTTATTCCCCGTACATATAAATATGGCGCAGGCGAATACAGGACTTCCTTTTCAGTTCGAGTTGAAGTTCAGTCTTGTTCAGTTCAGTTACCAAGTAAAGCCTCACCCACTATGCAACGTGCGGCAGAGTAGGGCTCGTATTGCCCCAAATAGAGTCGTGTTTATCCTACTACGTTTGTTCAACGTATCGTTCGCTATTTACTAGTAAGCCTTCATTACGAGTCAAAGACCACGTGAAGTGAGTAATTGTGCGTCTACATAGAGCACTTATAGCCGCGTGCAAATAGGATAGTAGTAACGTCAAGTTCAACTGTGGACCACCGCGCACCGGAGGATCTCCCCGGCGCCAGCAGAGCCTTTTCCGGCAGGATTATTATTATTTTTCATTGCTTTGACTGTGGCTGCTGGAGCAGAGAACCGTCTACCCCACTGCTGTGGGACCTGCCCGTGAGAACATCATTCGAGCCTGTCTCTGTCGGACCAGAGGCTCTACGGCTTACACCTGTGCTGCCGCACACTGGGATTACAGCGGCTACCTTTCATCCGCTGAGCCAGGGAGTAAAGATCAAGATTGTTGAAGTCCCTGTGGAACCCATTGACTTTGCATAGAGCATTGCCTCCCCCTGCTGGCTTACAACCGGTAGTACCCCCCCTTCCAGTATCTCCAGCTATCTCCCCAGAGTACCAGAGATATAATTCCTAATATTCATTATTGATTTGCCTGCACATTCTTTGCCTTATAAGCGCATCCAAAGTGACCAAAGTAATGTAATATAATATTCTTGCTGTAATAAATATTCTAAACAAGTATTTGTGTGGAAACCGTTTCATTGTGGAGGTGTTCTCATCTGATATACTTGTGTACGGTATGGCCAGTAATGTACATAAGACGGTAGTGGTTTAATGATACCATACTTGATTAATACAGTCAGGGAATTGTACCCCTCAGTTACAAACTAGTACCAGCTTTATTCCTGTCTCATATCCTTGCGCAATACCGTTCATGTCCAGGCATGTCCCCGGCGGTGACTTTGAACCAGACCTTGAAGGTATGGCCTTGGCGCCTGTGGACCGCTGTCCAATAGGAGAATGAAATATTATGGTCTGTACTAGGCTAAAGGGATATTCCGTGTATATGTACAAGGAATATACAAGGGATATCAAACGATATACAAATATTATGCAATATATATCAATCAATAAATATATATATTCGGTTTAATCTGATCCTTCGTAACACCTACCCTTTGAAACCTTATTTCACACTGTGTGTTACATTTTATATGGGCAAGTGAAAGGCTTCATTCGAGCCACTTGGAACGAGTCCAGCACACTTGTTGCATAGTTTGTCCCATTTCATGTCAGGGATCCGATGGACATCAATACTGGAAATCGCGATCAGACAATTGGAATATTCATTTTGGAATACCTCATAGAAAAGCTAAGGACTATATGATCAATCATACTTTGATCCTACAATGATTTCACATCGATCGCAACGATCATATGTCACATACTCCAAAACGTATGCCGTTGCTGATGATCAGAGCATCACAAAACGACCCCCCCCCCCTTTGATGCCTTCATGAAACATAATACCTATTATATACCTTTGATTTGGAAATAGTATCATGTCCAGGCGAGCAACGCGAACGACTTTAGCAAAATGCACATAGCGCCCCATAACTCAGCTTCCAGGAATTAGCCCGGATCACTCTGAAACTATACAATATTCACCACGGGATAACACGCAAACGTACACATGAACAAATTAACTCGTTTTTACATGTTGGAGGAGAGACTGTCAAATGAGCCATAGTATTGTCTCCAGAGCTATAATATAGAATATAGCTCTGCAAACATCGTGACGCACCGTGAAAATGCCTATCTTTTAAAGCGTGGCCCATTGACAGCAGGGATGGGGATACACGCTGGTGCTGAATGAGTTAAGCTACAGGACATACAGAAACAACAGCAGAAGTGGGCGGGCTTATACTGTGAATAGTATAGACAGTCATGGAATTCTGAACTAAATCATATCAAACACAAGACTGCTTTGTGTGTATGTGTGTATGTGTTTGTGCATGTGTGTATGTGTGTGTGGGTGTTTTTACCTTGCGCAAACATTTTGTCTTCTGACTGATTTTGGGGATCCTGTCAGTCATTCACTCTCACACACACACACACACACACACACACACACACACACACACACACACGCACAGACACACAGAGACACGCACACACACAGAGTGGGAGGAGTAAAGATATGAAGACAGTTCATACCTGCCTCAGTGACAACACTGCCATGACTGGATGTCAATTAAACTGAATTAATGTCGGGCTGAGCCAGGCAGAATGGGGTAAAGACATGTTTCAGATTGGCTCCCCAAAATACTCTTAAAACACACTTTTCCCCCCACACAATCAAGTATGACCATGGCTAAATTGAACACTTTAATATGGAATACAGGAGGGCTGAACACACCACACAAGCGTACCAGTGTCATTTGCTTATTAATTAAAAAGAAGGACAATTGACATAGCTCTTCTCAGTGAGACACATTTAATGACAGCTGACATAGCGAGGCTGGCGAACCGACAATATCATGTAATTTCCTCATCCTCTGCCAACAACAAAACAAAAGGAGTCACTATAGTGACAAGACGTAATCTGGAGATCAGGGTTTTGGATGTATGGTCGGACACGGAGGGGAGGATAACAATGGCAAATGTTGAATATTCTCACAGGAAAATAGCACTAATCGCATTATATGCACTATATAATATATTTGATGCAGCGTTCTAAAAAACAATCACCAAAATTATGTTAGAACTTAACACTTTCAGCGCCGGACCTGAGTATAGCCAACCTACCCAACCCCCCCACCCCACCCAACCACCTCCAATGTACAGTCCCCTCACCACCCACCCACCCAATGAAAAAAACCTAACCCTAACTAACCTTACTGTCATGCACTTGTCCTAATAACTAACCTACACTGTAACACACAACACTTTGATGAAATATAATGTAAATGTAAAACAAAATAAAAACATCAAAAAACACTTTACAATTATTATATACAATTATTATATACTGCATATGTATTTCTTACATAATACAGCTGTAGTGTTCATCAACTCCTCTGGGATAAATGGGGAAACAATGCTCCATAAGCAATAAGTTAAAGCTAATTACCTTAGCATATTTGACATACAGTGTCATGTACAGTAACTGACTTACGTTTAATCAATACAAATAAACGATGGGATTAAAAACTACAAGGCTAAATTAATTCAGAATGCAGTTGTTTGTTGAAATGTGGTGGCTGGACAAGATTTTTGTAATAATTTCTGTATCAAATATGAAAGATATGAATAATATATTACTTTGAGCATACCCACAAACAGATATTCATCATAAACCCATTCGTTAATTTTCAGACGGAATTGTTTTATTACTATCACTATAATTATCATAACTTTTTAACAATAAATTATATTTCTAATCTGTCAGCTGTTCTATATTGCCCACATAATTGTCTATATACCATACCCTCTAAGTTTCCTGCTAGCTTGTCAGTAAAGTGGTTGAAAATGCAGTTTGTTGAAATGTGGTGGCCGGACAAGATTTTTGTAATAATTTCTGTATCAAATATGAAAGATATTAATAATAATAATCATGATAATCATACAGATATTTTATATAATTTGAAAGCCCTAGTTGTTATTTTCAAAATGGTACTATATATATTTACTTTGAGCATTCATTTTCATAATGAAATGTTGATGCCTAGGGCTAAAGATAATGTGCGATTTTGGCCACTGGTAGCGCTCATGAGCCGAAGACACCTCGGGCCATGTTCGGTAGCGCCGAAGAAGAAGCTTCACACACGAATCCCCGCGGGGAAAACAGTGAAATATTTGTCTCAAAATTCTGTCCGTAACTCCAAGCAGATCAAGCGTGTCCTTAGAATTCCGTACGTAAATCTAAGCAGATCAAGCGTGTTTTTAGAATTCCGTACGTAAATCTAAGCAGATCAAATGTTTTATGAAACACAGATTGAGAGGTGTGTGTGTGGATCGTTTTTACGATTGTGGATTCTACTTCTGCGTTTGTTTATTTTTGATAGACCTCTAAGAAGAAGCGTCACACACGAATCCCCACGGGGAAAACAGCGAAATATTTGTCTCAAAATTCCGTACGTAACTCCAAGTTGATCAAGCGTGTCCTTAGAATTCCGTACGTAAATCTAACCAGATCAAGCTGTTTTTAGAATTCCGTACGTAAATCTAAACAAATCAAGCGTGTTTTTATGATTTATGAAACACAAATTGAGAGGTGTGTGTGTGGATAGTTTTTACGATTGTGGATTCTGAAGTGTGTGTGTGTGGATCGTTTTTACAATTGTGGATTCTACTTTTGCGTTTGTTTATTTTTGATAGAAATCTACCCCCATATCCTTCAGCTCTCTTTCAGTGGCAACAAAATTAGTCCCATTGTCTGACCACATCTCCAATACTTGTCCTCTTCTGCTGATGAAACATAAGCGGCACGGTGGTGTAGTGGTTAACACTGTCGCCTCACAGCAAGAAGGTCCAGGGTTCGATTCCCGCTTGGGGACCAGGTTTCCATGATGCCAGGTACCCAGGTGGGGTATCTCCCAGGCCTTTCTGTGTGGAGTTTGCATGTTCTCCCCGTGCTCGCAAGGGTTTCCCCCCCGATAAGATAAACCCAAATGGAAAAACATGCACAACAACAGATCGCTAACGCTGTGGCGTCCTTGACGAAGACGGACAGGAGCACTTGGATTGGTCCCCTGGCGCGGCTCACGTTGACGCCTGTCTGCTCCCGGCTGCCCTTGGGGGGGAAGGACGACGGGATGGGTTAATCGCAGAGACGAATCGCATCGGCGATTCTAAAGAGACAATGCATGCGTGTGTGTTCCGGTGTGTGTGCAAAAAAAAAACGAACCGCTGTGTGTACCGCTAAAACATTGAGTGTCATTGCATGCCGAATAAAGACCTCTGCAACAGGTCCTGCATTAAAAAAAAAAAAAAAATCTGCAGGCATTATGCAGGAATGCAAGCTGCTTTTTACTGTCGCTCTGTGTTTTTCTGCCTATCGCTACTGTAATGATTTATTATAGCCCTTTCAACTCTAAATACTCTGTACATTAACTCCCAGTTCCTATGGTACTTCTCCAGAACTGTGCATTTTTTTATTTATTCAGATTTATGACCACAGTGCTCCGTCGAAAGGACGAGTAGCAAGATCTCTCCATGGGAGGACTAGTGAGATGAAGAAGTCTCCGTCTTATCAGCTAAACACAAAGGACTAGGTTGGCCACTGAAGGCGAGGATATTTATGAAAGGCGAGGATATTTCATAAAGACCCCGGTTGTAAAGTGACCAGGATGCTCAGGTTTCTATCCTGCACCAAATTAAACAGGATGAGCGACTCATTGACTCTATTTTTTAAGCTACTACAAATATAGCCAACGATACCATGATTGAGACCTGGCCTAGGCTAGTAGCTAAAGAACAGCACCACCCAAAAGATGGTCCTTGGCACAACCTAGGAGCTAAACCAAAGCAGTGGATCACCGTCAAGGATAAAAGGAGAAATAAACGAACCAGGAACACGACTATTACCTCACCCCCGGTACTGCCAGGAAATAGTTTCAACCTACTCTCGGAAACACACATATCAACACCCAAAGCAAAGAGACTTAGAAGCGTGGCTAACGACGCTAGCGCTAGCGAAGCTAACAGCCAGCACATCGGAGCACACGCTAACAACGAGATGACGAGGAAAACAGAGCCACGAGCGATGCGGTTAGCAAACACGACCCAGATTGAGCTAACGGCTAACAACGAAGATACTACCATGTGCCGAGGAGCGCTACAGGAACATCGCGGCAGCCGACGCCGAAGGTACGAGACTAGCGTTAACATGACGTCTATTGAGAAGGCTAGTGGTACAGCTAGCGAGGCTATTTCACCAAGGCCACAAGACTGTGGTGAGAACCGGCAGACTTGGCCTAATCCAAAAACAAACGGCCCCAGAACTGTTGGAAAGAAAAATACTACCTTCACACAGAAAACAGACTGCATATTGATTGGAGATTCCACAACAAGGTACGTGGAAATGGCAAACACAGAACATCGATGTCTAGAAAACACATCTGTGAAGGAGCTGTCCGAAATACTTCCAACACTCATCGGGCCAGACATAACAAAAATTGTCATTCACTCTGGATCGTTTGACATCCTGCGAAGGAAAACGGGCACAGAGACATTGAAAGAGGATTTCACTTGTTTAATGAACACACTAGACAAATATCAGGATGTATCCATCAGTGGACCAATTGCATGCTTTCGCAGAGGACAAGAAGCCTTTAGTCGACTCCTACATTTTTATTCATGGTTAGAATCTGCCTGTCTTACACACGGACTGAATTTCATTGACAATTTGAATGTGTTCTGGAATAATCCCGAACGCTTTCAGAGGAATGGATTCTTCCCAAACCGCCTCGGTTCGAGGCTTCTAGCAGCAAACCTACGTCATACCGTAGTGACCTCCAAGGACATCAAACTCATGATACAAGCACGAGCACAAGGCGTCCTGTCCCCAGACAAGGCCACCAGCAACCCGCTTGATCAAATGTCCCAGAGAGAGCAAATCAAATCAGCTCATCATGCACTAGAGGAGATGGACAGTCTGCTAGCACCAAAAAGGGTATTAAATGAATAGTACAAACACCATGCCATCTTTCAAAACATACCGGTAATCTTAACCAGCCAATGGCATGGTAAAAGCTATAAAAGCTATACACCATCAATGCATTCACCTGCTATTAACCTCAAGGCCATCAAGGTCAAGCCAAAGCAGACCTCCTCTAAAGAAGTCCAACAAATAAAATTAGCCCTCCTAAATGTCAGATCACTGAATAATAAAACATTTTTAGTAAATGATTTGATTAAAGAAAATAACTTAGATTGCATCTGCCTAGTAGAGACATGGCTCAATAATGACATAGCTACATCAATAATGATAGAGGCTTGTCCACCAGACTATAATTTTCATCAAATACCCAGAAAAAACAGAAGGGGGGGGGGGGTTGCAGCAATATTCTCCTCAAAACTCTTGTTTAGAATCACAGAACTAGGCGAGTTCATGTCGATGGAATATCTTGCCATTGAGCTCAAAACAGAATCAACCATTATCGTCACAATATACCGCCCGCCTAGACCAGGGGCGTCGTTCTGGTATGGCCATACCTTGGCCATACCTTGGCAAACAAAAATGTAAAAAAGAAAATTCAAATTTTTTTTTTTACAATTTTTTATGTTGATTTAGAATTCGAATGTCAACATTATGAACGAAGCTTCGAACTATTCGGTACAGCCCTAGCATGTTTTGATATTGTCAATTATCTCACTTTTACTAGGTGACTTTTACTGTGACTAACTGAAATATGCCCCAAAAAAAAGGAAAATGGACATAGGGACGTTTTTTAATCAAAGGGCAGCAGAGACAAGTGATACAGGGACACAGGTAAGGTCTGGCTTAGTGATTATAATAGTGCAGCATTCAGTAACCCATACTTTTTGTGAATGTGTTTTTGATACACACCTCAAAACCGTACCTAAGGAAAATTGGCTCAATTGCAAGAAAAGTAATAGACAGTTATGATATTACATTCTGCATAATTCGTATGCAAAATATTGTGGTTCCCTGCTTTAGTCTGTTGACACATTTCTATACTAAAAATGCTTGTGTAGTCCTGTGTCATATACCTAAATGTCATATAACTGAATTGTATAGAAACAACTCACCAAAAGTGACTATTGCACAACTGATTTGACAAAAAAAATCGACCAAGGGGACCAACCCACCCTTCATACATTAGACTTAGTAATAACAACAACTGGGCTAAGCATAAAAAATTTCTCAATAACTGAATTACCTCTCTCCGACCATCACTGTATATTTTTTGATACTCAAATAACCCTTACTAAAACAAAAAAAATAAATCATAGTTCAAAAGAGGCTCCTAAACTGGGCGGCTACGTGGTGCAGTGGGCAAGGCGCTCACCACGAATACTGGAGGCTGGGCTCAAACAGATCATCTCCCTGTTCGAGCCCAGCGCTCCACATTGCTTTCAGTTTAGCTGGTCGTCCGCACTAATACACATTGGCAGTATTAGGGGGAGGGAAAACTGATGGGTGGGGATCGGGCGTTGTGGACAGCGACTCCTACAGGTCGGTTGGTGTGCCTGCGCAGTAGAATCAGGAAGCGACGGGGGCGGGGCCCCTCCAAAGCCCAGACCCCTGCCGCTGAAAGATCGAGCCGCGCAGGTGGAAAGATGCGACTGCTTTTACCTCGAGTATTGGAGGGGACTCGTGCTATGTATGACTTAGTCCACATTGCAGCCGGCTTGTGGGAGGCATGAAACAGCGTTCAAAGACAGGGGAGGGTTGAATTGGACGATACGAAAATTGGGATGGGAGAAAAATTGAAAATGGGAGAAAAAGTGGATAAAAAAAAGGCTCCTAAACAACAAGGCTGAAATCAAAGTTCATTAATCTTATCAGACTACATGAACCACACAATCATGACAGCTCTCTAAATTAAATGGTAGAAAACATTGACCCTATACCTACAGCTTTCTTCAAACGGGTGTTTAATAGTGTTTCAAGCCCTGTGCTAGATATCATAAACACTTCCCTTAGAACTGGTATTTTCCCAGATGCCTTTAAAACAGCAGTTGTAAAGCCATTACTAAAAAAACCTAACTTGGATAGTAATGTAATGGCAAATTATCGTCCAATATCCAACCTACCATTCATTAGTAAAGTACTTGAAAATATAGTTTCAGTTCAAATAAATTCCTTTCTTGAAGAAAACAACATCTTAGAAGAATTTCAGTCGGGATTCAGAAAATATCATAGCACTGAAACGTAAGGTTATGTATATAACCAAGTTCTATGAATTATGGTGACGCTCAGCATCATCTGCACTGACTTCACTTCGTGCACGTGCACTGAAAAAATTCCACCATGTACCTTTACATCCCAACATTCGTCTGGCCACACCCCTATCCGCTTACCTTCATAAGCAGGTGTGTGGTCACCTACTCGCCTCCTTCCCAAACTTTCACCACAAGGCGAGATCAAGGGCCGCAGCGGCGTCCTGATGCTGAGCGTCACCATAATTTATAGAACTTGGTTATATACATAACCTTACGTTCTATTTCATTATGGCTTACGCTCAGCATCATCTGCACAAGAGGAGCTGAGCGGGAGCCAAAGCTCGACAAATGTACCCCGCTGAGGCCCCCCACAACCATCAGACCGGGGAGGAGTGATACCCTCCTAATGGAGGGATACCCTCCCTATTGGAGGACAAGAGGGAGACGGATCCGACCGTGTGAAGAGGAACTCAAGCAACCCAACGCACAGGGTGAGCAGACCGTGGCTTGACCCCACGACTACGCACACGCACAACCCGCATGCCACCAGGAAACGAACGGTAACAACCCTCGTTACTGCCCCCAAAAACACGGGGCCAAGAGCAAACTCAACCCCGTGGCAAGGCCGTAGCAGCGGAGCGCGAAGGAAGACCCAGACCCACTGAAGGGACTGGATCCCCTGGAAAAAGAGGGCCTGGAGAGGTCAATGACGCCAGGCATCAAGACCCCACCAGGCGGTCACTTAGTGACACCGCCCCCCACAACGCCAGCGTATTCGGACAGGGCCCCTCCAAGAGCGGGCCCTTTCCCCCCATTAGTACACCGCCTGGCACACTGACCCTGCAACACAGGCAGTCAGCATGGCCGTAAGCATTCAAAAGGTTAACCAACGGAAGCAGGCAGCGCACCGGGGAAACCAGGCAACAGGCTGTAGACCCGAGCCTGGAGCACTGCGGACGAGACAGGCGCCAAAGGGGTCAACTGAAACAGCCTCCCCGGCGGAAGGGGCGTATGCTGGCGTTGTTGAGCACCATGACAAAGCCTCCATCAAAAAGAAAACCCAGAGGGGTCGAGGCAGAGAAGGCTGACACGATTGGCAGATGTCATGAATGTGCAGGGGCACACTCAACCGGGTAACCCGGGAGTTGACTCTGCTCCAACACACCAGGGAATCAACCACCCTCTCGGTACACAGACGGTGTATTCATCATAAACCCATTCAAGTAAATTTTCAGACGGAATTGTTTTATTACTATCACTATAATTATCATAACTTTTTAACAATAAATTATATTTCTAATCTGTCAGCTGTTCTATATTGCCCACATAATTGTCTATATCCCATACCCTCTAAGTTTCCTGCTAGCTTGTCAGTAAAGTGGTTGAAAATGCAGTTTGTTGAAATGTGGTGGCCGGACAAGATTTTTGTAATAATTTCTGTATCAAATATGAAAGATATTAATAATAATAATCATGATAATCATACAGATATTTTATATAATTTGAAAGCCCTAGTTGTTATCTTCAAAATGGTACTATATATATTTACTTTGAGCATTCATTTTCATAATGAAATGTTGATGCCTAGGGCTAAAGATAATGTGCGATTTTGGCCACTGGTAGCGCTCATGAGCCGAAGACACCTCGGGCCGTGTTCGGTAGCGCCGAAGAAGAAGCTTCACACACGAATCCCCGCGGGGAAAACAGTGAAATATTTGTCTCAAAATTCCGTACGTAACTCCAAGTTGATCAAGCGTGTCCTTAGAATTCCGTACGTAAATCTAAATAGAACCCGCATGCCACCAGGAAACGAACGGTAACAACCCTCGTTACTGCCCCCAAAAACACGGGGCCAAGAGCAAACTCAACCCCGTGGCAAGGCCGTAGCAGCGGAGCGCGAAGGAAGACCCAGACCCACTGAAGGGACTGGATCCCCTGGAAAAAGAGGGCCTGGAGAGGTCAATGACGCCAGGCATCAAGACCCCACCAGGCGGTCACTTAGTGACACCGCCCCCCACAACGCCAGCGTATTCGGACAGGGCCCCTCCAAGAGCGGGCCCTTTCCCCCCATTAGTACACCGCCTGGCACACTGACCCTGCAACACAGGCAGTCAGCATGGCCGTAAGCATTCAAAAGGTTAACCAACGGAAGCAGGCAGCGCACCGGGGAAACCAGGCAACAGGCTGTAGACCCGAGCCTGGAGCACTGCGGACGAGACAGGCGCCAAAGGGGTCAACTGAAACAGCCTCCCCGGCGGAAGGGGCGTATGCTGGCGTTGTTGAGCACCATGACAAAGCCTCCATCAAAAAGAAAACCCAGAGGGGTCGAGGCAGAGAAGGCTGACACGATTGGCAGATGTCATGAACGTGCAGGGGCACACTCAACCGGGTAACCCGGGAGTTGACTCTGCTCCAACACACCAGGGAATCAACCACCCTCTCGGTACACAGACGGTGGTTGTTCCTATAACCCCTCAAGAAAAAACTCCAAAACACACCTGCGGGTATACACCAGCTATACCGCAGTACAAGTGTTTCAGTTTTCAAAAAAGGGTTATTCCAAGCCTACGGGTCGACAAAACTTTACTTCGGACCGGGCCCGGCGGCTCGGGAAGCACAGGGTTACCAGAGGAGGTCCAAAGACCCCCCCAACAGCCCCCTCTTCGCCACGCGTGAGAGAGGAGCGAAAAGAATGGAGAACCAGCCCTAAGCTCACTGCACTTGGTATTCCCAGGCGGTCTCCCAACCAAGTACTAACCAGGACCGAACCTGCTTGGCTTCTGAGATCGGATGAGATCGGGCGTGTACAGGTTGGTATGGCCGTAAGCCATTACGATAGTGCAGAGTACAACATATACCCAACAAAGGGTCTTCATAACGCCTAACCCCGTGACACCCGGGCCGACCCGGCATTTTCCCCCCCGAAAAAAGCACAAGTCCCTCAGGGTACCAGAACAGCAAATCTGCATCCCCGGCGGACAACGGGTTAACTGACCTGGACCAGCGCGACCAGACCAGTCCAGTGCCCTAACCACGCCGACATGCCCACTCCAGAAGAGGGGGTAGGTATGCGTGTCGATCTAAAACATGAAAAGAGGGCGCCACCCAGACGGTCCCATTTGTACCGCGCTCAGTGGCCCACCCCAAGGGCATGAGACCCCTCTACCTATGTTCTGATCTATTCCGTTAACATCCCCCAGATATGAACAAGAATTCATCGAGACAACCTAGTAAACTGGCGCTCGGAAGAGACAAAACTCCATCCCAGTTGCCCTATAAAAACGCTGTTTTAATAACGAGCAACCAAGGCGCACTTAGCCCCTGCGTGATTCTTAACAGAAACACCCCGAGCCAGCACTATGTACGCGTCGAGACCCAAACACATCAATGGATAGTCTAGCAAGACACCAAACATTGTTCCTCCAAGTCGCCTGGGAGAACGACACGGAGCCGTCGTGCTTCATGTACCTTCCTCTTTTTATTTAAAAAAGAAAGAAACACAGACTGACATGAATCCCACGTGACGCAGCTGAGGGTAAAAATAGTTTACATTTTTACATCCCGCCACCCTCGCCACAGGGAGGAGACGGAAATCCCCAGAGAGACTTCCCACGCGAGCTGTATAGATTGAAAAGAATATATTGCAACATTGAGCCATGTAACACTTGGGTTAGGGCTCTCCGAGGAGGAGGCACTGAACCAATACACACTCAATAATCGAATTGAATCGAATACACACACAATAGAGCAGAACTCCTTTTTTTTTGAAGTTCTACTCAGCTTGACAATCTGAGGAGGAGGCTCTGAACTCTGAGGAGGCTCCCTCACTGGGAAGGAGAGTCCGAACTCACAGAAGGCACTTCTCTCTGAGGAGGAGCTTCGTGAGGAGGAGCTCTGACAACTCCCTGAAACAGATCCATAACATGGACCCGAACAACCCACAGAAGTCTTACCACTAGAGACGCGCTGAATGACATACTCTATGGCGGGGGAATTTCCGCGGTGCACACGCCCAATCTTCCAGGGCGTGGGACCAGGAAACTCCCCCCCCCCCCCCCTCTTACCCTGTAACGTGCCGAACAGCAACTTGACAGGAACCTTGAAGGACAGGTGGTTTTAACCCCTGACCAACAGAAAAGGGGAGGAAAGGATTACTAGTTCACCCCTTTACGACCCATGATACGATGTAATGACAAGTAGAGCATGACACAGTCATAGCCTGCTACATGAAGCATCGAACAGCCTCACATAGCTCATGTGATAACCTGCTACCTGAGTTTTACTAAGGAAAAACACAGAACAGAGAGGGCCCCTTTAAGAGCCCCGGTCCAGACTTACACATGTGCTTCTGTGGGCCAAACCTAACCCAGTTGTAGATCACAAAGACACACACAACCCTTCATCACAACAAAAAATGGCACAGTACACTCCTACTACAGAGGAACGCCGTTTTTCATAACGAGAGAAGACAGAATCCTCGATTATGTATTGGCCACAGGCCTTGCTAAGCACACATGATAAGTGACCAAACAATCTTTTCTTTAGGAAAAAATAGTTTCTCAAGCGGAAAGCACAACCCCAGCAATTAAGCTGAGGGTTACATCGTATACCCACAAACACAGTGACACAATATATTGTAACCAAACATGTCTGAAAGGAGGGGGGGAAGCCCCAGGGAACCGGGGGGACACCCCTCCTATCTTTACCCTTGATACGACCAAGGCAAACAGGCACCTCTGTTAATGTGTGAACATACTGTTCATTGTCATCACAGGCTGAGAAAAAGATCATTCCTCAATCACATGTCACTAAGCATAGCTTTACAGGTTTAATTAACCCTCTTAGTTGTGAGTTCACCCACGGTAAAAGTATGTTACATGAACACACATGTTCTCATCACAACCAAACCAGTTCATTTTTACACACGTAAAAAACAACGCCGATTCACTACAGAGAGAAGCTATACCAGTGACAAGACAATTCACACACAACACGCGTCGTATCCTCAATGTATTGCAGCAACACATGTTTTGGAAACATCGTTATTACAAAACATTTAGAAGGGAAGAAAAGAAGAAGTGTTTAAAGTCCGGTCGGGACTCCTACCTTCACCCAGAACGCAGGCCGAAAGAACCGCAACACTAGTTTAACGGGACACCGAGTTGAACCCAGCACCTCCTGCGCCGGTGACAAGGGTATGTCCGCAACGCCACCCAGCCGCCATTCTCCATGTTGACAAAGTCCTCGCTGGCACTGGCAACCGAGTGTAGGGTCGACATCCTCTGTCAAAGATGACGTCGTAGTCAGAGTGTTTTAAGGCATGTTATAGTCACAGTATCGTTTCAACAGTGTAGCATTAAGCTAACAGCCGTCCGACTGATAGCAACAAGCTAACGTTTACTAGCCTGGTAAACACAGCGAGCTAGCGCCGCAGCTAACAGCTGACTGGCTAACACAGTAGGCCACAAACTAGCACGCCAGCTAAGCAGCTATCACCTGAACTGTACACAACGACATAACAAGCCACACTTCAGACAGGCCGCTGTCCAAGTTCCTCCCCATCCTAAGAGGGAAGAGAAAAAGAAATGTCAAACACAGTTTTCAACTGTGATTTACCAGACATACAGCGGAGCCAGCACAATTCCCATTTCGGGCTGCAGCCGAGTTTGAGCATGGAACTCCCGATAAAGAAGATCCTATGCCCACATTTCCTCGTTAGGGTGTACTTTCACTTTTATGTGAAAGATGGGGCCTGCACGGGACAGAGAAGCATCCGCTCGTCCAGATAATCCTGGGTTCACCAGGGCCTTGGTCCTCGGCCCACTAGATTGACCATCATGGGCGTCAGACCAAGATCCTCCGACCGCCGTTTAAGAAGCCGAGCAGAGGACCCCAGTCTGGAGTCTGCGTTTCGTAAAATTGTCAGCTAACCCCCACAGCATCAACAACAACCAGAGCTCGCAAGCAAAACGGTACTTACCCCACCCTGGAAGCCCCCGCTTTCTCACAACAGTCGGTGCTTCCCACAGTCCAGCTGTATGGCCGGAGGGCCAAACCCATCCAGCCGCAGCAAAGGAGGACTGTAGTTGGGGAGCATGTCAGCGGCGTGAGCTCCCAATATGAAAAAGCCGTTGAAGGTCAGAATGATCATCATCTTCCAGACACTCCAGTGACGAAGACAATATCGCCGTATTTTCTCGAAAATAGTGAGAGAGAAAATAAAGATATAATGTCAATGTATCTTCCCGTTCTTTTGTTTTCCAACTTTCTTCAGCTAACAACCTCGTCAAGTGTGGGATCTACCGAAGGCACTTCCTTGTGGTGAAAGTGAAGAAGGAGGCGAGTAGGTGACCACACACCTGCTTATGAAGGTAAGCGGATAGGGGTGTGGCCAGACGAATGTTGGGATGTAAAGGTACATGGTGGAATTTTTTATTCAGTGCACGTGCACGAAGTGAAGTCAGTTCAAGTTTCAAGTTTCTTTAATAGTTGTCATACAGAAGTACAGAATACTTTTATACAAAATGCTTCTTACTGTTGCGCTCCAGAGACTGTGCAAGACAAGATAAGTATGAAATAAAATAACATAGTAAAATTAGAAGTAAAAAAAATTAGGTCACAGTGTTCAGTTTAGACATATGTACAATGTTCGATGCAGAATAGACATAGTTACCATACAATATACAATACTGTGCAGTGTACTAATATACAATACTATATAGTGCAAGGCAGAAATGGAGAAATGGGACGAGGTGCAATTTAGGTACAATTCACAGTAGGTGTACGAGTTGTAGTGCAAATCCTTTATCAATAAATATAAAGTGTAAGTGTGTTTGTGTGATCTAAAGTGTGGAGAGTGGGTGCTGCAGTGTGTTGTTTGTTTGAGTGAGTGTGTGCGTGTGGGTGTGTGTGCTGTGTGCATTTGATGGTTGTTGCATAGTGATTATTGTTCGTTTAGCGATTATTGTTCGTTTAGCAGCCTGATGGCCTGGGGATAGAAGCTTCTTCTGAGTCTTTCTGTGCTCGCCTTAAGACTCCGGTATCGCTTGCCTGACCGCAGCAGTTCAAAGAGGCAGTTGTTCGGGTGGCCCAGTGCAGATGATGCTGAGCGTAAGCCATAATGAAATAGAACTGCCCTCACCAAAATAATCAGTGACCTCAGGCTAAACTCTGACGAGAATAAGATCTCCATCCTTATCCTGCTAGATCTCAGTGCAGCATTTGATACAATCGATCACGATATTCTAATCGATCGTCTTGAAAACCTTGTCGGTTTCTCAGAACATGTGCTAGGCTGGTTTAAAACATACATCAGAGGGAGGAAATTCTATGTTAAACTAGGAGATCACATATATCTGATATATACGACAACAACTATGGAGTTGCACAAGGGAGTTGCTTAGGTCCTTTACTCTTCTCCCTTTACATGTTACCGCTGGGTGATATCATCAGAGAACATAATGTAGATTTCCATAGCTATGCGGATGATACACAACTGTACATATCTGCTGAACCAAATGATACAGCGATTAGCTCCATTACAGACTGCTTACTGGCAATAAATAAATGGATGAGTAAGAACTTCCTGAAACTAAACGAGAACAAAACTGAAATTCTAATTATCGGCCCCAAAACTAAAAAAGAAACATTAATAAAGAACCTGGGAGGACTAACCCCTTGGATCAAATCTGAGGTCACTAGTCTCGGGGTTATCATAGATTCAGAACTGGGCCCCGTTCCCCGTACCTGGATAACTGAGTTAGCCGGATAACTTTCGGTCAAGTCTGACTTAAGCCGGACCTTCCTGTTCCCCGAAGCTGGATTGTCTAAATCACCATGACAACAGATCAAAAAGTTTGAGCCTGGTCGAGAGCAGGGTTTAAGTTCAAGTTAGCCGGATGAACCATCGCCACGCCCCCGCAAAGAAATGACAGCCCGTTTCCTGAAATTATTCCCACAGTCTACGATCTGCATTATACCATTCTGAATTACGTTTTTGTGCTCCATTTTTCCAGAGGGGGCTTTTGAAATGTAAAATAGACCCAAAATGCTGATACTAAATTCACTTTGTCCTAAATAATGCACGTTATATACCGTGGCGCTCGCTCGGTGCGATGTACACATTATGTGGTTATTTTAACAACGCGCAGCATTGCAAATGTGAATCCCGCAGGGATATCCTTAATGATTGAAACCTATCGCTCGTTTGGCTCTGATTCCTTTCATATTCTCCGCTGTGGATGAGGAGCGAGGAAGGAGAGGAGCGCCTGGATTTTGTTTCATTCAAGCATAAAATTGAAGTGTCTATGCGTGGATTGTGGATTTTGTGTGATATTGTAACTGGGATTAAGATGTCTGATGAGATGCGCTGTTTGACAGATTTGAGAAATTGAATGAGCCGTTGACGTCACATTAATGAATGAGAATAAAGAGATGAAACTTCATTCAAAATAAAGAATATTCTAAACACGGGTCTCTCGTTCATTAATGTATAAACAATGAATTTATCCCATCTGGCACAGTGGCGCAGCGGTAGTGCTCAATCCTGGCAACCCGGCGACCGGTGTTCGAAACCCCGTGTTTCCAATATAATTTTTTGGAATATAATATTAATGATTATACGCAGAAGTAGCCTAGTTTTAAGTTAAAATATTATAAATCTACATGCATTGAGGATGACATTTTTTTTTTTATCCACTTTTTCTCCCATTTTTCTATATTTTCTCCCATCCCAATTTCGTATCATCCAATTCAACCCCCCCTGTCACGAACGCTGTTTCTTGCCTCCCACAAGCCGGCTGCAATGTGGACTAAGTCATACATAGCACAAGTCCCCTCCGGTACTTGAGGTAACAGCAGTCGCATCTTTTCACCTGCGCAGCTCGATCTCTCAGTGTCGAGGAGTAACGCGTGGGAGGCTCACGCTGCCCCCGACACTTCCTGATTCTACTGCGCAGGCGCACCAACCGACTTGTAGGAGTCGCTTGTTCACAACGCCCGATCCCCACCCTTCAGTTTCCCTCCCCGTAATACGGCCAATGTGTATTACTGCGGACGACCAGCTAAACTGAAAACAATGTGGAGAGCTGGATTCGAACACGCGAATCCTAGCGTCTCCACACTGGTGGCGAGTGCCTTGCCCACTACACCACCTAGCCGCCCTACGAGGATGTCATTCTTTATATAGCTCTCAACGTGCACCAAATTGAATTATTCCTACATTGCAAAGAGAAGGAAAAGACTAGGTTTCGAACCCCGGTCGTCTGCGTGAAAGTCAAAAGAAGAACCCGTTACACCACAGTGGAGATAAGTAAAAGATCGACCATACATCAATCAATGGGTAAGAGAGCCGTATCGTTATTCTGTATAACAGTTTAACTAATTATTTTCGCTAGCAAGATCTCATTTGATTATTCAATCCAGCAGGCAAGTTTAAAGGAATATAATCTGATTGATTGAGGTAATGAGGGACTTAAAATTAGCCTATAGATAACGCATTTAACTTGTCGGCGAGGCGATTGAGCCGTACTGCAATATGTTAATAAAGTTTTAAATCAATTAATCAATCAATGCCGCTAGAGAATCAGGATCTCTGCTATCGATACGTGCTGGCTTTTCAACTGAAGCGGCCGCGCGCACTTATCCTGGGTCTCAAGTCTGGTTTGAGTTAACGAGACTGAATCCACCTTCGAGGAACAGGAAAATCCCGGCTTCAAACATCGGGTTAACTGAATCTGGATAATGTGACTCTTGATCGACTTAGTTGAACCAGGTACGGGGAATAGGGCCCTGAACTTCAATTCTCATATTAGCAAAGTGACAAAAACATCGTTCTTCCATCTCAGAAATATAGCAAAAGTACGACAATTTATTAATCAGAACGATGCTGAGAAGCTAATTCATGCATTCATATCTAGCCGGTTAGACTACTGTAATGCACTTTTCACAGGTCTCCATAAGAAAACCACAGAGGCTTCAGCTGATCCAAAACTCTGCAGCCCGACTGCTAACTAGAACCAAAAGGAGAGAGCACATTAGTCCAGTCTTAGCTGCTTTACACTGGCTTCCTGTAACATTTAGAATTGACTTTAAGGTCCTTCTCCTTACATACAAAGCTCTAAATGGACAGGGACCTAGCTACATCGCCAACACTCTAATAAATTACACGCCAGCAAGAACACTGCGATCATCAGCTGCTGGACTACTAGAGGCTCCCAGAAACAGTCAAAATAGGATTGGTAATGCAGCCTTTATCAACTATGCCCCAAAACTGTGGAACAAACGACCCCAAAACATCAGGGAAGCCAACTCGCTTTGAAGCCAACTTCAAAAGACAGCTTAAAACCTATCTCTTTGCTCAGGCATTTCAATGAAACATCAGGGATATCCTGACACAAATTGTACTTACCTGCACTATTCTTACCCTGCCTACTTTTATACACTGCCTATCAAATTCATGTGTCGGTTCTATGCTAATTTTATCTCACTACCTCCTACTGTATGCACTGTAATTTTAAGAGAACTATTTTATCACACTTTTTACTTCTTACTGATGTACTGCTCTGTTGTATGTTAAATACCCTGTTGTATGTCCGTTCTATTTTATAATTTTTAGACAATTTTTTAACTGAATCATCTTAAACTATTTTTATTATTTGTATTACTGAATGAAACTGTAAACAGAGAGCCTATTGGGATGCTAGATCCTAATGTGTGATTTACCATATTGCTACCCGTCTATCTTTTTTATGCTCGCTTATGCCTGTATTTTTTACTGTTGTGAAGCACTTTGAACTGCAACCTCTGTATGAAAAGTGCTATACAAATAAAGTTATTATTAATGCATGAATCTGTATCTAACGAATGAGCTACTTCCAAGTGCACCGCTCTGGTTGTTAGACAGGTAAAGAGAACTCCATATATTCACAATGCTTCGTCCTCTTTACACTTCCAGTGGGCCAAAGTAATCCACTCCAACATATGTGAATGGTGGTAGGTCTGGTCTTTTGGCAGATCTGACATTTTTTGTTCTCTTGCATTTCCATGCATGCATCTGCACACAGTACATTCAGATATAATTTTTCTGGCTAATGCATTGGCACATGGTATCCAGTATTTTTGTCTTAACCTGGATAACATATGATTCCTTCCACTGTGACCAACTTGTTGATGAATATCTCGAAGTATGGTTTTAGAGACATGGTGCTGTTTTCTAAGAATGGTTGGGTGCTTTGCTTCCTCAGGCATTGCCATTTTATTTAGCCTACCTCCAACCTTTACCAATTAATTCTCGTACACTGGATCCAATTTATACAGTGTACTACTTCCTTTGGTTTTCCCCTTTTCAAAGTGTCCACTTCCTCTGGAAAAGACTGTTTTTGACAGAAACACAACACTGCTGCTTCAGCCTTAATCGCTGCTGTCGGGACAAAACCTCATAACTCCAAAAACCCAACTTTTCAGCAGATGAAAAAAACTAACACAGATTTGAGGGTGAATAGAGTTAGGGGGTTTAGACAGATGATCGGTTTAATGCTTTTCCATTGTTTAAACTTTGTAAAACCCACACACACATATGGAGGATGATCTACGGAGTTGATTTATATAATAAAAAAAAAATTCAAAAAATGGAGTTATGAGGTTTTGTCCCGACAGCAGCGTTATCCAAGTTATCCTTAGAGAGTGTGAGACCTCTCATAGAGTCTTTAAACACTCATCTCCTTCTCAATCAGCTTTATTCGATTTGGTTCTTGTGCTTGAGTAGAAGTACAGTAAGTACTTCCTTCCTCTTCTTACTTAAAAGCAGCAAGAGGTGTTTTACTTAAAGGAACCATGCAACGGCTCTTTTCAGTTTCCTCCAATCAGAGTAGTGATGCACTAGCTTGCTTGTGCCATTTAGGTCAGTTGCAATGGTTGGGTTCACATTGAATTTTTCCTTCTTTACCTCCGGATCATCAGGATAGCTGTCATTGACCAGTTTAAGTGCGTCTGGAGACTCAGGCCATTTGTCCTCAGGTTTCTTCAAAAACAATGGACCATTTATCCAAGTCTCACATTTCAAGAACGATTCTGCTGCCATCCCCGAGATGCATAATCTGCTGGATTCAGTTTAGTGTTGATGTATTTCCACTGTGATGTTGCTGTTGCTTCTCTTATCAGACTTGTTCTGTTGGCTACAAATGTCTGAAACCTTAACGTTTCATTCATGATGTATCTTAGAACAGATGTACTGTCAGTCCAGAAAACGGATTTGCATAGTGGGATTTGCAGCTTGGTTCTGATCATCTTGTCCATGCGTACTGCCAGTACTGCTGCTGTGAGCTCCAATCTTGGGACAGTGACTTTTTCAGAGGCACGACACGTGACTTTCCTGACATGAAGGATATGTGAACGTCTTCGTCTTCATTTGTCATCTTAAGGTAGGTGACAACACCGTATCCAATCTCGCTTGCATCACTGAAATGGTGCAATTGTGCAGATTTAATTTGTCCATAATTCTTTGGTTTGATAGATCGATCAATCTTGAAGCTTTCTATCTGCTTTAATCCCATGAGCCATCTTTGCCACTGTTTCTTGAGAGCCTCTGGGATTTCTTCGTCCCACCCACAATTGAGTTTGCACAACTCTTGTAGGACATGCTTTGCATTGAAGATAAATGGTGAAAGAAATCCAAGTGGGTCAGACTGTTGAAAGGATGCCTCTCCTTGTGGCTGGTTGAGATTTTAAGCAGACTTGAAACTTGAACACATCTTCCTCCACATGCCACTGTATCCCTAGGGCTCTTTCTATTGGAAGACTGTCTTGGGTCTCTAAATCCAGGTTTTTCACCTCTTTGGGTTTTTCACTCTTTGGGATGGAGGCCAGCACAGTTTTACTGTTGTTTGTCCACTTTGTCAGATTAAAACCTCCCATTGCACAAAGATCCTTGAGTTCTTCACATAACCTCACAGCTTGATCGGCAGAAGCGACAGATTTTAAGCAGTCATCAACATAGAAATTTTTTCTGACAGTGTCAACAGCTTCTGCAGAGAAATCATCTTTGTTGTCTTCAGCGGTTTTAGTGAGAGCATATGTTGCACAACATGCTGGTGAAGTGGCACCAAATAGATGTACTGTCATCCTGTACTCAGCGAGCGGTAAACTGACATCTCCTCCTGGCCACCAAAGAAAGCGAAGATAATCTTGATCGGCAGGAGCCACCTTGACCTGATGATACATCCCCTCGACATCAGCCATGAAAGCTATCTGCTCTTGTCTGAATCGAATGAGCACACCAAGTTGGTAAGATTGGGACCCTGAATAAGCTTGTCATTTAATGAATATCCTTGATAAGATGCAGAACAATCAAACACTACACGAATATCGCCCTTCTTTGGGTGATGAACCCAATGATGTGGTACGTACCACACCTTTCCACTCTCAGGTTTGAGCTTCTCTTGGGGCAATAGCTGAGCATG
Source organism: Notolepis coatsorum (assembly GCF_963971535.1). Taxonomy (NCBI): domain Eukaryota; kingdom Metazoa; phylum Chordata; class Actinopteri; order Aulopiformes; family Paralepididae; genus Notolepis; species Notolepis coatsorum. Next base: position 144,391,493 of record NC_140171.1, on the reverse strand, counting down.
ACCTTTTGCTATCACAGCCTCCAAGAATGTTTTATATTCATCCTGGAAAACGTTGTTCCTTTTGAATTTCCTTTTGAATGATTCTGCTCTCTGCTCTGCAAGTTTGCGATTGTTTGGCATCATGATATTCTTCTGTTTAAATGGAAGTTCAAGCTGATAATGTCCATCTTTGATTTGAGCTGAATCCGACATGATCTTTAAAAATTGTTTGTCTTCAACTGACATCTCTTTCTTCTCATCACAACCTTTCTCTGGAAAGTCATGATTGTATTGCTGCACCAGCAGCTCACCTATGGCTGTCACTGATATGCGATTAACAACAGCACATGAAGAAGTATTCTCAGATTCAGTGGTTTCCTGGTTCAGTCCATTCACAACCCAACCTAGGACTGTCTTAACAGCAAAGGGTCCTCCATTTTGACTGTTTATTATTTTCCACGGCTCCATTACCTTTGGTGCATTTGTTCCTATAAGCAACCCGATTTCACAATCCAATTCAGGCAACTTAATCTAAATCAAATCAAATCAAATCAAATTTATTTGTAAGGCCCGACAACACACGTTAATGTCCCCATGGGCCGGACACGTCTTCTTTAAACAAGTCAAGAAGAAACATAACAATAAGTCAAGAACAAAACAAGAACACCATAAGGTCCAACAAATTTAAAATAAATGCAAATAAATGAATGAATGCAAGCACTCCCAGACATACCCCACGCGAAGGTAAGGAAAAACTCACTAAAACCTAACAATAGGGGAAAATGCACCACAGGCAGTGTGGAGGAGAGAAACCTTAGAAGGGCCATTCAAGAGGGGATCTCCCTTCTTAGATGTCGGTGATAGTACTGTTGCAGACTAACAGTTGGTAAGCATGCACTCATGTGTGTAGTGAAACACAGATGAGTGCATGCAATAGCAACTGAACATTTAGAAAAATTATAGAGCTGATAGCGATAGCAACTGAACATTTTGAAAGATTAAAGATAGAGCTGATAGCGAATCTATTTGAGGCACAGGGGCGGCGCAAAGAGGGTCACGTCCTCCCCGACATCATCGCGGGACGTCCAGCACTCCGGTCACCACTACGAAATATCTCTTAGATATTTCCATTTATTTATGGCCTCTTTATTTCTTTATTTCACACCATTTCAGCAAAACTGAAAACATTGACCATGACAGAAAGTATATATGAAGGTGCTGAGTAGAGGCAAGAGACCCAGATGGGCCTATACGGGGCCTCAACTCATTAAATCATTGGATAAAAAAATAAACAAGAACAAAAGTAAAATGAAATAAGTTTATAAAATAGTTTTCATAATATTAAGATAATAATAAGATAATAATAATGATAACAATAATAATTAGGGATGTCCGATATTATCGGCCTACCGATATTATCGGTTGATATCGGCATTAAAATGTGATATCGGAAAATATCGGTATCGGTTTTCAAAAAAAATTCAATAAATTTAATTTTAATTTTTTTTTACATTTCTATAACCTTTATTTATCGGCCTACCGATATTATCGGCCGATATCGGCATTAAAATGTGATATCGGTTGATATCGGTATCGGAAATTAAGAGTTGGACAATATCGGTATATCGGTATCGGTAAAAAAGCCAATATCGAGCATCCCTAATAATAATCAAAGTAATAATAATAATAATAATAATAATAATAATAATAATAATAATAATAATAATAATAATAATAATAATAATAATAATAATAATAATAATAATAATAATAATAATAATAATAATAATAATAATAATAATAACAAAAACAACAACATTAATATGAGTCTAAACAAATTAACATGAAACTGTAAAACAAAGTGACATTAATGGTTTTATGAGATTGAAACTATTCATTAAATTTTGTGTGGAAATGTGCTCTTTTCCAGGAGGATTCTTGTTCTCTTGGCTTTGGCATGCAAATCTTGTTGAAGGGCTTCAGTACAAAAACTTGCAGTGCTTCCCTGATCCAAAAATGCGTAAGTTTGCACAGTCTGGTTCGAGTTTGATAACTTTATTTGAACTGGGATAATTGGTAGGGTTTGTTGACCAGTGTGGTTTCTGGTCTCTGACCATAACCCTCTAACTCTCTAACCCTCTGACCATAACCCTCTAACCATAACCCCCTGACCATAACCCTCTGACGCTCTAACCCATCATCAACATGCTCAGACTGTACCTGCGCAGAGCTGTGAAGAGCATTCTTCCATAGCGAACCACCACCTCTACCGGGGCCTCCTGTACAGCTCTCTGGAGGCACAGCGTCGCAAACTCCACAAAACACTGCTTACAAATAATCGCCAGCACTGACACACACACACCACACACACACACACACACACACACACACACACACACACACACACACACACACACACACACACACACACACACACACACACACACACACACACACACACACACACACACACACACACACACACACACACACACACACACACACACACACACACACACACACACACACACACACACACACACACACACACACACACACACACACACACACACACACACACCACACACCACACACCACACACAATTAATGCTGCTGTACTTTTGATTATTACAGTAGGATATGTATCTATCTATGTATATATCTACAGTATGTATATATATATATATATATGTATCTATCTATGTATCTATCTATGTATGTATATATCTATATATCTATGTATCTATCTATCTATGTATCTATCTATGTATCTATCTATGTATCTATGTATCTATCTATGTATCTATCTATCTATCTATCTATCTATCTATCTATCTATCTATCTATCTATCTATCTATCTATCTATCTATCTATCTATCTATCTATCTATCTATCTATGTATCTATCTATGTATGTCTCTCACCTTTTGTGCAGGTGTCGGACAGAGGATCGGTGGTGAACCTGTTGTACTGAGATATGTTCTCGTGACTGTCGTCATGAATCACTATAGAAACAAGAAGAGGATATTTTATATTAGGACGCTTTCAGATTTCAAGTTCAAGTTCAAGTTCAAGTTCTTTAATAGTTGTCATACAGAAGTACAGAATACTTTCATACAAAATGCTTCTTACTGTTACGCTCCAGAGACTGTGCTAGACAAGATAGTATCAAATAACATAATAACATAATATAGCATGAATTTAGAAGAAGAAAATGAGGTCACAGTGTTCGGTATAGACATATGTACAATGTTCTGAGTTACCATATAATATACAATACACAATACTATGCAGTGTACTAATGTACAGTACTATCTAGTGCAAAGCAGAAATGGGATGAGGTACAATTTTAGGTACAATTTACAGTAAGGTGTACGAGTTGTAGTGCAATCCTTCATCCATAAATATAAAGTGTGGGGAGTGGGTGCTACAGTGTGTTTGTTTAAAGTGGGTGTGTGCTATAAAGTGTGTGGAGTGGGTGCTACAGTGTGTTTGTTTAAAGTGAGTGTGTGCGTGTGGATGTGTGTGCTATGTGCGTTTGGTGGTTGTTGTTGTGTAGTGTTCATTCATTGTTCGTTTAGCAGCCTGATGGCCTGGGGATAGAAGCTACTTCTGAGTCTTTCTGTGCTCGCCTTGAGACTCCGGTATCGCTTGCCTGACCGCAGCAGTTCAAAGAGGCAGTTGTTCGGGTGACTGGAGTCTTTAATGATTCTCTTAGCCTTGCCCTTGCAACGCTTGTAGTAAATGTTCTGGAGGGTGGGGAGCCCCCCTCCAATTGTGCGTTCGGCTGAACGTGTCACTCTTTGTAGTCTGCTTCGGTCTTGTGCAGTGCTATTCCCAAACCAGGAGGTGATGTTGCCGGTCAAGATGCTCTCTATTGTACATGAGTAGAAGTTCTTAAGGATCTTCTGGCTGACTTGGAACTTCCTTAGGCGCCTGAGGAAGTAGAGGCGTTGTCGTGCCTTCTTCACCACACTGTTAATGTGTGTGGTCCATGTCAAGTCCTCGGATATGTAGGCTCCGAGGTACTTAAAGCTGTTGACTCTCTCAACCGGTGCCCCGTCGATGCTGAGGGGGCTGTAGTCCTTGACCCCCGACCTCCTGAAGTCCACAATCATCTCCTTTGTTTTGCTGACGTTCAGGGAGAGGCTGTTTTCCTGGCACCATCCCGCCAGGACCTTGACCTCTTCCAGGTAGGCCCTCTCGTCGTTGGCAGAGATCAGGCCCACCACCACTGTGTCGTCAGCAAATTTGACGATTGTATTGCTACTCCGCTGAGCCACACAGTCGTGTGTGTACAGGGAGTAGAGGAGGGGACTCAGAACACAGCCCTGGGGGGCCCCTATGTTGAGGGTGATGGATGAGGAGGTGCAGTTGCCTGCTCTCACCACCTGGGGTCTGCCAGTCAGGAAGTCCAAGACCCACTGGCAGAGGTCATAGCCCAAGCCCAGGTCCCTGAGCTTGGCTATGAGTATGGAGGGGACTATGGTATTGAATGCCGAGCTGTAGTCGATGAATAGCATTCTCACATAGTTCCCCTGCCTCTTGTCCAGGTGTGATGCTGCTGTGTGCAGCACATGGGATATGGCGTCCTCCGTGGACCTGTTGGGGCGGTATGCAAATTGCAGGGGGTCCATGTTGATGGGGAGGGAGGAGCAGATGTAGCCCTTTACTAGCTTCTCAAAGCACTTCATGGCTATGGAGGTGAGAGCTACAGGGCGGTAGTCGTTGAGGCAAGCAGGCTTGGATTTTTTGGGTACAGGGATAATAGTGGACTTCTTCAGGCAGGTGGGGATGACAGCCTGTTCTAAGGACAGGTTAAATATGTCAGTGAATACTGGGGCCAGTTGGTCGGCACAGACTTTTAGGACGCGGCTGGGGATGCCGTCCGGACCTGCTGCCTTCCTGATATTCACTTTTTTAAAGGTCCGCCTCACCTCATGCTCTGTTACCCTGAACACTGCGCCTCCATCAGCAGCCGACCCCCCCCCCCCCCCATTGCCGAGGCTTGTGAGCTGGTGTTGTTATTACCAGCATCAAACCTCGCATAGAAGGTATTGAGGTCATTTGCTAAGGAGATGTCACTGTTCAGTTTGAGGGAGGCGCCTTTGTAGTCTGTCATCGTTTTGAGCCCCTGCCACATAGCTCTAGAGTCAGCTTGTTCAACTGGAGTTCAATTTTATCCCTGTAGCGCCGTTTGGCCTCTGACACTGTCCTCCTTACGTTGTGTCGCGCCACCTTGTGGTCATTCATGTTGCCTGCCACTAGGCCGTCATTGTATGCTTTGGTGCGCTCTCTCAGAGCTTCACGGACGGATTTGTCTACCCAGGGTTTTTGATTTGGGTAAACTTTCATTTTGGTAGTGGGGATTGTTTCTTTCACCCTAGTACAAACATAGTCCAGCACTGTCTCTGTGTAGACATTAATGTTATCTGTATCGCGGAACACATTCCAGTCTGTGTAGTGAAACACTGACCGGATCGTCTCTTCTGACGTCAAATCCCATTTCTGCACCTCTCGCGAGACTACGGGAGTACTTTTAATTCTCCGTTTGTACTTTGGTGAAAGAAAAATGGACGTGTGATCTGATTTACCAAAGCCACTATCAGAATGAGCCTTGTAGCCACCTTTAAATTGCGTGTAACAGTGATCTAGGATGTTACCGCCTCTGGTGTTGCAAGTCACATGCTGATAGAAGTCAGGCAATACCTTTCTCAGATTGGCGCTATTGAAATCTCCCAGCACTAAAATGGCGGCGTTAACGTTAGCCACTTGTATTCTATTTACCTCGTTGTGTAGTCTGGAGAGCGCAACCTTGTTGCTGGCTTGCGGTGGAATATACACTCCGATCAGGACGATCGCCGTTAACTCCCTCGGGAGGAAGAAAGGACGACACTTGATGGTTATATATTCCAGTTCTGGGGAGCAGTGGTTGGATAATTCCTTCACGTTAGTTGGATCGCTCCAATTTTTGTTAAACATGAAGGCAATACCTCCTCCACGTTGTTTACCGGACTCTGATGACCGATCCTTGCGATGGATAAAGAAGTGATCCGCTGGTTGAATTGCGTGATCTGGAACCTCCGGTGTGAGCCATGTTTCGGTGAAGCAGAGGACATTGCAGTCCCTTGTTACGACCCTGGCTCATGGGTACGCAACCTATGTGTAATCAACACCAAAACCCTGTGCTCTAACTCAAAAATGCTACTAAACCAAGGAACTACTAATATAACTATAAACTAATGTACTGGTAACCCAACGGACAAGGACTGTAGGAACCTGACAGCTCTTTCACTAGGCACAGACCGTGCATGTGTGTTTCTGGGTCTGCCTTTGAAGCTCCCCAGCAGGTAACCAATCAGCACTAATTGGCTAATTGGCAGCCCTCACCTGCCTGCCCTGGTGAAACAGGAGTGACCAGGCCTCTAGTACATAACACCTCCCCCACCAAACTGGTTGCCCAAGAGGCAACCACTACACAACAACCCATAAACAAAACAAAAAACAACTGTGACCCCTTAGTTGTCAGGGCCTCTACCACCACAGCGATAACGGGTACCACAAACACCGGTACTATGATCGTGAGAGGGCGTCTGCTAGCACGTTGTCCCTCCCACGAATGTGGCGAATATCCAAGTTATACGCCTGGAGGAACAAACTCCATCGCATCAAACGATGATTCGAATTCACCATGCTGCGAAGAAAAACCAAAGGGTTATGGTCTGTATACACAACAAGGGGTAAACTGGAGGATCCCACGTAAACATCAAAATGGTTCAAGGCAAGAACCAAAGCGAGCGCCTCCTTCTCTATAGTAGAGTAGTGCAGTTGATGCCTGTCAAACTTTTTAGAAAAGTAGCACACTGGGTGCTCCACCTCTAATGCATCCTCTTGCAGGAGGACGGCTCCAGCACCGAGGTCACTAGCATCCACTGCCAACTTGAATGGCAGTTGAAAATCGGGAGCTGACAGAACGGGAGCGCTAATCAGAATACCCTTGATGCTCTCAAAAGACTGTTGACAAGTCTCAGTCCACACGAAAGGTACCTTAGGACTGAGCAGATTGGTCAAAGGGGCAACAACAGAAGCAAAGTTCCTACAGAAACTCCTATAGTACCCTGCCATACCTAGGAAGCGCTTTAACTCCCGCCTGGTGATGGGAGCAGGGAAGCCCACTATAGCCTCCACCTTAGCTGTAACGGGGCACACATGCCCACGTCCAACCACCTTACCCAGGTAGGTAACCGTGGCCTGTCCAAATTCACATTTCGCAAGGTTAACTGTCAAGTTAGCATCACCCAACCGCTTGAACACTTCGGCCAGATGCTCCACATGTTGTGACCAAGAGGAACTGTGGATAACCAGGTCATCCAGATATGCTTCACAGAACGCTACCCCACCCAGGACCTTGTTCACTAGCCGCTGAAACGTCGCTGGGGCATTTCGCATGCCAAAGGCCATCACTGTATACTGGCAGAAACTCTCTGGTGTGACAAAAGCGGATATCTCACGTGCTCGCGGAGTAAGCGGAACCTGCCAGTATCCCTTTAGCAAATCCAATTTACTTACAAAGGCTGCTGAACCCACCCGATCGATACAGTCGTCCATCCGAGGCAGAGGGTACGAGTCCGGCTTGGTTACTGTATTAACTTTACGGAAATCAGTACAGAACCGATGAGTGCAGTCTGGCTTATCAACAAGCAGGCAGGGGGAGCTCCACGCACTAGAACTGGGCTCCGCAATGCCATGTCTCAGCATATAGTCTACTTCCTTACTCAAGATCCTTCGTTTTTCCGGATTCACCCTATAGGCATGTTGCTTAATTGGTCCTGCACTACCAACATCAATGTCATGCTCGAGTACATTAGTACGACTAGGGACATCAGAAAACAAACGTGTATGCTGTCTAAGTAGGCGCACCACATCCGTACGCTCAGGAAGTGGTAAGTACGACAGGTGTGAGTCCAAGTCACCTAGTATCTGGGTGTTTGGCAACCGGCCCTGAGAAATCTCCTTCGACACAGAACAGTCGGCTACAATAGGAGATGCAGAAACTGTTAGAACAGCCACAGGCTTGACCCCTGACTGGTCAATCTGAGCCCTATCATTGTACGCCTTCAACATATTGACGTGACATAATCTACTCTTGCGCCTGCGGTCGGGAGTTTTAATCAAGTAGTCGACCTCACCAACTTTGCGCTCAATGGAGTATGGCCCACTGTATTTAGCCTGTAATGCAGACCCAAGAATAGGCGAGAGAACCAACACCTTGTCTCCCGGTGAGAACACCCTATGTCGGGCCCGCCTATCATACCACACCTTCATTTTTCCTTGGGCTACCTTTAGGTTCTCTTTCGCTAGTTCACATGCTCTACTAAGCTTAAGCCTGAAGTCACACACATAGTCCAACAAATTAGTAGAGGAAGGAGTCTGGTCAGCCAACCACTTCTCCTTCAGCAGTTTCAAAGGACCCCTCACTGTGTGGCCGAACACCAGCTCAGCCGGGCTGAATCCAAGAGACTCCTGGGTTACCTCCCTAGCAGCAAACAGAAGCAAAGGGATTCCATCATCCCAGTCTTTGTCGAACTCCGTACAATATGCCCGCAGCATTGTTTTGATAGTCTGGTGAAATCTCTCCAGCGCCCCCTGGGACTCTGGATGATAGGCAGAGGAAGGGCAATGTTGGATAGACAACTGCTGGAGGACCTGAGCAAAGAGACTGGACATGAAGTTAGACCCTTGATCTGATTGAATGACCTTTGGTAGGCCAAAAGTCGAAAAAAACCTAACCAGAGCTTTGGATATAGCTGGGGCTGTGATCTTGCGTAAAGGAATGGCTTCAGGAAAACGGGTCGCTGCACACATAATAGTCAAAAGGTACTGGTTCCCTGTCTTAGTTCGAGGGAGGGGACCAACACAGTCAATGAGGATCCGCTCAAAAGGTTCCCCAACGGCAGGGATAGGCTGCAGAGGAGCCTGAGGGATCTTCTGGTTTGGTTTACCAACCACCTGACACACATGGCACGAGCGACAATATTGTGCCACATCTGACTTCAAACCAGGCCAACAAAAATGTCTCAGCACACGGTCATAAGTCTTCCTGACCCCCATGTGACCAGCAAGATCATGATCATGTGCTAGATGCAGTATATCAGGACGATACACGGCTGGAACAACAATCTGAAACACACTGCCCCAGTCATCCAGACTGGACAGGTTAGGTGGTGTCCACTTTCTCATGAGCACGTCATTGCTAACAAAGTATCCTTGAGACGTATCTACCATTTCATCCTCTAAAACCGCCTCTTCAAAGAGGGACGACAAGGAGACATCCTTGTTTTGCTCTAGTACCAACTGCTCATGAGACGGTATCACCTTACCAAAACCCTCATCAGGGCCACTTTTCAACTCAACAAAGAACGTGTCACTAAGTGTCATATCACCATCTAAGTTAACAACCTCATGGGTGTCACATTTGACCTTTGACATTGCACGTGTTACCGCACACACAGGAAACACTCCTGGATGCTTCTGTGCGAGCTCATCAGGAACCTCAGAAACTACAGGGACGGGAATTACAACTGGAGTAGCCAGCACTTTGCCACCGGCCAAATCGTTCCCTAGAATGAAGGACACCCCCTTTATGGGAATGTGAGAACACACTCCTACGACAACATTGCCTGATACTAAGGGAGAGTTTAGCGAGACCTCATGCAAAGGAGTATTCACAAAGCCTCCTCCAAAGCCCTGAACAATGGCACCGGAATGCAATGAAGAATCTTCCGAAAATGGCAAAATCCCATCCAGAATGAGAGACTGGAAAGCTCCTGTATCTCTCCATATTGTAATAGCCTGCCTTGATCCTAATTCACCAACCAGTGAAACAAATCCCTCCATCCTAAATGTTGAGGAGCCCTCTAGCTCCCTGTCTGCACCTTTGATACTTCGCACCCCACCCTCTAATGTCGGCATAGGTGTCCTGTCTATGATTTCTACCAGAGCCACAGTTTTTACATTTTTCTGCTTAAGCACAGGGCATCCAGCAACGATATGACCAGGCTCCTTACAGTAAAAACAGATAACCCCCTCTGGGAATGCACTAGCAGAGCCACCTTGCCTAGGAGTCGAAGTAAACCGACCAGCAGACACGGGTGCCGGGAACCGGCTCCCCTGAGAAGGACGCCTACTACCCCTGGACTCCACACGGCCCTCCTCTACAAAGACAGACTTGTGTGTTAACACAAACTCATCAGCCAAGACAGCAGCGTCGGCTATCTTCGATACCTTATGCTCATTTAGATGTGTGGAAACGTTATCAGGAACACACCTCTTAAATTCCTCTAGGAGAACCAACTGTCTGAGCTGCTCCCTTGACTCTGCTTTTTGCGAGGTGCACCACCGGTCAAACAGGTTCTCCTTCTCTTTTCCAAATTCAACATAAGACTGCCCCTCCTGCCTACGATAACCTCTAAAACGCTGACGATAGGCCTCGGGGACCAACTCATAAGCCCTCAATATGGAAGCTTTAACAAGTTCATAATCAGCGCTTTGTTCAAGGGACAGAGCAGTGTAGGCTTCTTGTGCCCTACCAACCAAAACACATTGTAGCAGCAGTGTCCAGGCGGTATCAGGCCACTTCAATGTGGTTGCCACCCTTTCGAAAAGGGGAAAATATCTTTCCACGTCTTTCTCAAAAAATGGTGGCACCATCCTAATATTCCTGCCTACATCAAACCCGGAACGTGACTCTGGATGCAGAGCACCCGCCTGCAAGGCAGCATACTTATATTCAAGCTCCTTCTGTGCACGCTCGTGCTCCAGCAACAGTTGTTTCTCCTTAAACTCACGCTCATGCTCACGCTCCTCTTTCCTCTCTCTCTCCTTAAGCTCACGCTCCTCTTTACTCTCTCTCTCCTTAAGCTCACGCTCCTCTCTCCTCTCCTCACGCTCTCGCTCTAGCTGCCTTTCCTTAAACTCCAACTCCCTAATCCTCCACTCACCCTCTACACCAGGTAATAGCGGAGACGCGCCAGACGATGGAGGCTCCTCCACCCTCTCCTCAAGCACCTGTTCCCTAATGAGCAAAACCCGCAAAGCACCCAAGGCAGATGGTTTCAAACGTTTCTCACTGGGAGTAAGCTCGACCTTGTAGTGCACAGCAAGCTCGAGCAGTTGCTCTTTGGAAAATTTGTCTAATAAGTCATGAGACGGGCGATCAACAAAGTCCCTGATGGAAGCCATTGTCACTGAACTAGACACCCCAAGCCACACACCCAACCTCACAGACACGAAGAACCACTAACGAACCACTGAAGAACAACGAAGAACCACTGAAGAACCATGAATAATGCTAATTGCCAACAATAACAACCAGAATGGAACACGGTGGAAATGTGAGCTCTACGGAGCGCACCTTTCCAGGTTGCACAAACAACAACAAAAATTAAAAAAAAAACACACCCACCCTAAATAGACGTGTCATACACGCAGGGTGTTAGGTGCTACCAGGTATGCTCACCAAACACTTAAACAAACAAAATAAATCCAACAAAAATTTTCCAAACAGGTGCGCCTTCTAACCTGATGTGACCACATATGCTTCTACGTCTAAACTGCAGAAAACCCCGGCCTACCACATGTCTACCCTAAGAAACACTAAATCAAGCCCTACCACACTACCTGTGTTTCCTGGCCGCCCTAACCTACCTACCCTTAAACTAATGCCCTGTAGACCTAACTTTCTTCAACCACACCTGCTACCAGTCAAAGATCATATACAATCATTTCATTGACCGCCCCAGGAGTACGTGGTGCACCGGACGCTAACCCACAACCAGAAAATAATGTCCCTATCTACATGTGGTGCCTACTAAACTATATATTTTAACAGCATAAGTAGTCACATCAAATTACAAACAAATACGGCATACTCACCTGTTTGATGAAAATGGCTCAGCCCCCACGTTACACCATGTGTAACGAACACCACCCAAACCATAATATGATGACACCCCGTGCAACACAAAAACAAAGTTCTAGGGGTAAAAGATCCCGGATGAGCGCCCAATTGTTACGACCCTGGCTCATGGGTACGCAACCTATGTGTAATCAACACCAAAACCCTGTGCTCTAACTCAAAAATGCTACTAAACCAAGGAACTACTAATATAACTATAAACTAATGTACTGGTAACCCAACGGACAAGGACTGTAGGAACCTGACAGCTCTTTCACTAGGCACAGACCGTGCATGTGTGTTTCTGGGTCTGCCTTTGAAGCTCCCCAGCAGGTAACCAATCAGCACTAATTGGCTAATTGGCAGCCCTCACCTGCCTGCCCTGGTGAAACAGGAGTGACCAGGCCTCTAGTACATAACATCCCTAACGTCTCTTTGATATTGAATCCTTGCTCGGATGTCATCCAGTTTATTGTCAATTGATTGTACATTGGCTAGCAATATACTGGGCAGTGGTGTACGGTGGCGTCTGGATCTCAGCCTGTTACGGATCCCAGCCCTCTTTCCTCGTCGTCTTTTCCTGGGCTCTGGGAACAAAGGATCTGGTCCTAATCTCCGGAGAATTTCTTCAGGCCATTGATGCGGTTCGGAAAGCTGATCCAGTGAGTAATCCAGTTGGTAAGTTTCCCGTAATCCAATGTCTATGAGTGACTGACGGTCATATACATTAAATGCACCAACAGTTGGTACGAACAAAACTCTAAAAACTATAAATATTAACAAAAGTAAACACAGTCTCGACGGAGCGAACAGAACGGCAGCCGGTCGGAGCAGCGCCATCTCATCCTTCCTTATCTGTGTGTGTGTGTGTGTGTGTGTGTGTGTGTGTGTGTGTGTGTGTGTGTGTGTGTGTGTGTGTGTGTGTGTGTGTGTGTGTGTGTGTGTGTGTGTGTGTGTGTGTGTGTGTGTGTGTGTGTGTGTGTGTGTCTGTGCGTGCGTGCGTGCGTGCGTGCGTGCGTGCGTGCAAGGGTGCGTGCGTGCGTGCGTGCGTGCGTGCGTGCGTGCGTGTGTGTGTGTGTATGTGTATGCATGTAATTGTTTATTTATGGATCCCCATTAGTCTACACCCATGGGTGAAAGACTATTCTTCCTGGGGTCCTAACACACAACCTACAACATTACAGTACATTACATTACAGTAACAAAAAAACAATAAAAAAACACAAGAAACACCTTACTGTAGCCTAAGCACATTCTCAACATCTTCAACATCTCACAAAAAAACACACAAAGGCTCCAACCACAAATACTAACTAAACTAACTAACTAAACTAACAATACTAACTAAATAAATCAGTAACTCAACTGTATTTCACCATTCATAACAGCATCCTTCAACTTTTTCTTAAAAGTAAATTTGTTGCTGATCATCATTAGCTTCACAGGTATACAATTCCAGTATGCAGCAGCTCTAAACATTACGGTTCTCTTAACTCAATGGGGGCCATTCACGTAATATTACGTGATTGCCCGACAACCGTTGAGTGCCAGACCACGTAATATTACGTGTTTGGTTAATTTTAATTTTTTTCGATTTTAATATCCTATTTAATGCCAGGGACCCGTATGTTGCCGTTAGAAGCCCTACTGCGATGCAGAGGGTGCAGTACCGGCCAGATTCTCCCAGGTGGCGGTATTGAGCTGCAGTAAACCTTGTTCCAGACCCTTGTGTTACACTGTAAAGGTGCTCCCATGTTCGAGCGGACTGTACGCGGACTGGACTCTGCAAGGTCCGCGTGGACTCTTTGAGCTTTCATAGTTGAGCGTACCTCCACGGACCAATTTCCTACATGTCTCATGCCAGTGAGCGGCGCGGACGTCCGCTCATTCGAAATTTTGGTCTGCTTTGAGTCCGCTTTGGGTCCGCTTTGAGTCCGCGTGAGTCCGCTCTGTGTACGGTCCGCTCGACTATGGGAGCACCTTAAGGTCTCCGGGCGCAGATTTTTACTACACGGCAAGGCTATTATAATAGGTTCAATCGGTCGCATCAAAACATCTACGGGACATCCGATGCATATGCTGTGATTGATTATGCCGTGGCCCTAATCGACATTGGATGTACCAGATGGCGATCAAACAATTGGAATATTATTTTTGGAATACTTCCGGCCACAGGTAAGGACTATCTCACAAAAATTCTGGCTTGATTGTGCTATGTTTTCATACCGATCCAGCTGATTAGCGTTTTTAGCATCCAATACTAATGCCGTTACTGGTAATCAATAATCAGAAACGACTCCCCCCCCCCCCCCTTTCATGCATTCATGATGGAACATGATACCGATCAAATGGATTTGGATTTTTAACTCTAGCTTGTGTAGGGCCGAAACGCCAATCGATTTAACGTTTATTAGCTTAGCACTTATAACTAGCCTTGCAGGAATTATCCCAGACCATTCCGATATAACGCTCATATTCATCACGGTATAAAACGGGAACGTATTGATGAAAAAAATATTTCTTTATGGCATATTGAAGGGAAGGTTCATACTGTCAATTGACAATGACATTGGACCCATAGCTATAATATAAAATATAGATTTAGCTCTACAAACAAGGTGACACACTCCTATCTTTTTACGCGTGGCCTAGCTAGAACAGGCCAATAGGGAGGTGTAGTCTGACGTCACTGGTTGTTCCACCAGTATAGGGATTTATCATTGGGAAAATGGATTATCGGCTATTGTAACAATTCTGCCGCATGAACATTGGCAAGCTTTCCATTTTTGCACAAAATTAGTTCCCTTCTACCACTAACATGATTGTTTAAGCATTTTTTGTTGAAACAAAGGTAGTTATAAGGTTTTTAATTTGTCGTAAAAAAAAGAACTACACTTACCAGTAGGCAGCCTGTTGTTCAGTATGCAGCGCTATTGGTCTGTTAGGCTGTCGCCTTATCCCCGTCACTCAGTGCATCAGTCACGAAAGGGGCTACCACGATAGCTAACTAATGTTAACGTTACAAGCTCAAACACCTTATAACTACTACTACTGTCGTGTCCATAAGTTCCCTGCCAGAATACTTTGTTTGTGAGGACAAAGGTATACAAAGAGGAGAGAACCATTTTAAATCGGGGCATGTTAGGAGTTTCGGGATAGCCGGCTAGCAAGCTAGCTACTAACGTTATAAACTATACACAATGATTTACATTAGTATTTACAGTGATTTAATATGCAGCGAAATAACGTTATACGATTTAAATTATAAATACAAATATGGTAACGTGGTTGTGGCTTTTACAAATAGTGGTTCGCTTTAGAGATAAATGGCTATGATCACGGAGCACTAGTGTTGGGTGAAACAGATACTAGCCACAGATTTAGGGTCAGTTATTTTCCCATTGTACAAATTGTTAAGCTTATGGAATGTAAGGGAAATCTGATCCTAGTGACGTCAGTCAGCAGCACCAAATAGCAGTGTAGTTTCCCAGCGAACGAAAACATAAACGTTGTTATTTTGCTACCTTTACGATTAATTGCGAATATTTTCATGTTGAGCTATAGATTGTGGATAAATACGCACAGAAAGGTACACCATGCCAACGTTAATGCTTTATTTATCTAAAACGAGCCGATTTAGAAATGCTCAATGGGGAAATAAATTGCATTCCACAGAGGGTGGAACAGGAAAAAACGAAAATGACATAAGCACTACACTTCCCTATAGCTGGCACTGATTGAGTTAAGTGCACTTGTTATTTGTAGAGGTAGAGCCAAATGAAGACCCACAGCATGTCTGGTGACATAGCCATGTCTAGTATCGGTGGGTTGTAGTTCTGACCGCAAAGACTTAGGTTTACCAATTTTATAACTATTAAACAAAAATGTTACAAGGCTGTGTACAAAATGTATGTGTGTGTGTATGTATGTGTATGTCTGTGTGTGTGTGTGTGTGTGTGTGTGTGTGTGTGTGTGTGTGTGTGTGTGTGTGTGTGTGTGTGTGTGTGTGTGTGTGTGTGTGTGTGTGTGTGTGTGTGTGTGTGTGTGCACTACTACTATTATTATTATTATTATTATTATTATTATTATTATTATTATTATGATTAGTATTACAGACCATCTTTCCATAGTGCAGTGGACTCTTCTCCAGTGTTTCCCCTCTTGTAGTACAGAGACCTCAGCCTCACCACCTGCATGCACGCACACACACACACACACACACACACACACACACACACACACACACACACACACACACACACACACACACACACACACACACACACACACACACACACACACACACACACACACACACACACACAGATAACTGTTTAAAACTTTTGCCTAGTATACACCTCAGAAACATGTTTAACTAATGTTAGAAAAATGATGTCACTGTATTTCATTGAGAGCGTAGTGAACAACAGTGAAAATCGATGCTCGCCTCCCTCTGTTTTGTTTCATGTCTGTGGTTTGGACCAATCAGTGCTCGAACGAGTGAACACATGACCTGTATCTAGACAACTGAGGTTTTCAATTGGTGGATGAGCGGTTCGCCAGGGTAGAGACGTTAAAGGTGCTGTAGAAGACGTGTATACATTAGGCGTGTTTGAGATTGGCGAGGCGGACGCAGGTCTGCGCAGTTCTATATCGTATTAGCTTCCGCTCAGCGTCAACTGCACATATCTCACTCCAGTGACGTGCACTGAATAAAAACTTCACAATGTACCTTTACATACCAACATCCGTCTGGCCACACCCCCATCTGCTACCTACATAAGCAGGGGTGGGGCCACACACTCATCTCCTTCTCAAATTTCACCCCAAGAGAGTGCCTGTATACCAATCACTTGACGTGGGAAAAGAAAGTATTTAGCTGAAGAAAGGAAAACAGAAGAACAAGGAGATACGTTGACGTTATTTCTTTATTTTCTCTTTCACTATTTTCGAGAAAATACGGCGATAATGTCTTCGTCACTGGAGTGTCTGGAAGATGATGATCATTCTGACCTCCACCGGCTTTTTCGTATTAGGGGCTCGCGTCGCTGATCTACTCCCCACCTGCAGTCCTCCTTGCTGTGGCTGGATAGGTATTGAACCTCCGGTTATACAGCTGGACTGTAGGAGGCACCGGCTGTTTGTGAGACATTGGTTGCCTCTGGGCTGGGTGAGTAATGTTTTGCTATGCGGGCGCCAGTTGTCTGTTAATGCTATGGGGGTTAGCTGACAATTTTACGAAGGCCGGCCCCAGATTGGGGTCCTCTGCTCGGCCTCTTGGGCGGCGGACGGAGGGTCCTGGTCTGACGCCCATAATGGTCAAACTAGTGGGCCGCGACCGAGATATGGTTTGAACCCGGGATTCTCTGGACAAGCGGATGCTTCTCTGTCCCGTGAAGGCCCCATCTTTCACATGAATGTGAGAGTACACCCTAAACACGAGGAAATGTGGGTCTGGATCTTCTTTATCGGTAGTTCCATGCTCAAGTCGGCTGCAGCCCGTATGGGAATTGTGCCGACTCCGCTGTATGTCTGGTAAATCACTGTTGAAAACTGTGTTGGCATTTCTTTTTCTCTTCTCTCTAGCTAGCCCGAGAGAAATGCGGCTACGGAACGTATTCTCTATCAGACAGTCACTTCCTGTTAACTGAAAACAATTATTTATATTTGATATATTAACGTTATATTGTGCATTGGAAACACAAACATACTTAAAATGAGTAAATATTATTCATTTTAAACATGTTTATTTTATTTATAGGGCTCTAAAAAATAAAAAATAAATAAAAGATCTTCTTCTCTCTTTTAACCAGGGAGGGCGGCGCTCTAGCGCCCCTATTGACCAGCCGCTACTGACCTGTATGCCATGTATGTCCCTATGTCATAAATGCCATGTATGTTGTTTATGTCATAAATGTCACTATGAATTGAAAATGGGGGACCCTGATGTCAAGACAAACGTCTTTCTCTGGTCTGCATCCCCTTAACAATTGTGTGTATTGAGCCGTACTGTATTGTACCCATTCTGCAATCTGTTAAATAAAGTTTTCATTCATTCATTAGCTGGCTGTTGTTGGCTGAAAGATCGAGTTATCTCATAGCCGTGAGTAATCGATCAATCGATTACTCAAGCCCACCCCTATAAGCTATACAAAAAGAAAGTTTAATGTGACTGATCTAGTGAGCTAGAATCAGAATATTCCACCCATAAATAGCTAATGTCAAATAGAAGTATTGTATATACTGTACTTAGTTTTTTTTTGTATCCACTTTTTCTCCTTATTTTTCCATTTTTCTCCCATCCCAATTTCGCCTCGCCAATTCTCCCTTCAATTCTCCCCTCCCCTGTCTCGAACATTGCTAGACTATGCCTCCCACTGGTCGGCTGCAGTGAGGACCAAGCCTTGCATCACGTGTCCCGGAAGCAGCTGTCGCATCTTTTCACCTGTACAGCGTGATCTCTCAGTGGCGAGGAGTAACGCGTGGGAGGCTCACGCTGCCCCCGTTACTTCCTGATTCTGCTGTACAGGCGCACCAACCGACCTGTAGGAGTCGCTGTCCACAACGTCCAATCCCCACCCACCAGCTTTCTCACCCCTAACACTGCCAATTGTGTTAGTATGAACGACCAGCCAAGCTGGTAGCAACGCCGAGAGCTGGGCTCGAACCCAGCATCTCCTGCGTTAGTGGCGAGCGCCTTGCCCACTGCGCCACTTAGCCGCCCCATTCTGTACTTAGTTTGAAAGTGGTCAGACAGTTCCCTCTGTGTGTAATACAGACTGTCGTCACATATTCATAAAATAACACTCACGTGAAAAAAAAAAAGACGTTTTGTTCAATGGGGGATTTTTTTATGTACCGAATACCGTGAAACCGTGGTATTTTTGCCAAAGGTTATCGTACCCTCAAAATGTCCTACCGGCACATGCCTAGTCTACACTATAGGCTACACTACTAGGTCTACACTAATATAGTTTAAGGCTACTTTCAGTGTTTTACTGCATTACAGTACTGTTATATTTTCGTTTTTTTATCAATAAAAATATATATTACATATATTGTTGGTGCTCCTTACATTTTGATGGGTGCTCCTAAATTTTTGCTGGTGCTCCCAACTTTTTGAAGTTGGGAGCACCAGTGCTACCAAGTAAAAATGTTAATTTCTAGCCCTGATATATATATATAATATATTGATGCAAAATCAGAATTATTCAGCAGTGTGTGTGTGTTGTGAGACAGACAGACAGACAGACAGACAGACAGACAGACAGACAGACAGACAGACAGACAGACAGACAGACAGACAGACAGACAGACAGACAGACAGACAGACAGACAGACAGACAGACAGACAGACAGACAGACAGACAGACAGACAGACAGACAGACAGACAGACAGACAGACAGACAGACAGACAGACAGACAGACAGACAGACAGACAGACAGACAGACAGACAGACAGACAGACAGACAGACAGACAGACAGACAGACAGACAGACAGACAGACAGACAGACAGACAGACAGACAGACAGACAGACAGACAGACAGACAGACAGACAGACAGACAGACAGACAGACAGACAGACAGACAGACAGACAGACAGACAGACAGACAGACAGACAGACAGACAGACAGACAGACAGACAGACAGACAGACAGACAGACAGACAGACAGACAGACAGACAGACAGACAGACAGACAGACAGACAGACAGACAGACAGACAGACAGACAGACAGACAGACAGACAGACAGACAGACAGACAGACAGACAGACAGACAGACAGACAGACAGACAGACAGACAGACAGACAGACAGACAGACAGACAGACAGACAGACAGACAGACAGACAGACAGACAGACAGACAGACAGACAGACAGACAGACAGACAGACAGACAGACAGACAGACAGACAGACAGACAGACAGACAGACAGACAGACAGACAGACAGACAGACAGACAGACAGACAGACAGACAGACAGACAGACAGACAGACAGACAGACAGACAGACAGACAGACAGACAGACAGACAGACAGACAGACAGACAGACAGACAGACAGACAGACAGACAGACAGACAGACAGACAGACAGACAGACAGACAGACAGACAGACAGACAGACAGACAGACAGACAGACAGACAGACAGACAGACAGACAGACAGACAGACAGACAGACAGACAGACAGACAGACAGACAGACAGACAGACAGACAGACAGACAGACAGACAGACAGACAGACAGACAGACAGACAGACAGACAGACAGACAGACAGACAGACAGACAGACAGACAGACAGACAGACAGACAGACAGACAGACAGACAGACAGACAGACAGACAGACAGACAGACAGACAGACAGACAGACAGACAGACAGACAGACAGACAGACAGACAGACAGACAGACAGACAGACAGACAGACAGACAGACAGACAGACAGACAGACAGACAGACAGACAGACAGACAGACAGACAGACAGACAGACAGACAGACAGACAGACAGACAGACAGACAGACAGACAGACAGACAGACAGACAGACAGACAGACAGACAGACAGACAGACAGACAGACAGACAGACAGACAGACAGACAGACAGACAGACAGACAGACAGACAGACAGACAGACAGACAGACAGACAGACAGACAGACAGACAGACAGACAGACAGACAGACAGACAGACAGACAGACAGACAGACAGACAGACAGACAGACAGACAGACAGACAGACAGACAGACAGACAGACAGACAGACAGACAGACAGACAGACAGACAGACAGACAGACAGACAGACAGACAGACAGACAGACAGACAGACAGACAGACAGACAGACAGACAGACAGACAGACAGACAGACAGACAGACAGACAGACAGACAGACAGACAGACAGACAGACAGACAGACAGACAGACAGACAGACAGACAGACAGACAGACAGACAGACAGACAGACAGACAGACAGACAGACAGACAGACAGACAGACAGACAGACAGACAGACAGACAGACAGACAGACAGACAGACAGACAGACAGACAGACAGACAGACAGACAGACAGACAGACAGACAGACAGACAGACAGACAGACAGACAGACAGACAGACAGACAGACAGACAGACAGACAGACAGACAGACAGACAGACAGACAGACAGACAGACAGACAGACAGACAGACAGACAGACAGACAGACAGACAGACAGACAGACAGACAGACAGACAGACAGACAGACAGACAGACAGACAGACAGACAGACAGACAGACAGACAGACAGACAGACAGACAGACAGACAGACAGACAGACAGACAGACAGACAGACAGACAGACAGACAGACAGACAGACAGACAGACAGACAGACAGACAGACAGACAGACAGACAGACAGACAGACAGACAGACAGACAGACAGACAGACAGACAGACAGACAGACAGACAGACAGACAGACAGACAGACAGACAGACAGACAGACAGACAGACAGACAGACAGACAGACAGACAGACAGACAGACAGACAGACAGACAGACAGACAGACAGACAGACAGACAGACAGACAGACAGACAGACAGACAGACAGACAGACAGACAGACAGACAGACAGACAGACAGACAGACAGACAGACAGACAGACAGACAGACAGACAGACAGACAGACAGACAGACAGACAGACAGACAGACAGACAGACAGACAGACAGACAGACAGACAGACAGACAGACAGACAGACAGACAGACAGACAGACAGACAGACAGACAGACAGACAGACAGACAGACAGACAGACAGACAGACAGACAGACAGACAGACAGACAGACAGACAGACAGACAGACAGACAGACAGACAGACAGACAGACAGACAGACAGACAGACAGACAGACAGACAGACAGACAGACAGACAGACAGACAGACAGACAGACAGACAGACAGACAGACAGACAGACAGACAGACAGACAGACAGACAGACAGACAGACAGACAGACAGACAGACAGACAGACAGACAGACAGACAGACAGACAGACAGACAGACAGACAGACAGACAGACAGACAGACAGACAGACAGACAGACAGACAGACAGACAGACAGACAGACAGACAGACAGACAGACAGACAGACAGACAGACAGACGTACCCTTTCTGGGTTCTCAGTCTGCCCTGCCACCGGCTTATCCACAAACAGACCCGCGAGCAGCTTGACGCCAACAGCCACATCCCTGAGACCTGCACAGGCCTAGACAGACAGACAGACAGACAGACAGACAGACAGACAGACAGACAGACAGACAGACAGACAGACAGACAGACAGAGATAGTTAGTCAAGTTCAAGTTCCTTTTATTGCCACACGGCCAGGCCGGTGGAAATCATACAATACACCACATAAAAGACACAACGGAACAGTACAGTACAGAAATACACCACCTAAAAAATACACGGCGGAACAGTACAGTACGAAAAAATGGTGCAACGTAACAAAAAACCAGAGAACATAACAAGCATGGGGTGAAGATTAGTTGAGTTGAGCAGCTCAACTAATGAGTTGAGCAGCTGTATGGCCTTGGGGAAGAAACTGTGGTTGAACCTCACAGTTCGACTGCCCAGTGACCTGAACCTCCTACCAGAGGGGAGGCGTTGGAATAGGTGGTGAGCTAGGTGCAGAGGGTCACTGATGATTTTGTTTGCGCGTGTGATGTTATGGTGTTTGTGTATGGAGTCCAGTGTGGGGAGTTTGCAGTTGATAATTTTGGATGCCCATCCAGTCTATGTAGTGTGTGTTTGGGTGTGTTGCCGTACCATAGAGTGATGGATAAAGACAGAATATTTTGGATTATGGCTGTGTAGAATTGGACCATTCAATTCTTCCTGACCTTGTATTTCCTGAGTTGTCTGAGGTGAAATAGTCTCTGATTAGCTGTTTTGAGTAGATGGGTGGTGTGATGGTCCCAGCTCAGACAGACAGACAGATAAACAGTCAGATAGACAGACACACATACCTTATCCAGGTAGGAGGTGATGCAGGCGATCATATGAAGGAGGGACGCTGCAGTGTCTCCAGACCAGGGTCTTGTTTTGAGAGAACTACACTGTTCCAGAACCACCAAGCACTTTACCAGCACCTACACACACACACACACACACACACACACACACACACACACACACACACACACACACACACACACACACACACACACACACACACACACACACACACACACACACACACACACACACACACACACACACACACACACACACACACACACACACACACACACACGTTAGCGATACCTGCTGATTGCAAATTCTAAACTTCACTGAACAGTACAGACTTAGATCAACTTGGGATAATTGGACAAAAACACTGTACTGCTGGCTCAGTGTTTGGTGTGAATGAGGGGTTATTCTACCTGTACTACAGGTTCAGCAGGGATCTGGTGGAAGATGAGAGGAGCTAACAGGCCGTAACAGTTCACTGCAGCCTGCAGGACTCCATCGCTGTGACTCAGCCACAAGGACAGGTCCATGGCTACTAGCATACGCTCACACTCTGCCAGTCTGGCCTCCTGCGCACACAGACACACACACACACACACACACACACACACACACACACACACACACACACACACACACACACACACACACACACACACACACACACACACACACACACACACACACAGACACGCACACAGACAGACACAGACACACAGACACAGGCACGCACACGCACACGCACACGCACACACACACACACACACACACACACACACACACACACACACACACACACACACACACACACACACACACACACACACACAGGTACAAATTCCAAATACAGTTTTCATGAATTATTAACATTGGCTGAATATTTGTTTTACAATCAGTGTGGTGATAAACTCCGATATATGTCTGAATATATGATAATGTTCACCTCTGAAAAAAGCCAATGTCATCTTTAGTGGCCCACATACAATCTAAATCAATAATAGAAGTTTGTTTTCATGTGGACATGATATTCACTTGTGTGCTTCATTCGATGTACACCGCAATACCATTTTAGATCCTTTAAAATTCCTGGGCCCTCATTTATCAATGGTGCGTACGCACAGATATGTGCGTAACCCATGCGTAGGATAATTTATAAGCAAAGTGTGGGACTTATCAATTTGAACGTGTGCTTGACTTGTGCGTGTATATATACGCACAGCTCCGACCGTGCGTACCTGGCGCCCAGCGGTAGAATATGGAGACTGCAGACGAAAATAAGCTTCCGTGCATTACTTCCAACACTGGCGCGTGTTCTACCGTAATTCATTATAGTTCATTGTAAAATAGCGACAGTAGTGTAATTATAACAGGCTCACACGCAAACAAGAGGTTGGCCTGCTTGTTTGGCACGGGGGGGGCAGACGCAGAACACCCACCTCCAAACGCGATTAAATATTGTTTAAAATAAAAAGTGAAATACTATTATTTTGTGTGTCATGTTTCCAAATAAGATTGGTCACAACGAAATGCTTTCTACTTCAATTTGTTGGTTAGAATAGATGACCTCTGTTGAAACTTCACTGAGACTAAAATACAGTCTATTTGTGAGCTCCCGCACAGACGTGATAATAATAATAATAATAATAATAATAATAGCTTCATTTTATATATATTTTATGACCCAATGTCACTTTACATAGGGGGGGGGGAAATAACAAAGTAACAAACATAGTGGACAGACACAACATATAAAATATTCGCGTTTTTATTGATCACATAGGCAGGCTATACATAGGCTACATGGCACGGCCCATCGTGATATTGGAGATGGATCGAGCAATAGACTGTTACTGTCAGTACCACCCATAGCTGTCCATCACAAATGCAGTTATGTGAATACAAAGGTTCTTGTATATGCACTCGTATTATTGTTTATATAGGCGACCTAATACCAACATCAAAATAGATTGTATGCCTCTACAAATCATATGCAGGTAGAAAATTGACGGAAAATCCATCACGATTTGGAATGAAATTGACGGAGAACTTTAATCCCTGGGTATTAATCGAACGAAACGAAGAAAAAGCAGTCATATTCCAGCATGGTTATTAATGACACCAATGGCAAACAGTGGTTAACGGTCTTTATTAGTGTTTGCGCTGCCATGAGGCAGCAATGGTCTTTAGGAAGTTAATAGATGTCTGTCAGCCTGTCACGTATTTCTCCCAGGCGTTCGCTGGCTTAGTCCACTTTTCCACATTTCATGGGGGTGTTCATTACCATATATGGTTAATTACGGGCGGTGCTATATGCAAATACGTAAAACCGTGCACGAGCGTGGAGCGTAGAACAAGTGGCATTTATCAACACGGAGTACTTGCAGGTGTGCGTAGAACCTGTGTACGCACGTGTGATAAATCCCGATTTTTCTGTACACACACATTCTAAATTCTGTGCTTAAGAATGAAAATAGAACACTTTCTAAGAATTGTTGATAAATGAGGGCCCTGGACTTGAAAGGTTCAAGCTTTATTTCTGACTGAGTTTGGACCACCACCACCAGGGGGCGACATGGTCTTGCATACTACCAGGCCGACCAGTCTAATGTTTGCTGTACAGGCTGACAACGCGCCTGGGTAGCCAGTATAAAGTTACACATTAGCACACACAAGGTGTTCTGAAGGATCAGATTAAACCGAATATATATATTTATTTATATATATATATTTAATTGTATTTGTATATCCCCTGATATCCCTTGTATATTCCTTGTACAATATGCATTGAATATCCCTTCTAGTCTACTGAACATCCCATAATAGTCTCCATTCTACCATTGGACGAGACCTTGGTGCCAGGTCGCCATACCCCTCAGACCAGGTTCAATCGTACCGCTCAACATGTATGGACAAGTCCTAGTTCCGCGTAGGAATATGTCTACCGCACCACTAATGGTACTATTTGTTCATAGTGCGTATATATACTGCGCTATTAAAGTAGAGCTTTCTTTTAGTCCAGTTCCTTACCCTCCAACAGAGTGACAGACGCAAAAGCCTCCCCGCGAACCACGTGTGGGCAGTAAGGCCAATTCGGCCCAGTATCGGCATTGAGACATCGTGTATATTAATATTTGAATAGTCATATTTGGCACTATATCGTCGAGTTGGACGTATTCTATTAAGCTAATAATAGTCTATTCATATGTAGTGCCTCGTGCGGTAAGAGTTCTATAGTAATCAGCACCCCCATCGTTTCGGGCATCAGCTGGACGCTTATCCAGGGTGGTTGACCCCACGTGAAGCTGCACCCGAGGAGCTCCAGGCCAAAGAGCGAGTGGACCTGTATATTGGATTATTCTACCGACGACGGCTAGCCTTCCCCGGCTTGGATTATGCTTTGAGTACTTTGATTATTCTATGGATAAAGGCCAACACTGCGGTGTGTTGGAAATACCCCCCCCGGAGAGGACGACAGGTGAGAAGACGCTCTACACGACGAGGTCGCCTCACGTCTCTCCATCGTGGACCGGAGGACGCCGGCCACAGAGAGTCCAACTGCTTTCATCTGTGGATCGAGGATCGCTGGGCACCGGGTCGCACGACTGTGGGCTCTCCCAGGATACCCTCGGCCAGACGGGATACAGCCAGACTCTACCCCCCCCCTCCAGCTGTCCTACAAGCAGTCGGAACCTCCCCCTAGTGTATCCAGCTATATAATCATTCAAGTATCATTGCTATTGTTCCCTAAATATTCCAGGTTGTATATTTGCTTCCTGCGCAATCAGAGATTGGACATTCGATATTGATCTACCTACGAATACTCATTTGCCATAAAAGTGCATACTATTTCAAATCATAAATGTAATTAAGTGATCGTTGTACATACCTTTTGCTATGTATTATTATTAAACGCAGACTTTCGACTTGGTACATTTGTGTTGGATCCGTTTCATCAGGTGGGAGTGTTTATCATAATTATTTATACCTAGTACTGGGTGGCCAGAGTCTAAAGTACAAGAGGTAGTGGTAGTAAGTATCATATCTAACAATACAGTCAGGGAATTGTACCCCTCAGTTACAATTGGTCCTTCGAGCCGGAGGGTAATCAGTGTAATATTAATATAGTGTTATTAATATTAAAATGGCCTATGATGAACACTCCACGAAACGATCCTCCTAACCAACAACGCCCGCGGCGCAAACGACAGCTCCCTCAGTACCTAGAGGCTTACGCTGTCAGTCAACAACCTAGTCTTCTACCAACAGTAAACGCGGTAAAACTAGAAAGTAAAATTATGTCTAACCCTAACGACCAGGCTACCCCGACCATAGAGGCCCCTATGGGTTCTAACGTAACTGACCCAGCTCACGGTGGGGACCAGGGGGAACCAGACATGACTTTACACCCCGCCAATACCGAAGAAGTAGTCCCCGACGAGTCCCGGGAGGAAGACAACACTACCGAGAGAGAACTCGGCACGGAAGAAGATGAGGAGAGCACCGTGGAGATAGAGCTCCAAGACTCCGCACGGAGTACCCCAAGGGACGGCTCCCCTATACAACCGTCTTCTCCCAGCGAGGCAGAGAGGACACTACAGCAGGCATTCCTCGTCAGCCTGAAAGCCTCTACTGAACGCGATAGACTCCAGGGTGAACGCGATCGATTGCAGATACAGCAACGGAGCGAAGAAGAGCACATACGCCTGGAAGTAAGACGCATTCAGATGGAAGAGAATATGGCAAGAGACCGGGCCGACGCCCAGCGCGCCGCCACCGGTGCCCAGAGAGAATCGGATCTCACCAAGCGCGAAGCCGAGCGCGACAGAGCACAAGCGCAACTAATAGAACAGCTGATCAGAAGGACAACACCCCCTCCCTCCACCAGAGGCTCCAGGAACTCGTCTAAACATCACTCCAGGGCGGCATCCCCTAGCCGAGTAAGCGACCCTGAACTTGACCAACAGACGAGGTCTATACCCCCCGCAGACCCCCTTCCCCAACCGGTCCAAGCGAGACCCAGCCACCGGGAAGGAGCAGCATACACTGCGGAGAGGCTAAATCAGAGACTACAAGCCCTGGATGACCTAACGGAAGACGAAGAGGAAGAGGAGGAGAACCACGCCCGACGACAGCACAGTACTCTACCGGACCAGGAGGTCCAGTACAGCCCAGGCTATACCCCCGCGGAGCTGCGCTACAGACCCCCGACGCTATTCACGGGTGAGCACGACGCACGACCCGCACCGAGGAACAGCACCTGGACCAGCGGGCCATGGTACACAGCCGGTACCAGCCCACGCCAAGGAGCAGGAGGAGACTCGCCTAGGAGGCCTCTCCCCCAACGCTCGCCGATGTATCAACAATCCGCGTCATACATTGGCACACCTATGGTACCAGACTTCACCCAGGAGAACCGGGCCCAGTATACGGAGCTCCGCATGTGTCTGGAGACAATGTTGGTGGATGTCATTGATGAACGCCATAAATACGCGATACTACTGAAGCATTTAAAGGTACCCCGCGCGCACAACATAGCGCTCGCCTACGCCACTTCCACGACCCCATACACCGCAGCGCTGGTAGCGTTGGACCAGAGATATGGACGTATATGGGATTACGTGATCCAGGAGATCAGGCACATCGACCGCCTACCCCCAGCAACAGACAATCGAGCACTGGACGACCTGTCCATCAGAGTGCAGTCCCTAGTAGGGATGCTGGGAGCGCAGAGGGAAAAGGGTAGGCATGAACTATACGCCAACTCAAATGTAGAGAGGATCTTGGAGAAGCTACCGCCCGCCCGACAGGAGCGCTTTAGGCGGCAGAGAGACCACCGAGACCCTAATGGCCCCGAACCGAACCTCCTCGATCTAGCCGACTTCCTGGCGAGAGAAGTCAGCAGCTTACGGCTAGATACATTCGGACGGAGCACCCCTGGCTCCAGAGAAGGAACCAGGAGACTAAATGATGGAAGAAGATCGGTGACTGTCATGCACCAATCGGAGTCAGTGCCAAGCAGTAGGAGCCACAGTACCCCCTCAAGAAAGGAGAAGTGGAAGATAGTGTGCCCCTACTGTGAGAAAGAACACTGGCTGTCACAATGTGACTCATTCCCCAAGATGAATGCGGAGGAAGCGAGTCAATGGATAAAGTCCAACAGACGCTGTTTTCGCTGTGCGCCATCACACATGGCAGCCGAATGCCGCTTAAAGAAAAGGTGCAGTCGGTGCGATGGAGCCCATCTGGACATACTCCACGACAGTAACAGACGGCGGCCTCCACCCGCACCATCAAGCAGCAAAGCAAGCGTCATGTACATCGACCCCGCCAGCAGCAGCGGAGCCAGAGTGCTCTTAAAGGTAGTCCGTGTGACATTGAGCTACCAGAATAAAGTCATGGACACTTACGCCGTCCTTGATGACGGGTCAGAGAAGACCCTTCTGCTCGCGTCCGCTGCGGCCCAGCTAGGGCTGCGGGGGAGCGAAAACCAAATGACAATTCGGACAATAAGAAGAGATTTGAAAACGATAAAGGGCGAGAATGTCTCATTCTCTATCGCAGCAAGCGGCCAGCCCGAGCGACGGTACAGGATTACAGACGCTTTCACCAGCCAAGAAATAGGACTGTCGCGGTACACATACCCCGTAGCCAAGCTGATGGAGAAATATGTACATCTACGCAAGCTACCGATCCCACTCATAGACGGTGCTACCCCGACACTGTTGATAGGCTCCGACCATGCAGACCTCATTGTCCCGATAGACCGGGTTCATACCGGACCCAGAGGCTGTCCTGCAGCAGTCGAGACCCGCCTAGGATGGACTCTCCAAGGCCCACTCGCCAAATCTCTCAACCGAACCACAGCCACTAGCTGTCTCCACTCCCGAGTCACAGAGGGAGACACCGCACTCCTGCAGCATGTAGAGAGGCTATGGACCTTAGAACAAATGCCCTTTAAGAACGAAAAGAAAGACATTCGCTCTAAAGACGACATCTACGCCATTAACCTCCTCGAGACGGGAACAAAGAGAGTCCCAGTCAGCGGCGTGTTGAGATACGCCACGCCACTTCTGCGGCGGGAAGGGATGCCTACCTTTCACGCAAAGAAAGACGCCACAGAGCGGTACCTACTAAACACAGAGCGGCGCTTAGCCAAGGACCCCGCCCAAGAAAGTGTATACCGCGCTGAGATTGAGAAGCTCATCACAGCGGGACACGTCACAAAGATTGACATTAAAGAGGCCGACCAGACGACTGAATCGTGGTACGTGCCCCACCACAAGGTTCATCACAACGGCAAAGACCGCATCGTGTTTAACTGCAGCTACCAGATCGGATCCCAAAATCTGAATAAAGAGCTATTGCCCGGTCCTACACTCGGCCCCTCCCTACTAGGCGTACTACTCCGCCAGGACAAGGTGGCTATCAGCGGGGATATCAAAGGGATGTTCCTGCAGGTGAGATTAGTAGAGGAGGACAAGCCCCTGTTGCGGTTCCTATGGAGAGAGAGGCCAGGAGATGAGCACCCAGCCATCTACCAATGGGAAGTCCTCCCTTTCGGAACTACATGCAGCCCATGCTGTGCTACATTTGCACTACAGAGACATGTCGCAGAGGACCCAGCAGCGGACGAAGAGGTCCGACACAGTGTGAAGAACAGCTTCTACGTAGATAACTGTCTACAAAGCGTTTCGACCCAGGAAGAAGCCGAGGCTCTCCTACTTAAACTCCGCGCCTCTCTGATCAAAGGCGGCTTTGATCTCAGGCAGTGGGCCAGCAGCGATCCGCACGTACTGCGCAGCCTCTCCTCCGAGGACAAGGCAGCGAGCAGCGAGACCTGGATGGCCACAATCCCAGGAGAAGCCCAAGAGATGACACTAGGACTAGTGTGGCGCTTCAAAACAGATTCGCTCCACTACAGACACAAACCCCTGACCACGGAGCAGGGAAGGTCGACGGCAATACCGACCACCAGACGGAATGTGTACAGAACACTCGCCCGACAATATGACCCGTTAGGATGTATACTACCGTACACCACCAGGGCAAAGATGATTGTACGAGCATTGTGGGACAAGGACCAGGGCTGGGACGACCCCATTCACGCACACCTTGCATCCACCTGGAGAGAGTGGGAGATGGAACTCCACTCACTCCCAGGCGTTAATATACGCCGAAGCTACTTCCCACCCACGGTGAGGCCAGAGACATGTAAAATGGATTTACACGTCTTCAGTGACGCCTCCGAGGTCGCCTACGGATCAGTAGCCTACTTGCGGGCCCAAGAAGAGGGGGGAGAGATCTACACAGCATTCATCCTCGCCCGCTCGAGAATAGCCCCACGCAAGCAACAGTCTATCCCACGTCTAGAGCTCTGCGCAGCCCTCGCAGGAGCGCAGCTAGCCACGCTCATCCAACGTGAGGGCAATACAAGGGCAATACTACCAGCCACCAACCGGGATCTGCTAATTTGGGACCGGTGTAGGTACAGGATGTAGTAGGTGTAGGTACAGGATGTAGTAGGTGTAGGTACAGGATGTAGTAGGTGTAGGTACAGGATGTAGTACCTACACCTACTATATCATGTACCTACACCTACTACATCCTGTACCTACACCTACTACATCCTGTACCTACACCTACTACATCCTGTACCTACACCTACTACATCCTGTACCTACACCTACTATATCCTGTACCTACACCTACTACATCCTGTACGTACACCTAGTAGGTATTTATGCGATGAGATGGGCAGAGATCACCGGCAATTACTTCTCCACAGTCCACACAGAGGTCCACTGGCTATCGAGAGGAAAGGTGCTTGCGCGGCTCTACGATTTGCTTGATGAAGTT
This sequence comes from Notolepis coatsorum, assembly GCF_963971535.1. NCBI lineage: Eukaryota > Metazoa > Chordata > Actinopteri > Aulopiformes > Paralepididae > Notolepis > Notolepis coatsorum. The sequence goes on along the minus strand of NC_140171.1, from coordinate 144,359,680 downwards.
AGAATGTTTTTACTTGACTGTACATTGGATAATCGACGAAACCTTACTTGGTCCCAAGAAGAGGGTCTCGTGTTTTATTGGGTTTAATAGGACATTTATTGTACATTGGAGGGGGGTGCGCTAGGACATTTACAGGGGCCAGTTTCGAATTGCTGTCTCTCGTAGGTGCTCTTTGAGAGTGGTTTTGAAAGTGGGTACTGGTAGTGATTCACATTAATTTACAGCTGTGGGTAGGGCGTTCCACATTGATGTGGCATAATTGCGAAACGTGTTTAGTCCCTTGTTTGAGCGAATCTGGGTTTAACATGATTTGTGGAGCTCCCTCTGGTGTTGTGGTCGTGGTATTCACTGACCTTTGGGAAGTATTTTGACATGTACATGGGTACCTTAGTCGTGTAGTGTATCTTGTAGACCAGGCCCATTGCAAGTTGCTGTACTCTGTCGTCTACTCTAAGCCATCCTAGGTTGTCAAAGTGGGCAGGGGTGAGGTGTGTTCTAGGAGTAAGGTCAAGCAGTAGTCTGACCAGTTTGTTTTGAGATGTTTGTAATTTTGTTTTTAGCGCCTTTGAGGTGCTTTGGTACCATGAGGTACAAGCATAGTCGTAGTACCCTTGAATGAGTGCTCCTGCCAGAGTCTTCAGGGTATTCTTGTTTACCAGAGAGGAGATCCAGTACAAGAATCGAGTTCGTTGGTTGACTTTTTTTATTACATTGGATGCCATTTTGTCACAGGAGAGATTTGCCTCTAGGATGGAACCTAGGTATGTAATTTCATCTTTCCTTGTGACAATATTGTCACCCACTGTAACTGAGAAGCCGTCGGTCTTGCTGAGTTTGTTATTTGAACCGAAGAGAATGGACTCTGTTTTACCCAGGTGTAATGATAGTTTGTTATCAGCGAGCCAGATGCAGATTTTGCCTAGTTCCAAGCTGAGGGTTTTTTCAACCTGTAACTTGTTCTTGTCAGAGACCAGCAGCGCTGAGTGAGTCGTCCTCGAACAGGAACAAGTTGCAGTCACAAGCTGACAACATGTCATTTGCATAAATTAGGAACAGTAGCGGTCCTGGTATGCTTCCTTGTGGAACACCACAGCTCACTGTGGGGGGGGGGATAGAGTACCATTTACCTCCACCATCTGTTCTCTCCCCTCCAGGTAGGATTGCATCCAGCTCACTGATAGACTATCAGTTCTCAGTTCATCAGCTCTCAGTTTATGAGCCTAGAAAGGGTTCCTATTCACAGAATGGCTTTCTGTCTACAGCCTGCCGGCTGTGGAACTCTCTGCCCAGGGCCATCCAAAGCTCCCCCACTATTGCTGTCTTCAAGAGGGGTGTGAAGCGACATCTGCAACAATAGGTTGCAGAGGGTGCTTGGCCACCACTCTTGAAGAACAGGAACATGACATGCTGTAATGAGGCTCTTTCAGAAAATTGTGTTGTCTATTTTATCTACTTGTTGTATCTATCTTATCTTCTTAACTCTTTCTTGGTGATTTATTGTATTCTTCTTGGGACCATGTTGGAAACAAGTCGACAGACTTTCACATGTTATCCTTGTACCCCTTGTTTTTATACTTTTGTATAAATTGTATGTACTAAATAAAAATCAAATCAAATTATCAAAACCAATTGCTTTTAGCTTGTCAATCAGAATGGAGTGATTGACAGTGTCAAAGGCCTTTTGGAGGTCCAGCATGACCATGCCGCAGTATTTGCCCGCGTCCACCTCTTGTTTGATGTGGTGGTTCAAATAGAGAAGGCATGTGTCAGTGGAGTGGGATGTTCTGAAGCCAGATTGGAGTTTGTAGATTAGATTTCTTTCCGCTAGGTACTTTTCGACCTGTTTGTATACTATTTTTTCCATGACTTTTGAGATGGAGGTAAGGATAGAAACAGGGCGGTAGTTGCCTGGGTCTAATTTGCTGCCCTTTTTGTGCGGGGGTGTTACTCTCGCAATTTTGAAGTCTTTGGGTACGTGTCCCTGTTTTATGGAGAGGTTTATTATGTGTGTGATGACTTCTGCAAAGCAACAGCACCCGTCTCATTAGGTAAGTGATAACGTTATCCAGTCTCTCTCTCTCTCTCTCTCTCTCTCTCTCTCTCTCTCTCTCTCTCTCTCTCTCTCTCTCTCTACCAAATCCATTCTGAGACAACGGACTCAGTGCGTACTCTGCATGTCGCGCGTAAAAGGAATCTCTCTCTCTCTCACTCTCACTCACACTCTCTCTCAAGTAGCCAAATTACACTATGAAACAAACTGGATAGTTGATTTAACTTCATGCTAAAGCTATTCTAAAACCAGCTATAAGCGTAAACATGCGTGTGTGCGTGCGTGCACGAGCGCACGTCCCATCTCCGGTCTGGGTTCTGGAGAGGTAGCTGACTGTACCCCTGGCTCTCTTATCATCAGCATTATGAGACAGTAACTAAATAGTAACGCACAGCCACTTGGAAAAGTAACTGTAATCAGGTTACTGGCTTGTAAAAATGAACTGAAAAAAGTAATCAGATTAGAGTAACTAGTTACTTAGTAGTGCGTTACTGGCATCACTGCCAACATGCAACATCATCCTGATATTACCTGGCCCCAGATCAGTGGCCCTTTGTCACAGACACAGTCACAGTAGAGCACCCCCTGCTGGACGATGATCTCTGTCTCTATGAAGATGGAGGAGAGGAAAAGGTGGAGGCGGAGAGGAGAGTCGTGTCGCAGGGTCCATGTGTGTAGTCTAGAGGAGGAGGAGGAAGAGAATGAGGAGGAGGAGCAGGAGGAAGAGGAGGATGAGCAGGAGGAGGAGGAAAAGGATGAGCAGGAGGAGATAGAGGATGAGGAGAAGGAGGAGCAGGAGGAGGAGAAGGATGATTAGGAGGAGGAGGAGCAGGATGAGGAGGATTAGGAGGAGGAGAAAGAGGAGGATGAGCGGGGGTTTAGAGGAACACAGTGATGCTTCCCTCCTCTAATGACAACAGATAACCCGCTATATATGTTATTAATAGGGCTGTCAGTTTATCGCATTAATTAGATTAATTAATTACACCGCAAATGATCGCATTATGAAAATTAAAAAAAAAATTATTACATATTTTTTTATTATTATTATTATTTCTTTTTTTATATATTTTTTTTAATCTCATTCATTCCATAAGAACATAGAATACACATTTACAGACTTATAATAAAAAAAAATTATCTTTGACTGTGAATAACACCATGCTAAAATTGACCAGACCTGAAAAATCTAAGCAAATGAATAAATGGAAGATGATTAAACAGAAGGTTTTGTAGATACAGTACTGAATTCTGCCATCTGGACACATGCCATTTGAAATATGATTATAGAATATAGAATATCAGGCCTAAAATGGTTATGCGATTAAAATGTGATTAATTTGATTAATTAATTACAAATCCTGTAATTAATTAGATACATTTTTTTAATCGCCTGACAGCACTAGTTATTAATAACCCGTTCTATAGGTTATTAATAACCCATTTTTATTTTTTATATTTACCCAGGGTAGGTTCGCTGAGCACGGATGCTCTTTTTCAGCTAGGCCCTGCTTCACATTCACACAGTTCCATTCACACCTGGGAGTTGCCCAGTACAACCACAGTCTGACACCGTTGGCCACTGAGCAACTCCACTGGAGCAGTTGGGGGTTTAGTGCCTTGCTCAATGGCACTTCAGCAGTTGGTGTTAAGGGTATGGGAGAGTTATTCATTCAATTCCCCAGCCCAGATTTTTCCTGCTGTTATGTTATTAATAACCAGTTATATGTTATTAATAACCCGTTCTATAGGTTATTAATAACCCGTTCTATAGGTTATTAATAACCCGTTATTTGTCAGCCAAGACAAATACTTGGGTGGTTTTATTGTTCATTGGTGTTCCTGGAGGCGGCTTATAGCATCAGTAAGAACTCTACATGCTGAACCATTAAAACCTTGTTAGTCGTCATATGGAGATTTACATGCTGAACCATTAAAACATTGTTAGTCGTCATATAAAGCTTTATATGCTGAACCATTAAAACATTGTTAGTCGTCATATGAAGCTTTACATGCGGAACCATTAAAACATTGTTAGTCGTCATATGGAGCTT
>NC_140171.1:144275576-144350576 GCF_963971535.1 Notolepis coatsorum | reverse complement strand
GGCCCTGTCCTGAAATGTGACTGATATTTCCCCATTGCAGGCTGCTGTTTGGCGCCATCCTGTGGACAAAAGATAATTGTGTATCTGTTTTGAACCACAGGTAACTGAGTGAATCCTATTGCTTATTTTGTATTGGTTTATCGTATTGTTTTATTATGAATGTTATTTTGTATCATCTTATTGTATTGATTTATTATTCCAATGTGTTATTTCAATGTATGATTCAAAATGTCAGTCTAACCTGAATGAGGAAGAGTCTGCTAGCTGTTTGGCGCCATCCTGTTGACAAAAGATAATTATGTATCTGTTTTGAAACACAGGTCAAATAAATGGTCAAATGGATCACGAGCCTGTCTTCAATTGCTATACACGACAGACACAGAGGAGTAGGCCTTAAACCAGCTACACATCCAACACCTGGTCTAGCACCCTATTAATCTGTACCAGTTCCACCGGTCCAGTATGTCCGTTAGCCCCAGTATACATCACTACAGGATTCATACGCTCTCCAGCTTCCCAGGCAGCTAGTCTCTGTACCTAAACTGCCTAACCTGGTCCATGACAGCGAGAGAGAATTCACTGACCTTAAGATGGCGCTGGACCACCTACTCGATGCCCACACTGAACTCTCTGAGCACTACAAGTACTGTGTACTTATGGCGCAGCTGGTTCTGGATGAGGCTAAGCTAATAGCCCAGTCCTGCAGACATTATGCTCAACCCTACACCACCGCCATGCAGGCCTTGCAGCGGCAATATGGACAGCCACATCAACTTGCACAAAGCGAGATTGCAGCAATACTGAACGCTCCTGATCTCAAAGCAGGAGATACCAAAGCATTCCAGAGCTTCGCCCTTAGCATCGACTGGCTAGTGGGAATGCTGACGTCGCTGGAAGGACCTAACGGGATGGAAGTCATGTCGACCGGCCATGTTGATCGGCTCCTTAGTAAGCTCCCTAAGCAAGTGAGGGATGACTTTGTGGAGCACCTACTAGCTCAAGGTCGCCTCAACACGACTAGCCTAAACCCGTACAACCTTCGAGACCTCGCCGACTGGCTCAGGGTAAAGGCCGAAGCTCAAAGACTGTCAGAGAGAATGGCACAGCGCCATCGGATGGAAGGGACACAGTTCTCTAACAGAGACAAGCAAGTTCCCCCACCCAGACCTCGCAACCAGCCTTTCTCAGTCTATCATGGCTCCGTCAAACCTAAACGAAAAATGGGTACCCAGCTAGCTCATTCGCAAAGACACATTTGCGAATGAGCTAGCTCACTACCTAGGTTGCAGATGTGTCTTTGTGAATGAGTAGTAGTAGTAGTAGTAGTAGTAGCAGCAGTAGTAGTAGTAGTAGTAGCAGCAGTAGCAGTAGCAGTAGCGGTAGCAGTAGCAGTAGTAGTAGTAGTAGTAGTAGTAGTAGTAGTAGTAGTAGTAGCAGCAGTAGCTGCTTTCTCTCGCATTACAGAAGCCAAGACCCTGACACTGGTAACGTTGAACCGTCCGACTAGCTGGACCAGCTACCCTCCCCACTCCTCCAGACCATAGCACCAGACATCCTCCCATTCCTAACTGTAACCATCAACTCCTCCCTAAACTCAGAGGTGGTCCCCACCTCCCTAAAACAAGCTAGAGTCACACCGCTCATAAAAAAATCAACCCTGAACCCCACCGTCATAGGCAACTATCGTCATGTCTCTCTTCTCTCCTTCCTTTCTAAAACACTTGAACGTGCTGTATCCAACCAACTCACTGCTTATCTCTTACAGAATGACCTCCTAGACCCTAATCAGTCAGGCTTCCGGACTGGCCACTCCACAGAAACGGCCCTCATTGCGGTCACAGAGGCACTTCACCTAGCAAAAGCGAAAGGCCTCTCCTCTGTCCTGATTCTCCTAGATCTATCTGCAGCCTTCGACACAGTCAACCATCAGATCCCGCGGCCCTTGCAGGAATGGGAGTGGCTGGCTCTGCGCTGACTTGGCTGACATCATACCTCAATGACCGCTCCTACCAAGTGTCATGGAGAGGGACCCTGTCGGCCACCCGCCCCCTGCGGACGGATGTCCCCCAGGGCTCGGTCCTAGGACCCCTTCTCTTATCCCTCTACACTAAATCACTGGGTAACATTATCACGTCTCATGGCTTCTCGTATCATTGTTATGCCGATGATACTCAACTCTTCCTCTCCTTCCCTCCCTCAGATATCCATGTCTCTGAGCGGATCTCGGCCTGTCTGTCTGACATCTCCGCCTGGGTGACGACCAACCACCTCAAACTGAACCTAAGCAAAACAGAATTGCTCCACCTGCCGGACAAATCCTCCCCCCTGACCGACCTTTCCATCACAGTCGAGAATGCAGCTGTGACTGCATCCCCGACCGCCAAGAACCTTGGTGTTGTCCTCGACGACCAGTTGAACTTATCAGCTCACATTGCAGCGACAACCAGAACCTGCAGATTCCTCCTGAGCAACGTCAGAAGGAACAGCCCCTTCCTGCCAAAAGAAGCCACCCAACTCCTCGTCCAATCAACAGTCATCTCCCACCTCGACTACTGCAACGCACTGCTTGCTGGCCTCCTGGCCACTGCCACCAAGCCTCTTCAACTCATTCAGAACACAGCGGCTCGCCTGATCTCAAACCTACCAAAGTCGGCCCATGTCACCCCACTTCTTAGGGACCTGCACTGGCTCCCCATTGCTGCACGAATCCGCTTCAAGGCCCTCGACCTGGCATACCATGCCGCAAAGGGAACTGCTCCTGCCTACCCCCGGGCAATGGTCTCTAACTACACACCCTCAAGACCCCTACGCTCTGCATCTTCTGGCCGCCTCAGACCTACTCCTATCCAAGCTCCGGGAGGGTCATCAAAGAGAAGTCGCCTATTCAGTCCTTGCCCCACAATGAACTACCCACCCCAGTTAGGACAGCCGAAACCCGTCCAATCTTTCGCCGTCGACTAAAGACGCACTTCTTCAACCATTATCTGAAATAATGAAAAAGATTATAATAATTCAAATCTAACCCTAACTAACCTTACTGTCATGTACTTGTCCTAATAAACTAACCTACACTGGCACTCAACACTTTGATGAACATTGTTACTCAGCTGAAAGAGTTGTGCCCTTCCTGATGACTTGTCGTACAGAACTTGGATAAAAGCGTCAGCTAAATGACTAAATGTAAATGTAGTAGTAGTAGTAGTAGTAGTAGTAGTAGTAGTAGCAGCAGTAGCAGTAGTAGTAGTAGTAGTAGTAGTAGTAGTAGTAGTAGTAGTAGTAGTAGTAGTAGTAGTAGTAGTAGTAGTAGTAGTAGCAGCAGCAGTAGCAGTACCAGCAACAACAGCAGCAGCAGTAGTACTACTGGTGATAGTAATAGTAGTATTGTAGTTGTATGTATAATGACCTGTGCCAGGCGAGCCCAGCTGGTGAGGACAGGCAGAGGCAGGGAGGTCAGGAGAGGCAGGGTGCTCTCTCCTATGCCGCCCCCAATTAGCTCCCCCTGGCTGCTGTAGGCTGCTACTGCAAACACATATTGCAGGTTGGCCTGAAGACCCTCTGCCTTCAGCAAGCACTGCCCACGCACTGATGGCACCTGGACACACGGACACACGGACACACGGACACACACACACACACACACACACACACACACACACACACACACACACACACACACACACACACACACACACACACACACACACACACACACACACACACACACACACACACACACACACACACACACACACACACACACACACACACACACACACACACACACACTCTGAAAGTTGAGTTTTGACTACTTTATACTGGTGTATTTCTGCACACTAGGGCTGTCCCCGAAGCCTGTTTTTGGGCTTCGAACTTCGTCAGGGTTTTTCTAACAGAGACGTTCGAATAAAAAAAGAATAATAAAAAAATAAATTCTAAAAAAAGTTTTTATTTTTTTATAAATATCCTCAAACTAAATCCTCAATTTGAATAAAGTCATTAATCTGATTAAATGAGTCTTTCGTTTTATTAAATCAACTTTCTTTAATGAATATAACTCATCGGTTTTAATACTATAATATTAGTGTAGCCTAATCTTTATCTGCAACTGTGAAGAAAAACCCCATTGGTTTAAACAGAATTAATAAACAAAAAAAATATATATATATATATAAAAATAAATAAATAAAGATTTTTTTATTATTATAATTTTTTTTATAAAAAATTCGAATGTTGATTGGAATCAACATCAATGAACGAAGGTCCGCACGTTCAAACATTTGGGCTCAGCCCTACTGCACACTAATGATGCTTTTCCACTGCATGGTACCTACTCGACTCTACTCTGCCTTTTCGGTTTTCCATTGCCGAAATTTACGGATGGTACCTGGTACCGTATACTTTTTTTAGTACCTGCTCTGTCGAGGTTCCAAGCGGGTAGAACAGGGACTAAAAAGTGACCTGAATCACTGATTGGTCAGAAGAGAGAATCATCACTACGTCATCATTGCGCTACACGTCCTGCACAAAAACTCAAACCAGCCATCTTTAAATAGCTTTGCGACTACTAAACATTAGCATTAGCATTATTTGTTTGCAGCGAGAACAAAGTGCAACAAACAAAAAAAGATACATTCAGTGTATTCTGCCTCATTTATTGATGAAACAAAACCAACAGCAACACAATTTACCACCAAGAACAAAGAGTTTAGTCTCACAAACAGATTGCTAATTTTGTTAGCTTATGTGCTAATGTGACTGGGATTTCCCATTATAACCGTTAGCATTGCGGCTAGCGTACATGAGCTAATAAGCCACTGGTTTCATAGCTAGCTTCAAAATCCTCTATTGTATGTGTGCGTCGCGTTGAGGATGACGGGGATACTACCTGCAGTGGAAAACTAAGTACCAGGTACCAAAAGCAAGTAGAATCGAGTCGAGTCGAGTAGGTACCATGCAGTGGAAAAGCGGCATAAGAGTTGAGCTTAACTACTTTCTACTAGGGATCAACCTAGTATACCTCTCACCATCTAACCGGGAAGAAAGATTCAGGTTATAAACTGTGTGAGTAAAATAAGTCCTACCAAGTCTCCCGTGCCCAGCAGGCTGCAGTCTCCCAGTCTGACCTTCACGTCAATGCTTTTAACCACTCGACCACACAGCTGGTACCAACACACCTGTTAGACAACAACAACAAAAAACAAAGGCTTCATACACACATTTTTGTTCTGTGGTTTCCACAGCGAAAAACACATCATTTACAATGTTGCTAATATTAGTAAACTTTATTACCTAAAGATGGTAAGTTAGAGTGTTGTGTTCATTCATAGTTAAAGACAGGAGATGCTGAGTACTTTATTATCTACAGATAATAAGTTAGAGTGTTGTACTCATTCATAGTTAAAGACAGTAGAGGCTGAGTACTTTCTTATTTAAAGATGGTAAGTAAGAGTGTTGTACTCATTCATAGTTAAAGACAGTAGAGGCTGAGTACTTTCTTATTTAAAGATGGTAAGTAAGAGTGTTGTACTCATTCATAGTTAAAGACAGTAGAGGCTGAGTACTTTCTTATTTAAAGATGGTAAGTAAGAGTGTTGTACTCATTCATAGTTAAAGACAGTAGAGGCTGAGTACTTTCTTATTTAAAGATGGTAAGTAAGAGTGTTGTACTCATTCATAGTTAAAGACAGGAGATGCTGAGTACTTTCTGGTGAGAAATCAGATTCCCAAGTGATATGGCTTGACTTTACAACTGTAAATAAATGTTGAAAACATTTCCAAACTGAGGGTTCAAACGATGTATTCACTCTCCTCTCCTCCATACCTCCTCCTCCAGGCTGTATGGAGCAGGGGTGAAGGTGAGGGAGATGCTGGAGGGAGAGAGGAGGACAGGAGGAGGAGGAGGTGGTTTCGTTATTTTTCCTTTCTCCTCTCTCATTTTCTTTCTTTCTTTCCCCTTCTTGTCTCCGGATGGAGGGTGATTGGAGTACAGCCTCCTCTCCTCCACCTCAGCCTTCTCCGTCAGACACAGGGCCTCCTGGGGAGGAAGCAGGAGACCAGGACATCATTGCCAGTAGGACAGGACTCCTGACAATCATCCATTTTCAATTCTCCACATGTTTCTAGATCTTAAAGGTGCTTTATATAACATTCAGCCACTAGATGTCTCACTAGAGCACCAGCATGTAATTTGTCCAATCAGGTGCATTCCATGTGGGGAAATTGAAAGTAGGGAGGGGGGATACATGCACGCAACATGTAAACAACAACATTCATTTCGGACCCGCCAAACTTTAAAAAAAATCATAAATGAATTCATAAAAAAATGGGGAAAGGCAATACTTTATTCAGCATGTTTCTAAATAATCGTAATAGTATTGTTTTTTTTTAGATGATTACTTTACATGAAATATGTTATCTATAGCACCTTTAATTAAAATTAGACACTGGAGTCATTATTATACACTTGTCATGTCATAATGACACTCCGTGCCCATCTAGTGGCAGGCATGTGTCTCTGCAAGCAGGCATTCCGTTCCATTGAATTGTGCGTGTCTGTCTGTCCGTCCGTCCGTCCGTCCGTCCGTCCGTGCGTGCGTGCGTGCGTGCGTGCGTGCGTGCGTGCGTGCGTGCGTGCGTGCGTGTGTGTGTGACCTCCAGTAGTATCTTGGCTGGGCTGCTGCCTGGCTCCATGTTGTTGTTGTGATGCAGCAAGGCCTTCTGGGTAAGGAAGAGGGCCCTGGACAGCTTGCTCTTCTTAATGCCACCCTGCATTTCACATTCTGTTACACACACACACACACACACACACACACACACACACACACACACACACACACACACACACACACACACACACACAATCAAAAATACTGTGAGAGGTTTGCTATTTATTTTGCAGGAATAGCAGAGATACTAGTTTAGGGTGTAAGATCCCATCGCCTGGACGGACGTTTTGAAGAGGGTACTTTTAGCAAAGCCGTAAATCATCAGAACTTTCACTTGATGTTGTTGTTATGACTCTTTACCCTCCCTTACCTTTAACCACTCCCACCAGCTTACCTTTAACCACTCCCACCAGTTTACCTTTAACCACTCCCACCAGTTTACCTCTAACCACTCCCACCAGCTTACCTTTAACCAGTCCCACCAGTTTACCTCTAACCACTCACACCAGCTTACCTCTAACCTCTCCCACCAGTTTACCTTTAACCACTCCCACCAGTTTACCTCTAACCACTCCCACCAGCTTACCTCTAACCTCTCCCACCAGTTTACCTTTAACCACTCCCACCAGTTTACCTTTAACCACTCCCACCAGTTTACCTATAACCACTCCCACCAGCTTACCTCTAACCTCTCCCACCAGTTTACCTCTAACCACTCCCACCAGTTTACCTTTAACCACTCCCACCAGCTTACCTCTAACCACTCCCACCAGTTTACCTTTAACCACTCCCACCAGCTTACCTCTAACCACTCCCACCAGCTTACCTTTAACCACTCCCACCAGCTTACCTCTAACCACTCCCACCAGTTTACCTTTAACCAGTTTACCTTTAAACACTCCCACCAGCTTACCTCTAACCACTCCCACCAGTTTACCTTTAACCAGTTTACCTTTAACCACTCCCACCAGCTTACCTTTAACCACTCCCACCAGTTTACCATTAACCAGTTAACCTTTAACCACTCCCACCAGTTTACCTTTAACCACTCCCACCAGTTTATCTTTAACCACTCCCACCAGTTTACCTTTAACCAGTTTACCTTTAACCACTTATACCAGTTTACCTTTAACCACTCCCACCAGTTTACCTTTAACCACTCCCACCAGTTTACCTTTAACCACTCCCACCAGCTTACCTTTAACCACTCCCACCAGTTTACCTTTAACCACTCCCACCAGCTTACCTCTAACCACTCCCACCAGTTTACCTTTAACCACTCCCACCAGTTTACCTCTAACCACTCCCACCAGTTTACCTTTAACCACTACAGGTAAACTAACTACAAAGTCTTATCAGCAGCTCTGTGGTTCGACCTTGGTGGGTCGTCCGGAATTTGTTTTGGCTAGTTGGTATTCATTTCTTCCAGCCAAATTTGATTTTGAGTAGAGTGAATTTGTCTTAGTCAGTTCATTTTGGTAGGTCCTGTGCGCGGTAAACAGATCCAAAATCTTCTTATTGCAATCCAAAAGAACAATCAGATGAACTCCTGTACACCAAACCTTAACATGAATCAGATTAACTCCTGTACACTGAGCCTTAACATGAATCAGATGAACTCCTGTACACTGACCCTTAACATGAATCAGATGAACTCCTGTACACTGCACCCTGGCCTGGTTTATGACACGTTATTGTTGTAGAAACATCCATCAGAACAACTATATCATTAGAACACACAGTAAAAAATACAGTATATGGCCTCTGTCATTAGAACACACAGCCAGATACAGTATATGGCCTTTACAAATAGAATGTAAATAAAATACTTGAACTTTGACCTCATGTCCCATTGGCCCGACAGACAACATGGTTTGTTCGTCTGAGTGAATTATGCTGATGAAGCTTTGAACATGGAAACATCAATAAACCGTCCCAAGCAAAGGAAGTGAAACACGACAACACAAGCAGAAGGGAAGCGCAAGGACAGGAAACAGGAAGTGATGTCGTCCTCCAGTAGCTTGTGACCTAAGCGGCACGGTGGTGTAGAGGTTAACAGTGCACTTTGCGAGCGTCTTGTTATGGTTTGTAACCGACCCCAATCGCACAACACAAGACAGGTATGAGAGTAAGCCAAAACAGGGCAAATATTTATTATAGAACAAAAAGCGGCACAGTCCCTTTAAGGGAGAACACAAAAACACTAGAGACTAGGAAATCTGGAAAATGCGGCACTGTGCCTTTAAGAGGCGAACAGGCTAAGGGACTAAGGCTAAGGGCCAGGGCTAAGGACCAGGGCTAAGTGTCAGGGCCAGGACCAGGGGCACTGGAGAGGGGGACAGGGACAGAGGCCCGGAGAGGCGGGCTGGAGACAGGGACAGAGAACAGGGTTAAGGCCTTGGACAGGGCGAGGGCCAGAGCTGCTTACAGGGATGAGGACAGGGTTCCGACGGCGGAGGCCTGGCACGGGGACAGGGGCCCGACGGCGGAGGCCTGGCACGGGAACAGGGGCCCGACGGCGGAGGCCTGGCACGGGGACAGGGGCCCGACGGCGGGGGCCTGGCACAGGAACAGGGGCCCGACAGCGGGGCCTGGCACGGAGATCCTCCTCCTCCTCTTCGGATGCTGCAGACGGGCAGCGCAGAACAAAGGGGGTCCCAGGGGACCGGGATGGGAACACGCCGTCCTCCCGTGGAATACTAGGGAGCGACGAGGAGCCTGGGTCCAAGGGGAACGGGATGGGCACACGCCGTCCTCCCGTGGAATACTAGGGAGCGACGACGAGCCTCACCCCCAGGAACGAGGATCACGAAGAGACGCCTTCCTCCCGTGGAATCGGGAGCGATGACGAGCCGGCTTGACGTCTGGAGTGGGAACACTGGAAAACCTCCCGTAGAGAATTAGAGAGCGAAGACGGTGTCCCACTCCAGGCTAACGGCGACAGGTGGTGATGGCTGGCACGTCGTCTCACGCCGGAGACGCGGCAGGTGATGGTAACGTACAGGATGGTAACGTACAGAACTCCATGAACACAGAGTGTACACAGATACAGATACAGAACGAACACAGAGTCCAGAACACAGAACGACCCGACAAGGACTGGAGGGGAGTCTGCAACCTAAGTACTCTCCAGCAGATTGCAAACTCCCAACAGGTGCGTGAGGGTAGAGGAACAGAATGTCCAAGGGTGGGGGCTGGTGAAGAGTAGGAGGCAGGCAAAAGTTCTCACAAGGGTGGGGGCTGGTGAAGAGAGTAGACAGGGAAAAGCTCAGGGAACAGGCAAATCCTCACAGTACCTCCCCCCCCCACGGGAGCCACCGGGCGACCGAAAAAAGCAGACAGCGGGGCAGGGGACATGACAAAGCAACAAACAAAAAAAAATTGGCCATGCTAGCAGGGGAAGCTACACCTAAAGTGGAGCTAGCAGAGGGACTGGGTAGCTGCCAGAGCATTGCTAGCTACAGGGCCTATGCTAGCTGTACTGCTACATTAGCATAGAGGCTGCGCTAGCTGCCGGAGCTAGGCTAGCAGACAGGGCTGGACTAGCAAAGGAGAACAAGCTAGCTGGAAGGACAGTCCTAGCTGTGGGGAACAGGGTAGCTAACAGGGGAGTCAACAGGGGAACTAACAGGGGAACTAACAGGGGAACTAACAGGGGAACTAGAGGGAGCTAGAGGGAACTAGAGGGAGCTAGAGAGAACTAACAGGGGCTAACTCACATACACTGTCTGTGCTGGCTGGGGTCGTCGACGGGTCGGGTCGTACTGTTATGGTTTGTAACCGACCCCAATCGCACAACACAAGACAGGTATGAGAGTAAGCCAAAACAGGGCAAATATTTATTATAGAACAAAAAGCGGCACAGTCCCTTTAAGGGAGAACACAAAAACACTAGAGACAAGGAAATCTGGAAAATTTGGCACTGTGCCTTTAAGAGGCGAACAGGCTAAGGGACTAAGGCTAAGGGCCAGGGCTAAGGACCAGGGCTAAGTGTCAGGGCCAGGACCAGGGGCACTGGAGAGGGGGACAGGGACAGAGGCCCGGAGAGGCGGGCTGGAGACAGGGACAGAGAACAGGGTTAAGGCCTTGGACAGGGCGAGGGCCAGAGCTGCTTACAGGGATGAGGACAGGGTTCCGACGGCGGAGGCCTGGCACGGGGACAGGGGCCCGACGGCGGAGGCCTGGCATGGGAACAGGGGCCCGACGGCGGAGGCCTGGCACGGGGACAGGGGCCCGATGGCGGGGGCCTGGCACGGGAACAGGGGCCCGACAGCGGGGCCTGGCACGGAGATCCTCCTCCTCCTCTTCAGATGCTGCAGACGGGCAGCGCAGAACAAAGGGGGTCCCAGGGGACCGGGATGGTAACACGCCGTCCTCCCGTGGAATACTAGGGAGCGACGACGAGCCTGGGTCCAAGGGGAACGGGATGGGCACACGCCGTCCTCCCGTGGAATACTAGGGAGCGACGACGAGCCTCACCCCCAGGAACGAGGATCACAAAGAGACGCCTTCCTCCCGTGGAATCGGGAGCGATGACGAGCCGGCTTGACGTCTGGAGTGGGAACACTGGAAAACCTCCCGTAGAGAATTAGAGAGCGAAGACGGTGTCCCACTCCAGGCTAACGGCGACAGGTGGTGATGGCTGGCACGTCGTCTCACGCCGGAGACGCGGCAGGTGATGGTAACGTACAGGATGGTAACGTACAGAACTCCATGAACACAGAGTGTACACAGATACAGATACAGAACGAACACAGAGTCCAGAACACAGAACGACCCGACAAGGACTGGATGGGAGTCTGCAACCTAAGTACTCTCCAGCAGATTGCAAACTCCCAACAGGTGCGTGAGGGTAGAGGAACAGAATGTCCAAGGGTGGGGGCTGGTGAAGAGTAGGAGGCAGGCAAAAGTTCTCACAAGGGTGGGGGCTGGTGAAGAGAGTAGACAGGGAAAAGCTCAGGGAACAGGCGAATCCTCACACGTCTACTGGCTTGGGGCTGCATTTTTCACAGATCATTGTAATATACCGTTTGAAACTTGAATTTTCCGCCTTTCGAACGCCACCTCACTCAACCAATTCGTGCCTCGGTTCTCGAGTTCCATGACGATATGTCAGGCGAGCGTCTTTTTACAGGCTGTGTGTTAAATGACCACGTCGGACTGTATATGCTTGAGAACTGACCAATCACTGCTGATGGTGAAAATTATTGGTCAGCGTTGTAGCCAACGAGTGTCCGCTTCCAACGATAACCCACGTGGGGGGGGTGCGAATAGGAAGTAGGTGAAAGTTGACAAGCGAAAATTTGTTGTGACTCAGACTCCAGAACGCATGGAGGTGGATGGCCAAGGAGGATTTTGGAACTTTTCTTTTTTGGGACACAGTTTACTAAAACCTCTCTCAAGCATTCATTTCTGAACGGATTTTTATACAATTTTGACCTGTACTACTGTTTTCCAGCTCATACAGTACCTCTATGCTGGAATAATGGAATCTGGAATCTGGCAACCACTAAAGAGAAATGTGAGTACACAAGTTCAACTCAAGTTCAAACCTCTGTTACTCTATTTCATTAGCACTAAAAGTGATTATCCTTTTTTGCATTAGTAACTTCAGAATGTTATCTTTCAAAAGAGACCAGGCTCATGCATGTGCTATAAGTATAAAGTATAAAGCTAAGCTTTGCAAAAAAGGTATGCAGTCCTCAAGTTCAAGTAAAAAAATTGCCACTTTTCTGCCTGCCTGTTAAGAGGTTAACACTGTCGCCTCACAGCACGGTGGTGTAGTGGTTAACACTGTCACCTCACAGCACGGTGGTGTAGTGGTTAACACTGTCATCTCACAGCACGGTGGTGTAGTGGTTAACACTGTCACCTCACAGCACGGTGGTGTAGTGGTTAACACTGTCACCTCACAGCACGGTGGTGTAGTGGTTAACACTGTCTCCTCGCAGCACGGTGGTGTAGTGGTTAACACTGTCACCTCACAGCACGGTGGTGTAGTGGTTAACACTGTCACCTCACAGCAAGAAGGTCCTACGTTCGATTCCCGCTTGGGGACCAGGTTGTCGTGTTGCCAGGTACCCAGGTGGAGTATCTCCTGGGCCTTTTTGTGTGGAGTTTGCATGTTCTCCCCGTGCTCACAAGGGTTTCCCCTCCAGAAAAAGAGATAAACCCACTGGAAAAACATGCAGAACAGATCGTCCCTGACGAAGACGGACAGGAGCACTTGGATTGGTCCCCGGGGCGTGGCCCACATCCCGGCTGCCCTTGGGGGGGAAGGACGACGGGATGGGTCAAGTGCAGAGAGGACATTTCAATGGCGTCCCCAAAAAAATGCATGTGTGTGTGTGTGTGTGTTCCTATGTGTCCCCCATCTCTCGCATGTGTGTGTTCGCTGCATGACGATGTAGTAATAATGTGCTACAAATAAAGACTTCTTCAAAGTCCAGGTGCATTGATCATTTTACAAATGTGCCTTCACCTGTGCTGCTGCGCTGCAGCTTGAGGCCGGCTCTGTGGTGAGTGCAGACCAGCTCCAGGTGGAGATCCAGAACCAGCAGCCACAGCTGTGTGGAGCTCCCCTTCTCCACCTCCTCTCTCTCTGCTGCCCCGGACACCTCCTCTGACCGCGGGGTCTTCGCTTTCTATGGATTCCAGGAGGACAGGGGTTCGGAAGGGAAAACGTATGGGTCATGCAGGTTTTGTTTACTTTGGAAATATTTAGGACATTGACATGAAACATTTAGAGTGTATTTAAGAAGAGCACTCAGTAATTTAAGAAGAGCACTCAATTTGAAACAGCCTAGAGCTCGAACCACACTTAAAAGTATGTCTGTGTCAGTTAAAGTAGTGAAACTCTGGAACAATCTACCGGATGAAATAAAAAACAGCAGGAGTATTTTCAAGTTTAAAAAGATGTTTAAAAACAGGGTTCTAGAATCTTATAGTCAAATGTTTTTCTCTACCATGAAACTCTGGTATTGCAGATTAAGTTTTGATTTTCCTATGTTGGCTTATGTTCTTTTTTTATTGTTGGTTGTTGATTTTTTGTTTGTATGTTTGTTTGTTTTATCTTGCAAACTTTAACTTTTTCTGTTCTTTTCGGGATCGGTTTTTGTTGATTTTTGATTGTTGATTTTTTTGTTTGTTTGTTATATTTTGAAAACTTTAACTTTTTTTAATTTGTTTTTTAATTAGGGGTAGGTTGCTCTATAAGCCTTCGGCTTCAAACCTATCCTTTTTCGTTAGTTTATTTGTAAAGAAATTTGAAATATAATTTTTTATGTTTATTTATTTGTATTTGTAAACATTCAAAATAAAATAATTCATTCATTCATTCATTCAAACACCCCGAAGTTGTTGAAATGGTCATCATGGAACATCTTCAAGTTTAATGGAGAATCTGTCTGTTTACTGGGGGCTGACATTTTGTTTAGAATGTAAAATTAGTTATTTTCACAAATTGAAGTTGCATTCAATTCATTAACCTCTTAACATCTTAAGCATCGGACTGCCTGACGGCGGGCCGTCACGCACCCACTTGCACGTTGCGCCATTTTGCTCTCGTCTGTCGGCTCCGGGCTGCATTTTCGCCGATCAACCAAATACATTGTTGGAAAGTTGAATTTGCCGCCTTTCGATGGTCAACACACTCAACCTATTGCGTGATTCCATTCTCGAGTTACAAGACAAAACATCCGGCGAGCGCCATTTGACAAGCCGTTCGGACGAGTGACCACATCCGGTTTTGAGCGGTCGTGAACTGACCAGTCACCGCTAATGCCAAAAATGATTGACCACCGTTGTAGCCAAGGAGCGTCTGCTCCAAAAATGATCCCAGACGGGCGCTGACAGTGGGGAAAAGTGTCACAAAAAGACAAAGAAGTCCATTGTTTGTTTTGTTGTTTGAAATGAATGGGAGCGGATGGCCATTTTGGATAATCATGCCGAATTTTGACTGGTACACACATTACAAAAACCTTTGTAAAACATAAATTCTCTGTGTTAAATTTTTTTTAAACTTTGGACCTGTACTACATAGGACCTCAGGCTATGGAACCATTATGTTTTCCAGCCTCTACCTCTCAGCTGGAACTTAAAAACATGCATCTGGCAACCAGTAAAAAGAAATATACACAAAACCTTTACTTCAGTATGTTCAAACCTCTGTTACTCTATTTCATTAGCACTCAAAGGGATATTTCTTTATTGTGTAAGAAACTTCAGAATGTTACCTTTCAAAAGAGACCAGACTCATGCATGTGCTATGGTATATAGTATAGAGTATAATAAATAGCAAATTACTTGCAATCGTCAAAAAAAAAAGTTAAGAGGTTAACAGTCCTGCAAATTTCGGGAACCATTTGTAGCAGATGCAGAAGTCTAGTCCCTTTTGAAAGTAAACATTCTGGGTTTTCTTCCTCAGAATCACTCTGAGTGCTGTTGTCATCGGGTTACAGGGGTTTGAACACACTCTGAGTGCTGTTGTCATCGGGGTACAGAGGTTTGAACACACTTTGAGTGCTGTTGTCATCGGGTTACAGAGGTTTGAACACACTTTAAGTGCTGTTGTCATCGGGTTACAGAGGTTTGAACACACTTTGAGTGCTGTTGTCATCGGGTTACAGAGGTTTGAACACACTTTAAGTGCTGTTGTCATCGGGTTACAGAGGTTTGAACACACTCTGAGTGCTGTTGTCATCGGGTTACAGAGGTTTGAACACACTCTGAGTGCTGTTGTCATCGGGTTACAGAGGTTTGAACACACTCTGAGTGCTGTTGTCATCGGGTTACAGAGGTTTGAACACACTTTGAGTGCTGTTGTCATCGGGTTACAGAGGTTTGAACACACTTTGAGTGCTGTTGTCATCGGGTTACAGAGGTTTGAACACACTTTGAGTGCTGTTGTCATCGGGTTACAGAGGTTTGAACACACTTTGAGTGCTGTTGTCATCGGGTTACAGGGGTTTGAACACACTCTGAGTGCTGTTGTCATCGGGGTACAGAGGTTTGAACACACTTTGAGTGCTGTTGTCATCGGGTTACAGAGGTTTGAACACACTTTAAGTGCTGTTGTCATCGGGGTACAGAGGTTTGAACACACTTTGAGTGCTGTTGTCATCGGGTTACAGAGGTTTGAACACACTTTAAGTGCTGTTGTCATCGGGTTACAGAGGTTTGAACACACTTTGAGTGCTGTTGTCATCGGGTTACAGAGGTTTGAACACACTTTAAGTGCTGTTGTCATCGGGTTACAGAGGTTTGAACACACTCTGAGTGCTGTTGTCATCGGGTTACAGAGGTTTGAACACACTCTGAGTGCTGTTGTCATCGGGTTACAGAGGTTTGAACACACTCTGAGTGCTGTTGTCATCGGGTTACAGAGGTTTGAACACACTTTGAGTGCTGTTGTCATCGGGTTACAGAGGTTTGAACACACTTTGAGTGCTGTTGTCATCGGGTTACAGAGGTTTGAACACACTTTGAGTGCTGTTGTCATCGGGTTACAGAGGTTTGAACACACTCTGAGTGCTGTTGTCATCGGGTTACAGAGGTTTGAACACACTGAGTGCTGTTGTCATCGGGTGACAGAGGTTTGAACACACTTTGAGTGCTGTTGTCATCGGGTTACAGAGGTTTGAACACACTCTAAGTGCTGTTGTCATCGGGTTACAGGGGTTTGAACACACTTTGAGTGCTGTTGTCATCGGGGTACAGAGGTTTGAACACACTTTGAGTGCTGTTGTCATCGGGTTACAGAGGTTTGAACACACTTTAAGTGCTGTTGTCATCGGGTTACAGAGGTTTGAACACACTTTGAGTGCTGTTGTCATCGGGTTACAGAGGTTTGAACACACTTTAAGTGCTGTTGTCATCGGGTTACAGAGGTTTGAACACACTTTGAGTGCTGTTGTCATCGGGTTACAGAGGTTTGAACACACTTTAAGTGCTGTTGTCATCGGGTTACAGAGGTTTGAACACACTCTGAGTGCTGTTGTCATCGGGTTACAGAGGTTTGAACACACTCTGAGTGCTATTGTCAGAGGGTTACAGAGGTTTGAACACACTTTGCATTGGCTACACAAACGGTCAATCATTTTCAGCATCAGTGATTTGTCCTAAAATGTGTCCAGATTTTCTTCTCTTGTTTTATCAGACATGAGTCATGAGGTCCCGATCAAGGGACATTGGGCCTCATTCACCAATACTCTCTTATTATTTATCTTTTTTTTTTTATCCACTTGTTCTCCTTATTTTTCTCCCATCCCAATTTCGTAATTCCAATTTTCCCCTCCCCTGTCTTGAACGTTGCTAGACTATGCCCCCCACTGGTCGGCTGTAGTGAGGATAGAAGCCTTGCATCACGTGTCCCCTCAGGTACACAAGGAGGCAGCCTGTCGCATCTTTTCACCAGACAGCGCGATCTCTCAGTGGCGAGGAGTAATGCGTGGGAGGCTCACGCTGCCCCCGATACTTCCTGTTTCTGCTGTACAGGCGTCACCCAACCGACCTGTAGGAGTCGCTGTCCACAACGTCCAATCCCCACCCACCGGCTTTCCTACCCTCTAACACTGCCAATTGTGTTCGTATGACGGCCGGCCAAGCCGGAAGCAACGCAGAGAGCTGGGCTCGAACCCAGTATATCCTGCGTTAGTGGCGAGCGCCTTGCCCACTGCGCCACCCAGCCGCCCTCTTATTATTTTTCTTATATATTTTTTTAACCGTTCGTTAAGAGAAAAATAAGAAAAGCCATCACCACATTCATCAACCCGTTCTTAACGTCAAAATCGGTTCTTACCCAGGTGTGTTGAATGATGAATCCCACTCATTCTAAAACTCAAATGCGTGTTCTCCCTCAATTCATTTGCATACAGACACGCCTGGTCAGCTCCTTATAAGGCGAATGAGGCGTGTGCAAAACCGCAGAGGTTCGGCATCTGATCCATTCAACAGGAAGCGATTTGCGACTGATCTCAAAATGAGATTAGATTCAAATTAAGGATGTCCGATATTATCGGCCTACCGTTATTATCGGCCGATATCTGCATTAAAATGTGATATCGGAAAATATCGGTATCGGGTTTCAACTTTTTTTATTTTATTTAAAAAAAAATTAACATTTCTATAACCTTTATTTACCCAGGCAAGCAAGTAAGAACAAATTCTGATTTTATTTATTGTCAAAAGTATGCATAATGTTGTGTTAATTCCACAACAAGAGATATGTAATGTTAATTACCTGAAATTATTCCATTTTTGGGGGGGGGGGAACCCTACATATATCGGTATCGGTTGATATCGGTATCGGAAATTAAGAGTTGGACAATATCGGTATATCGGTATCGGTAAAAAAGCCAATATCGAGCATCCCTAATTCAAATGTATTGTTATGGTACAGCACAAGTACAATACACCATCCAACCAGAGTGGATAAATAAATACTCCATGAATAAATACATATAAATAAACAAATAAACGGCTTAGCGAAGCAGTCTCAGCACACAACAAGCGCGCACACACACACACGTACTGTAAAATGCTTTGCTGGAACGATTCATTCTCCATCACCGCAAATCCGCTCCTCAATTAATATCGCCGCGGGGGGGCATAATCCCACGGGACAATGCATTGGGAATTTGTGTCCCACAACGAGATCTACTCCCGTGAATATTATTGCACGGATCGGAATACGGGCGCGCGCAGGGGAGCTTGCGCAAAATCTGCGAGATTTTTCCACATTGCGCCTTGACCTCTTCCCGACGTTTTCACTGATGGAAGTTCATTGAGAAGTCGTGCCCCCCGCAGAGATCTACCAGCGGGAGAAATCTTCCGTCGATCCGCGCATGGGAGCTTGTGTAAAATCACCCACATTTTTCCACGTTGTGCGTCACGGAACTTTGCTCTCGTCTCACTCAGAGTTGCAGTTTCAGTTTACACACCAGATTACAATACACTGAAACGGTTAAGCAGCCACTCATCTGGCTCTGCAAATAGATCTAGATTATCTCTAAATATGTGTTCTATGCATATGGCCTGGGCAGCCAGAGCATCTAACTGTACAGCAATATGTAATCCATTTCAGAAGCAAAACTCATGCAATAAGTTATATTGAAAAGTTCTTAAAGTCGTATTTGGGGGAAATTGACCAATGGTCATCTGGGTAAGAGTTTCTTATCTGGGTAAGAGTGCTCTCAACCACTCTTAGAATTTGGTCTTGCCTAAGAGAAAAGCAAAAATAAGAAAACATTGCTGAATCCCAGGTAAGAACAAAATAAGAAAAAATTCTAGTATAATAACAAAATAAGAGGAAATCTGTTCTTATATCGCTTCGTGAATGAGGTAACAATTTCCACAGCTTGAGATAGTTTGAACCCAATTTGTTTTACTTTAACGCAACAGCCGTGTTTGTGTTTTTATAATTAAACATAATTTCACCCAGTTACCACCAGACGTTTAATATAGATTCTATCTGTGTGTGTTATCTCTGTGTCACCTGGGGGAGGGAGGCTCTCTGTGTCACCTGGGGGGGAGGCTCTCTGTGTCACCTGGGGGAGGGAGGCTCTGTGTCACCTGGGGGAGGGAGGCTCTCTGTGTCACCTGGGGGGAGGCTCTCTGTGTCACCTGGGGGAGGGAGGCTCTCTGTGTCACCTGGGGGAGGGAGGCTCTCTGTGTCACCTGGGGGGGGGGAGGCTCTCTGTGTCACCTGGGGGGGAGGCTGTGTGTGTCACCTGGGGGGGAGGCTCTCTGTGTCACCTGGGGGGGAGGCTCTCTGTGTCACCTGGGGGAGGGAGGCTCTCCGTGTCACCTGGGGAGGGAGGCTCTCTGTGTCACCTGGGGGAGGGAGGCTCTCTGTGTCACCTGGGGGAGGGAGGCTCTCTGTGTCACCTGGGGGAGGGAGGCTCTCTGTATCACCTGGGGGAGGGAGGCTTGGATGATGGCGTAGGTGTCTCTGGGTGGGAGTCTCTCCCAGGCCCTGCTCAGGTCCACAGCACCCCTCTCTGTGACCTCAAAGGCCTGCTGATACAGCTGCACGCCAGACCTCTGACACACACAGTCACACACACCACATACATACACACACATACATACATATACACACACACACCACATACATACATACACACACATGCACACACCACACACATTAATTCAATCAAACCTTTATTTATTCTCGAAAGGACAATTGAGGTCACATTCATTTTCAATGTCGTTGAGACTTTACAGACATTTCAATGCATACATTTTTACAATATAATAATAACAAATATGAATAACTATCTATATAGCACTTTTCAAACATGGACCGCAGTCCAGAGTGCCCCACAGCAATTAGTATAAAATGAACATAGGCATAAAATCAGCAGACAATTGACTATATAAAACAATGCATAAATTGCAGACATAAGAATAGGTATAAAAGACAATAAAAGTAGTGCAACGTAAACGTGCAGACATAAGAATAGGCATAAAACAAGTACAATAGTACAATGTTGCTCGAAGGCATGTGAACCTCCCTGGAACAGCCAGTCCCCCAAACACCCTACACACCAATCCCTACCACATCCCCCTGATAAAGCATGTCATGACCGAAGGGAAACAGCCCACACGCCACTCACACCGCCATGCACGGTGACGGGAATACCACCCCCGCAGGCCGCCCCATCTCCCCCGGTCCCTCCCCCCGCATACACACACACACACACACACACACTTACACACACCACATACACACACACACACACACACACACCACATACACACACCACATAAATACATACATACATACATACACACACCACATACATACATACACACACACCACATACATACACACACACCACATACATACACACACCACATACATACACACACACACCACATACATACACACACCACATACATACACACACACCACACACACACACCACATACATACACACACCACATACACACACCACATACATACACACACACCACATACACATACATACATACCACATACATACACCACATACATACACACACACACCACATACATACACACACACACACCACATACACACACACACATACACCACATACATACTCACACACACCACATACATACATACATACATACATACATACATACATACATACACACACATACACACACCACATACACACATACACACACCACATACATACACCACACACACACACACACACACACACACACACACACACACACACACACACACACACACACACACACACACACACACACACCACACACACCACACACACACACACACCATAATTACTACTGAAGGTTTCATTATTCACTGTTAATTACTACTGAAGGTTGGAAGTCCTTGTTGGTTGACAGTGTTACCTGGAGAGGAGAAGAAGGTCTGGTGTCTCTGGACTCTGGAGGAGACAGTGGAACAAGCAGCCAGGTCACAGACATAGTACAACAACAACATAGTATTAATTTACTAGGTAGGATCTTTTAGATTATTTGGGCCTACTTTGCTGGTACCCAGCTGTATACAGTATGTTAACCGCTCTGCTTTGCTTGCTTCATATCACAACCTGGCAAATTAACATAGACTGAAATGATCTTCAGATCTCCCGGGCGACGGTATGTCATGTCATTTTATTTTATTTTACTTAAAGGTCCCATGCATTATAAATGGCTTTTTCCAGTGTTTAGCATTGTTTTATAGCAATGGGGGTTAGTATCAATGGGTCTGTGTCTCTAATTACCATTTTGGCGGATTGCTCTAATTCAGTTGAGACAATCTCCTCCCCCAGTGAATTAGGTCATTCTGATTTGACTCGCAATGCGACGTAGCAAGAGCTGATCTGCAGTAACGCCCCTCTATGGTTGTAGCGCACTCAACAGCAGAGCGAGTGGAAATACCCGACACTTCCTCAAGCGGGTGCCGATAGAGAGAGCAGAGAACGAGCGAGAGAGAGGGAGAGAGATAGAGAGGGGGAGAGAGAGAGAGATAGAGAGGGGGAGAGAGAGAGGGAGAGAGAGAGATAGAGAGGGACAGGAGCTTCTGTCGGGAAACACACACGCATTTACACACACACAACCTCGACGGCGTGCAACACACACGCATTTACACACACACAACCTCGACCGGCATGCAACACACGCATTTACACACACACAACCTCGACCGACATGCAACACACGCATTTACACACACACAACCTCGACCGGTGCGCAACACATGCGAATTTACACACACACAACCTGACCGGCGCGCAGGGAAGCACTAAGCACACACACATTTACACACACACAACCTGACCGGTGCGTGGGGAAGTACTAAGCACACACGCATTTACACACACACAACCTGACCGGCACGCAGGGAAGCACTAAGCACACACGCATTTACACACACACAACCTAACCAGCGCGCGGGGAAGCACTAAGCACACACGCATTTACACACACAACCTGACCGGCACACGGGGAAGCACTAAGCAGTAAGCACACACGCATTTACACACACACAACCTGACCGGCGTGTGGGGTGGGTCTTCTCCCTGGGAGCACTGCACATCACTGTCAAAATATCTTTGACTCCCACGCGCACGCCCATATTCCAATCCGTGCAATAATAATCACAGCGGTATATATTGTCATTTGAAACAAGTTACCAATGCATTGTCCCGCGGGATTATGCCCCGCCCCCCGCGGCGAAATTAATTAGTATCCCCCTCAATCTTTCTATCTCTCTCTCTGTCTGCCAGTCGCAGACTGTGGGCGACTGTCACTCAAAGCGCTTATGGGCGGAGCCCAGCCAAAACAGCCTGAAATCTTGAAGACGAAAAAATTTGTTTTTGAGTACTTGATTAAAAATATAAAACAATGCATTTTAAAAAAAATAATTTACAGATGTGTTCCATAGACTCACAGGAATTGTGTAAAGTTGCCCAAATAGTATAGCAATAGCAAAAAGGAATAGCAATGCATGGGAGCTTTAAATCCAGGCCACTTATTTGATTCAAGACAAATAGTGAAATTAAAGTGACTTGGAGACTTGTGTGACTGGGAGACTCGTGTGACTTGTGTGACTTGGAGACTTGTGTGACTGGGAGACTCATGTGACTTGGAGACTTGTGTGACTGGGAGACTCGTGTGACTTGTGTGACTTAGAGACTTGTGTGACTGGGAGACTTGTGTGACTGGGAGACTCGTGTGTCTGGGAGACTTGTGTGACTGGGAGACTTGTGTGACTGGGAGACTCGTGTGACTTGTGTGACTGGGAGACGTGGTAAATACACAGGTCACAACATGTTTACAGGAACATTTGGGAGTTGTATTTTGATTGTATATTTCCTGACTGTAGTGAACTAGGCTAGATGTCTGCCCCACTTCCAGTGATGAAGCTAAGCTAGGCTAACGGTCCAGGCGTTCCCTAAGCCCAATGCATGTAGAGAGACGAAAAAGGTATGTATCTTCTTGTCCAACTCCAGGGAAGATGTTAAATAAGCTAATTTCCCAAAATGTTGGAGTTTTCCTTTAACATATTGGTAAACAAACGTATTGCTGAAAATATACACTATGACTGCTGTTGTGACATGGTTAGGGTGTTAAAGTGACCTTTTTTCTTTCCTTTAAAGTGACCTTTTATTATGTGTTTAAAGGGGAACTATCTTACTATTTATTTTACTATTTGGGCAATTTTACACAATTCCTGTGAGTCTATGGAACACATCTGTAAGTTTTTTTTATTTTTTATTATTCATTGTTTTGTATTTCTAATCAAGTACTCTAGAGCAGCATTTTCTGCACTTCCAGATTACAAGCTGTTTTTGGCTGGGCTCGGCCCATACGCCTCATTACCTTTACCAAACGGTTCGTGCGTTTTGCGAATCTGATTGGCCACTGACGTTTCTGGTCATGTGACATGTGCGCCCAATCGTGTGACGGCAAGTTCTTTGGGCGGTTAAGCTTAGGCGCTCTTTCGAAGTTGGTTAAGGTTAGAGTTTGTCTTAGAGCATGGCGATAGAATGCCAGCCCTGATTCCAAACTCTAACCTTAACCAACTGCGAAAGAGTCGCCTAAGCTTAACCAGTGATAAACTAGGCGTTAGGTCGTTTGCAGGCTGTTCGACGCGGAAATGGGCTAAGACACTGCTCGTCATGCGATTGGGCGCACATGTCACATGACCAGAAACGTGCATGGCCAATCAGAGCGCAAAACGGGAACGCAGAAACACGAACCGTTTGGTAAAAGCATAGACGCGGCCCATACTCGCAATGCGCTTTGAGTGACAGTCACCCACAGTCTGCACTGGCAGATAACTTTGGGGGGGGAGAGAGAGAGATATAGAGATAGAGGCAGGGATTAAAGCAAAAAAAATCTCCTGACTGAACTTTTTTTCAGGCCAAGTCATATTCTTATTTGAACCTCCACTGTATTTTCTTTTTTAATAGCGTTAGCGTTTTAAGGGAACTAGATTATTTTGAATATCTTTTCTATTGCCAGTTTGCTTTTACGTAATATCAATGCCGCTTTGAATTAATTAAATAAAACGGATACTTTTTGCAAGGGTTGACTCTGACTTTGTCATACAAATAAATAAATCTACATACTGTAACTTTTCAGTGCACGTTTTTATTTACAGTACATTGTGACAACTGAACAAGGTTATGACTTGAACAAGGAACTAAACAAGGGAAACAGTGCTTTAATAATACATAATGCAATTTTACAAACAAAAAAAGTGCAGCTTACATACAGAAAACTCATAATTCTGGGTGTTATGCACACATAACATAAAATATAGATTTCAAATGTATGTGTCTTGTACTTAGTCTTCTGCATCCAGAGGTTCCTCTAGTCTTTGGACTATAGACCACTGTGTTGTAGTCTACTGTCCTGACTGTGTTGTAGCCTACTGTCCTGACTGTGACTACAGACCACTGTGTTGTAGAGCCTACTGTCCTGACTGTGACTACAGACCACTGTGTTGTGGAGCCTACTGTCCTGACTGTGACTACAGACCACTGTGTTGTAGCCTACTGTCCTGACTGTGACTAGAGACCACTGTGTTGTAGCCTACTGTCCTGACTGTGACTATAGATCACTGTGTTGTAGCCTACTGTCCTGACTGTGACTATAGACCACTGTGTTGTAGCCTACTGTCCTGACTGTGACTATAGACCACTGTGTTGTAGCCTACTGTCCTGACTGTGACTATAGACCACTGTGTTGTAGCCTACTGTCCTGACTGTGACTACAGACCACTGTGTTGTAGTGCCTACTGTCCTGACTGTGACTACAGACCACTGTGTTGTAGCCTACTGTCCTGACTGTGACTACAGACCACTGTGTTGTAGCCTACTGTCCTGACTGTGACTATAGACCACTGTGTTGTAGAGCCTACTGTCCTGACTGTGACTATAGACCACTGTGTTGTAGCCTACTGTCCTGACTGTGACTACAGACCACTGTGTTGTAGCCTACTGTCCTGACTGTGACTATAGACCACTGTGTTGTAGCCTACTGTCCTGACTGTGACTATAGACCACTGTGTTGTAGCCTACTGTCCTGACTGTGACTATAGACCACTGTGTTGTAGCCTACTGTCCTGACTGTGACTATAGACCACTGTGTTGTAGCCTACTGTCCTGACTGTGACTACAGACCACTGTGTTGTAGCCTACTGTCCTGACTGTGACTATAGACCACTGTGTTGTAGCCTACTGTCCTGACTGTGACTACAGACCACTGTGTTGTAGAGCCTACTGTCCTGACTGTGACTATAGACCACTGTGTTGTAGCCTACTGTCCTGACTGTGACTACAGACCACTGTGTTGTAGCCTACTGTCCTGACTGTGACTATAGATCACTGTGTTGTAGCCTACTGTCCTGACTGTGACTATAGACCACTGTGTTGTAGCCTACTGTCCTGACTGTGACTATAGACCACTGTGTTGTAGCCTACTGTCCTGACTGTGACTACAGACCACTGTGTTGTAGCCTACTGTCCTGACTGTGACTATAGACCACTGTGTTGTAGCGTCTACTGTCCTGACTGTGACTATAAACCACTGTGTTGTAGCCTACTGTCCTGACTGTGACTACAGACCACTGTGTTGTAGAGCCTACTGTCCTGACTGTGACTATAGACCACTGTGTTGTAGCCTACTGTCCTGACTGTGACTATAGACCACTGTGTTGTAGCCTACTGTCCTGACTGTGACTATAGACCACTGTGTTGTAGCCTACTGTCCTGACTGTGACTATAGATCACTGTGTTGTAGCCTACTGTCCTGACTGTGACTATAGACCACTGTGTTGTAGCCTACTGTCCTGACTGTGACTATAGACCACTGTGTTGTAGTCTACTGTCCTGACTGTGACTATAGACCACTGTGTTGTAGCCTACTGTCCTGACTGTGACTATAGACCACTGTGTTGTAGCCTACTGTCCTGACTGTGACTATAGACCACTGTGTTGTAGCCTACTGTCCTTACTGTGACTATAGACCACTGTGTTGTAGCGTCTACTGTCCTGACTATGACTACAGACCACTGTGTTGTAGCGTCTACTGTCCTGACTGTGACTATAGACCACTGTGTTGTAGCCTACTGTCCTGACTGTGACTACAGACCACTGTGTTGTAGCCTACTGTCCTGACTGTGACTATAGACCACTGTGTTGTAGCCTACTGTCCTGACTGTGACTATAGACCACTGTGTTGTAGCCTACTGTCCTGACTGTGACTATAGACCACTGTGTTGTAGCCTACTGTCCTGACTGTGACTATAGACCACTGTGTTGTAGCGTCTACTGTCCTGACTGTGACTTTAGACCACTGTGTTGTAGCCTACTGTCCTGAATGTGACTATAGACCACTGTGTTGTAGCCTACTGTCCTGACTGTGACTATAGATCACTGTGTTGTAGCCTACTTTCCTGACTGTGACTAGAGACCACTGTGTTGTAGCCTACTGTCCTGACTGTGACTACAGACCACTGTGTTGTAGCCTACTGTCCTGACTGTGACTATAGACCACTGTGTTGTATCCTACTGTCCTGACTGTGACTACAGACCACTGTGTTGTAGCGTCTACTGTCCTGACTGTGACTACAGACCACTGTGTTGTAGAGCCTACTGTCCTGACTGTGACTAGAGACCACTGTGTTGTAGCCTACTGTCCTGACTGTGACTATAGACCACTGTGTTGTAGAGCCTACTGTCCTGATTGTGACTACAGACCACTGTGTTGTAGCGTCTACTGTCCTGACTGTGACTACAGACCACTGTGTTGTAGCCTACTGTCCTGACTGTGACTATAGACCACTGTGTTGTAGCCTACTGTCCTGACTGTGACTAGAGACCACTGTGTTGTAGCCTACTGTCCTGACTGTGACTATAGACCACTGTGTTGTAGCCTACTGTCCTGACTGTGACTACAGACCACTGTGTTGTAGCCTACTGTCCTGACTGTGACTATAGACCACTGTGTTGTAGAGCCTACTGTCCTGACTGTGACTAGAGACCACTGTGTTGTAGCCTACTGTCCTGACTGTGACTACAGACCACTGTGTTGTAGCCTACTGTCCTGACTGTGACTAGAGACCACTGTGTTGTAGCCTACTGTCCTGACTGTGACTATAGACCACTGTGTTGTAGCCTACTGTCCTGACTGTGACTAGAGACCACTGTGTTGTAGCCTACTGTCCTGACTGTGACTACAGACCACTGTGTTGTAGCCTACTGTCCTGACAGTGACTACAGACCACTGTGTTGTAGCCTACTGTCCTGACTGTGACTACAGACCACTGTGTTGTAGAGCCTACTGTCCTGACTGTGACTACAGACCACTGTGTTGTAGCCTACTGTCCTGACTGTGTTGTAGAGCCTACTGTCCTGACTGTGACTACAGCCCACTGTGTTGTAGCGTCTACTGTCCTGACTGTGACTACAGACCACTGTGTTGTAGCCTACTGTCCTGACTGTGACTACAGACCACTGTGTTGTAGAGGCTACTGTCCTGACTGTGACTACAGACCACTGTGTTGTAGCCTACTGTCCTGACTGTGACTAGAGACCACTGTGTTGTAGAGCCTACTGTCCTGACTGTGACTATAGACCACTGTGTTGTAGTCTACTGTCCTGACTGTGTTGTAGCCTACTGTCCTGACTGTGACTACAGACCACTGTGTTGTAGAGCCTACTGTCCTGACTGTGACTACAGACCACTGTGTTGTGGAGCCTACTGTCCTGACTGTGACTACAGACCACTGTGTTGTAGCCTACTGTCCTGACTGTGACTAGAGACCACTGTGTTGTAGCCTACTGTCCTGACTGTGACTATAGATCACTGTGTTGTAGCCTACTGTCCTGACTGTGACTATAGACCACTGTGTTGTAGCCTACTGTCCTGACTGTGACTATAGACCACTGTGTTGTAGCCTACTGTCCTGACTGTGACTATAGACCACTGTGTTGTAGCCTACTGTCCTGACTGTGACTACAGACCACTGTGTTGTAGAGCCTACTGTCCTGACTGTGACTACAGACCACTGTGTTGTAGCCTACTGTCCTGACTGTGACTACAGACCACTGTGTTGTAGCCTACTGTCCTGACTGTGACTATAGACCACTGTGTTGTAGAGCCTACTGTCCTGACTGTGACTATAGACCACTGTGTTGTAGCCTACTGTCCTGACTGTGACTACAGACCACTGTGTTGTAGCCTACTGTCCTGACTGTGACTATAGACCACTGTGTTGTAGCCTACTGTCCTGACTGTGACTATAGACCACTGTGTTGTAGCCTACTGTCCTGACTGTGACTATAGACCACTGTGTTGTAGCCTACTGTCCTGACTGTGACTATAGACCACTGTGTTGTAGCCTACTGTCCTGACTGTGACTACAGACCACTGTGTTGTAGCCTACTGTCCTGACTGTGACTATAGACCACTGTGTTGTAGCCTACTGTCCTGACTGTGACTACAGACCACTGTGTTGTAGAGCCTACTGTCCTGACTGTGACTATAGACCACTGTGTTGTAGCCTACTGTCCTGACTGTGACTACAGACCACTGTGTTGTAGCCTACTGTCCTGACTGTGACTATAGATCACTGTGTTGTAGCCTACTGTCCTGACTGTGACTATAGACCACTGTGTTGTAGCCTACTGTCCTGACTGTGACTATAGACCACTGTGTTGTAGCCTACTGTCCTGACTGTGACTACAGACCACTGTGTTGTAGCCTACTGTCCTGACTGTGACTATAGACCACTGTGTTGTAGCGTCTACTGTCCTGACTGTGACTATAAACCACTGTGTTGTAGCCTACTGTCCTGACTGTGACTACAGACCACTGTGTTGTAGAGCCTACTGTCCTGACTGTGACTATAGACCACTGTGTTGTAGAGCCTACTGTCCTGACTGTGACTACAGACCACTGTGTTGTAGCCTACTGTCCTGACTGTGACTATAGACCACTGTGTTGTAGCGTCTACTGTCCTGACTGTGATTATAGATCACTGTGTTGTAGCCTACTGTCCTGACTGTGACTACAGACCACTGTGTTGTAGCCTACTGTCCTGACTGTGACTACAGACCACTGTGTTGTAGCGTCTACTGTCCTGACTGTGATTATAGATCACTGTGTTGTAGCCTACTATCCTGACTGTGACTACAGACCACTGTGTTGTAGCCTACTGTCCTGACTGTGACTACAGACCACTGTGTTGTAGCCTACTGTCCTGACTGTGACTATAGACCACTGTGTTGTAGCCTACTGTCCTGACTGTGACTACAGACCACTGTGTTGTAGCCTACTGTCCTGACTGTGACTATAGATCACTGTGTTGTAGCCTACTGTCCTGACTGTGACTATAGACCACTGTGTTGTAGCCTACTGTCCTGACTGTGACTATAGACCACTGTGTTGTAGCCTACTGTCCTGACTGTGACTATAGACCACTGTGTTGTAGCCTACTGTCCTGACTGTGACTATAGACCACTGTGTTGTAGCCTACTGTCCTGACTGTGACTACAGACCACTGTGTTGTAGCCTACTGTCCTGACTGTGACTATAGACCACTGTGTTGTAGCCTACTGTCCTGACTGTGACTATAGACCACTGTGTTGTAGAGCCTACTGTCCTGACTGTGACTATAGACCACTGTGTTGTAGCCTACTGTCCTGACTGTGACTACAGACCACTGTGTTGTAGAGCCTACTGTCCTGACTGTGACTATAGACCACTGTGTTGTAGCCTACTGTCCTGACTGTGACTACAGACCACTGTGTTGTAGCCTACTGTCCTGACTGTGACTATAGATCACTGTGTTGTAGCCTACTGTCCTGACTGTGACTATAGACCACTGTGTTGTAGCCTACTGTCCTGACTGTGACTATAGACCACTGTGTTGTAGCCTACTGTCCTGACTGTGACTACAGACCACTGTGTTGTAGCCTACTGTCCTGACTGTGACTATAGACCACTGTGTTGTAGCGTCTACTGTCCTGACTGTGACTATAGACCACTGTGTTGTAGCCTACTGTCCTGACTGTGACTATAGACCACTGTGTTGTAGAGCCTACTGTCCTGACTGTGACTATAGACCACTGTGTTGTAGAGCCTACTGTCCTGACTGTGACTACAGACCACTGTGTTGTAGCCTACTGTCCTGACTGTGACTATAGACCACTGTGTAGTAGCGTCTACTGTCCTGACTGTGATTATAGATCACTGTGTTGTAGCCTACTGTCCTGACTGTGACTACAGACCACTGTGTTGTAGCGTCTACTGTCCTGACTGTGATTATAGATTACTGTGTTGTAGCCTACTGTCCTGACTGTGACTACAGACCACTGTGTTGTAGCCTACTGTCCTGACTGTGACTACAGACCACTGTGTTGTAGCCTACTGTCCTGACTGTGAGTAGAGACCACTGTGTTGTAGAGCCTACTGTCCTGACTGTGACTATAGACCACTGTGTTGTAGCCTACTGTCCTGACTGTGACTATAGACCACTGTGTTGTAGCCTACTGTCCTGACTGTGAGTAGAGACCACTGTGTTGTAGAGCCTACTGTCCTGACTGTGACTATAGACCACTGTGTTGTAGCCTACTGTCCTGACTGTGACTATAGACCACTGTGTTGTAGAGCCTACTGTCCTGACTGTGACTAGAGACCACTGTGTTGTAGCCTACTGTCCTGACTGTGACTATAGACCACTGTGTTGTAGAGCCTACTGTCCTGACTGTGACTATAGACCACTGTGTTGTAGCCTACTGTCCTGACTGTGACTATAGACCACTGTGTTGTAGAGCCTACTGTCCTGACTGTGACTATAGACCACTGTGTTGTAGCCTACTGTCCTGACTGTGACTACAGACCACTGTGTTGTATCCTACTGTCCTGACTGTGACTACAGACCACTGTGTTGTAGCCTACTGTCCTGACTGTGACTATAGACCACTGTGTTGTAGCCTACTGTCCTGACTGTGACTACAGACCACTGTGTTGTAGCCTACTGTCCTGACTGTGACTACAGACCACTGTGTTGTAGCCTACTGTCCTGACTGTGACTAGAGACCACTGTGTTGTAGCCTACTGTCCTGACTGTGACTATAGACCACTGTGTTGTAGCCTACTGTCCTGACTGTGACTAGAGACCACTGTGTTGTAGTCTACTGTCCTGACTGTGACTACAGACCACTGTGTTGTAGCCTACTGTCCTGACAGTGACTACAGACCACTGTGTTGTAGCCTACTGTCCTGACTGTGACTACAGACCACTGTGTTGTAGAGCCTACTGTCCTGACTGTGACTACAGACCACTGTGTTGTAGCCTACTGTCCTGACTGTGACTAGAGACCACTGTGTTGTAGCCTACTGTCCTGACTGTGACTAGAGACCACTGTGTTGTAGAGCCTACTGTCCTGACTGTGACTATAGACCACTGTGTTGTAGCCTACTGTCCTGACTGTGACTATAGATCACTGTGTTGTAGCCTACTGTCCTGACTGTGACTACAGACCACTGTGTTGTAGCCTACTGTCCTGACTGTGACTACAGACCACTGTGTTGTAGCCTACTGTCCTGACTGTGACTATAGACCACTGTGTTGTAGCGTCTACTGTCCTGACTGTGACTACAGACCAGTGTGTTGTAGCCTACTGTCCTGACTGTGACTATAGACCACTGTGTTGTAGCCTACTGTCCTGACTGTGACTACAGACCACTGTGTTGTAGCCTACTGTCCTGACTGTGACTATAGACCACTGTGTTGTAGAGTCTACTGTCCTGACTGTGACTAGAGACCACTGTGTTGTAGCCTACTGTCCTGACTGTGACTATAGACCACTGTGTTGTAGCCTACTGTCCTGACTGTGACTATAGACCACTGTGTTGTAGCCTACTGTCCTGACTGTGACTATAGACCACTGTGTTGTAGCCTACTGTCCTGACTGTGACTATAGACCACTGTGTTGTAGCCTACTGTCCTGACTGTGACTATAGACCACTGTGTTGTAGCCTACTGTCCTGACTGTGACTAGAGACCACTGTGTTGTAGCCTACTGTCCTGACTGTGACTATAGACCACTGTGTTGTAGCCTACTGTCCTGACTGTGACTACAGACCACTGTGTTGTAGCCTACTGTCCTGACTGTGACTATAGACCACTGTGTTGTAGCCTACTGTCCTGACTGTGACTATAGACCACTGTGTTGTAGAGCCTACTGTCCTGACTGTGACTATAGACCACTGTGTTGTAGCCTACTGTCCTGACTGTGACTACAGACCACTGTGTTGTAGAGCCTACTGTCCTGACTGTGACTATAGACCACTGTGTTGTAGCCTACTGTCCTGACTGTGACTACAGACCACTGTGTTGTAGCCTACTGTCCTGACTGTGACTATAGATCACTGTGTTGTAGCCTACTGTCCTGACTGTGACTATAGACCACTGTGTTGTAGCCTACTGTCCTGACTGTGACTATAGACCACTGTGTTGTAGCCTACTGTCCTGACTGTGACTACAGACCACTGTGTTGTAGCCTACTGTCCTGACTGTGACTATAGACCACTGTGTTGTAGCGTCTACTGTCCTGACTGTGACTATAGACCACTGTGTTGTAGCCTACTGTCCTGACTGTGACTATAGACCACTGTGTTGTAGAGCCTACTGTCCTGACTGTGACTATAGACCACTGTGTTGTAGAGCCTACTGTCCTGACTGTGACTACAGACCACTGTGTTGTAGCCTACTGTCCTGACTGTGACTATAGACCACTGTGTAGTAGCGTCTACTGTCCTGACTGTGATTATAGATCACTGTGTTGTAGCCTACTGTCCTGACTGTGACTACAGACCACTGTGTTGTAGCGTCTACTGTCCTGACTGTGATTATAGATTACTGTGTTGTAGCCTACTGTCCTGACTGTGACTACAGACCACTGTGTTGTAGCCTACTGTCCTGACTGTGACTACAGACCACTGTGTTGTAGCCTACTGTCCTGACTGTGAGTAGAGACCACTGTGTTGTAGAGCCTACTGTCCTGACTGTGACTATAGACCACTGTGTTGTAGCCTACTGTCCTGACTGTGACTATAGACCACTGTGTTGTAGCCTACTGTCCTGACTGTGAGTAGAGACCACTGTGTTGTAGAGCCTACTGTCCTGACTGTGACTATAGACCACTGTGTTGTAGCCTACTGTCCTGACTGTGACTATAGACCACTGTGTTGTAGAGCCTACTGTCCTGACTGTGACTAGAGACCACTGTGTTGTAGCCTACTGTCCTGACTGTGACTATAGACCACTGTGTTGTAGAGCCTACTGTCCTGACTGTGACTATAGACCACTGTGTTGTAGCCTACTGTCCTGACTGTGACTATAGACCACTGTGTTGTAGAGCCTACTGTCCTGACTGTGACTATAGACCACTGTGTTGTAGCCTACTGTCCTGACTGTGACTACAGACCACTGTGTTGTATCCTACTGTCCTGACTGTGACTACAGACCACTGTGTTGTAGCCTACTGTCCTGACTGTGACTATAGACCACTGTGTTGTAGCCTACTGTCCTGACTGTGACTATAGACCACTGTGTTGTAGCCTACTGTCCTGACTGTGACTATAGATCACTGTGTTGTAGCCTACTGTCCTGAATGTGACTATAGACCACTGTGTTGTAGCCTACTGTCCTGACTGTGACTATAGACCACTGTGTTGTAGTCTACTGTCCTGACTGTGACTATAGACCACTGTGTTGTAGCCTACTGTCCTGACTGTGACTATAGACCACTGTGTTGTAGCCTACTGTCCTGACTGTGACTATAGACCACTGTGTTGTAGCCTACTGTCCTTACTGTGACTATAGACCACTG
Source organism: Notolepis coatsorum (assembly GCF_963971535.1). Classification (NCBI taxonomy): domain Eukaryota; kingdom Metazoa; phylum Chordata; class Actinopteri; order Aulopiformes; family Paralepididae; genus Notolepis; species Notolepis coatsorum. The sequence goes on along the minus strand of NC_140171.1, from coordinate 144,316,533 downwards.
TGTTGTAGCGTCTACTGTCCTGACTGTGACTACAGACCACTGTGTTGTAGCGTCTACTGTCCTGACTGTGACTATAGACCACTGTGTTGTAGCCTACTGTCCTGACTGTGACTACAGACCACTGTGTTGTAGCCTACTGTCCTGACTGTGACTATAGACCACTGTGTTGTAGCCTACTGTCCTGACTGTGACTATAGACCACTGTGTTGTAGCCTACTGTCCTGACTGTGACTATAGACCACTGTGTTGTAGCCTACTGTCCTGACTGTGACTATAGACCACTGTGTTGTAGCGTCTACTGTCCTGACTGTGACTTTAGACCACTGTGTTGTAGCCTACTGTCCTGAATGTGACTATAGACCACTGTGTTGTAGCCTACTGTCCTGACTGTGACTATAGATCACTGTGTTGTAGCCTACTTTCCTGACTGTGACTAGAGACCACTGTGTTGTAGCCTACTGTCCTGACTGTGACTACAGACCACTGTGTTGTAGCCTACTGTCCTGACTGTGACTATAGACCACTGTGTTGTAGCCTACTGTCCTGACTGTGACTACAGACCACTGTGTTGTAGCGTCTACTGTCCTGACTGTGACTACAGACCACTGTGTTGTAGAGCCTACTGTCCTGACTGTGACTAGAGACCACTGTGTTGTAGCCTACTGTCCTGACTGTGACTATAGACCACTGTGTTGTAGAGCCTACTGTCCTGATTGTGACTACAGACCACTGTGTTGTAGCGTCTACTGTCCTGACTGTGACTACAGACCACTGTGTTGTAGCCTACTGTCCTGACTGTGACTATAGACCACTGTGTTGTAGCCTACTGTCCTGACTGTGACTATAGACCACTGTGTTGTAGCCTACTGTCCTGACTGTGACTATAGACCACTGTGTTGTAGCCTACTGTCCTGACTGTGACTACAGACCACTGTGTTGTAGCCTACTGTCCTGACTGTGACTATAGACCACTGTGTTGTAGAGCCTACTGTCCTGACTGTGACTAGAGACCACTGTGTTGTAGCCTACTGTCCTGACTGTGACTACAGACCACTGTGTTGTAGCCTACTGTCCTGACTGTGACTAGAGACCACTGTGTTGTAGCCTACTGTCCTGACTGTGACTATAGACCACTGTGTTGTAGCCTACTGTCCTGACTGTGACTAGAGACCACTGTGTTGTAGCCTACTGTCCTGACTGTGACTACAGACCACTGTGTTGTAGCCTACTGTCCTGACAGTGACTACAGACCACTGTGTTGTAGCCTACTGTCCTGACTGTGACTACAGACCACTGTGTTGTAGAGCCTACTGTCCTGACTGTGACTACAGACCACTGTGTTGTAGCCTACTGTCCTGACTGTGTTGTAGAGCCTACTGTCCTGACTGTGACTACAGACCACTGTGTTGTAGCGTCTACTGTCCTGACTGTGACTACAGACCACTGTGTTGTAGCCTACTGTCCTGGCTGTGACTACAGACCACTGTGTTGTAGAGCCTACTGTCCTGACTGTGACTACAGACCACTGTGTTGTAGCCTACTGTCCTGACTGTGACTAGAGACCACTGTGTTGTAGAGCCTACTGTCCTGACTGTGACTATAGACCACTGTGTTGTAGTCTACTGTCCTGACTGTGTTGTAGCCTACTGTCCTGACTGTGACTACAGACCACTGTGTTGTAGAGCCTACTGTCCTGACTGTGACTACAGACCACTGTGTTGTGGAGCCTACTGTCCTGACTGTGACTACAGACCACTGTGTTGTAGCCTACTGTCCTGACTGTGACTAGAGACCACTGTGTTGTAGCCTACTGTCCTGACTGTGACTATAGATCACTGTGTTGTAGCCTACTGTCCTGACTGTGACTATAGACCACTGTGTTGTAGCCTACTGTCCTGACTGTGACTATAGACCACTGTGTTGTAGCCTACTGTCCTGACTGTGACTATAGACCACTGTGTTGTAGCCTACTGTCCTGACTGTGACTACAGACCACTGTGTTGTAGAGCCTACTGTCCTGACTGTGACTACAGACCACTGTGTTGTAGCCTACTGTCCTGACTGTGACTACAGACCACTGTGTTGTAGCCTACTGTCCTGACTGTGACTATAGACCACTGTGTTGTAGAGCCTACTGTCCTGACTGTGACTATAGACCACTGTGTTGTAGCCTACTGTCCTGACTGTGACTACAGACCACTGTGTTGTAGCCTACTGTCCTGACTGTGACTATAGACCACTGTGTTGTAGCCTACTGTCCTGACTGTGACTATAGACCACTGTGTTGTAGCCTACTGTCCTGACTGTGACTATAGACCACTGTGTTGTAGCCTACTGTCCTGACTGTGACTATAGACCACTGTGTTGTAGCCTACTGTCCTGACTGTGACTACAGACCACTGTGTTGTAGCCTACTGTCCTGACTGTGACTATAGACCACTGTGTTGTAGCCTACTGTCCTGACTGTGACTACAGACCACTGTGTTGTAGAGCCTACTGTCCTGACTGTGACTATAGACCACTGTGTTGTAGCCTACTGTCCTGACTGTGACTACAGACCACTGTGTTGTAGCCTACTGTCCTGACTGTGACTATAGATCACTGTGTTGTAGCCTACTGTCCTGACTGTGACTATAGACCACTGTGTTGTAGCCTACTGTCCTGACTGTGACTATAGACCACTGTGTTGTAGCCTACTGTCCTGACTGTGACTACAGACCACTGTGTTGTAGCCTACTGTCCTGACTGTGACTATAGACCACTGTGTTGTAGCGTCTACTGTCCTGACTGTGACTATAAACCACTGTGTTGTAGCCTACTGTCCTGACTGTGACTACAGACCACTGTGTTGTAGAGCCTACTGTCCTGACTGTGACTATAGACCACTGTGTTGTAGAGCCTACTGTCCTGACTGTGACTACAGACCACTGTGTTGTAGCCTACTGTCCTGACTGTGACTATAGACCACTGTGTTGTAGCGTCTACTGTCCTGACTGTGATTATAGATCACTGTGTTGTAGCCTACTGTCCTGACTGTGACTACAGACCACTGTGTTGTAGCCTACTGTCCTGACTGTGACTACAGACCACTGTGTTGTAGCGTCTACTGTCCTGACTGTGATTATAGATCACTGTGTTGTAGCCTACTGTCCTGACTGTGACTACAGACCACTGTGTTGTAGCCTACTGTCCTGACTGTGACTACAGACCACTGTGTTGTAGCCTACTGTCCTGACTGTGACTATAAACCACTGTGTTGTAGCCTACTGTCCTGACTGTGACTACAGACCACTGTGTTGTAGAGCCTACTGTCCTGACTGTGACTATAGACCACTGTGTTGTAGAGCCTACTGTCCTGACTGTGACTACAGACCACTGTGTTGTAGCCTACTGTCCTGACTGTGACTATAGACCACTGTGTTGTAGCGTCTACTGTCCTGACTGTGATTATAGATCACTGTGTTGTAGCCTACTGTCCTGACTGTGACTACAGACCACTGTGTTGTAGCCTACTGTCCTGACTGTGACTACAGACCACTGTGTTGTAGCGTCTACTGTCCTGACTGTGATTATAGATCACTGTGTTGTAGCCTACTGTCCTGACTGTGACTACAGACCACTGTGTTGTAGCCTACTGTCCTGACTGTGACTACAGACCACTGTGTTGTAGCCTACTGTCCTGACTGTGACTATAGACCACTGTGTTGTAGCCTACTGTCCTGACTGTGACTACAGACCACTGTGTTGTAGCCTACTGTCCTGACTGTGACTATAGATCACTGTGTTGTAGCCTACTGTCCTGACTGTGACTATAGACCACTGTGTTGTAGCCTACTGTCCTGACTGTGACTATAGACCACTGTGTTGTAGCCTACTGTCCTGACTGTGACTATAGACCACTGTGTTGTAGCCTACTGTCCTGACTGTGACTATAGACCACTGTGTTGTAGCCTACTGTCCTGACTGTGACTACAGACCACTGTGTTGTAGCCTACTGTCCTGACTGTGACTATAGACCACTGTGTTGTAGCCTACTGTCCTGACTGTGACTATAGACCACTGTGTTGTAGAGCCTACTGTCCTGACTGTGACTATAGACCACTGTGTTGTAGCCTACTGTCCTGACTGTGACTACAGACCACTGTGTTGTAGAGCCTACTGTCCTGACTGTGACTATAGACCACTGTGTTGTAGCCTACTGTCCTGACTGTGACTACAGACCACTGTGTTGTAGCCTACTGTCCTGACTGTGACTATAGATCACTGTGTTGTAGCCTACTGTCCTGACTGTGACTATAGACCACTGTGTTGTAGCCTACTGTCCTGACTGTGACTATAGACCACTGTGTTGTAGCCTACTGTCCTGACTGTGACTACAGACCACTGTGTTGTAGCCTACTGTCCTGACTGTGACTATAGACCACTGTGTTGTAGCGTCTACTGTCCTGACTGTGACTATAGACCACTGTGTTGTAGCCTACTGTCCTGACTGTGACTATAGACCACTGTGTTGTAGAGCCTACTGTCCTGACTGTGACTATAGACCACTGTGTTGTAGAGCCTACTGTCCTGACTGTGACTACAGACCACTGTGTTGTAGCCTACTGTCCTGACTGTGACTATAGACCACTGTGTAGTAGCGTCTACTGTCCTGACTGTGATTATAGATCACTGTGTTGTAGCCTACTGTCCTGACTGTGACTACAGACCACTGTGTTGTAGCCTACTGTCCTGACTGTGACTACAGACCACTGTGTTGTAGCGTCTACTGTCCTGACTGTGATTATAGATTACTGTGTTGTAGCCTACTGTCCTGACTGTGACTACAGACCACTGTGTTGTAGCCTACTGTCCTGACTGTGACTACAGACCACTGTGTTGTAGCCTACTGTCCTGACTGTGACTATAGACCACTGTGTTGTAGCCTACTGTCCTGACTGTGACTATAGACCAGTGTGTTGTAGCCTACTGTCCTGACTGTGACTATAGACCACTGTGTTGTAGCCTACTGTCCTGACTGTGACTACAGACCACTGTGTTGTAGAGCCTACTGTCCTGACTGTGACTATAGACCACTGTGTTGTAGCCTACTGTCCTGACTGTGACTATAGACCACTGTGTTGTAGCCTACTGTCCTGACTGTGACTACAGACCACTGTGATGTAGCCTACTGTCCTGACTGTGACTATAGACCACTGTGTTGTAGCCTACTGTCCTGACTGTGACTATAGACCACTGTGTTGTAGCCTACTGTCCTGACTGTGACTATATAGACCACTGTGTTGTAGCCTACTGTCCTGACTGTGACTATAGACCACTGTGTTGTAGCCTACTGTCCTGACTGTGACTATAGACCACTGTGTTGTAGCGCCTACTGTCCTGACTGTGACTACAGACCCTACTGTTGTGGTTGTCGCGCCAGGCAGGGAGGTGCTAGAGAGCGTGAACGCCAGTATTGTGGCTAGCTTCTGATTGATGGCGAGCTAGCACCCTTTTCCCATTACTGCCATACTGTAATTTCCTGTGGCATACGTTGCAAAAACACACACCTGGCTATTTTAGTTTTTTGCACCATGAACTAAAAAGGCTTGTTATCATACCCCGTTTCGTAGAGCCCATCTCCATTTATTTCTCACAATCTACCTCCGTATACGCGCATCCATGCTTATAGCATTACTAGCTAAACGGTAATCAAGTTTCCGCGCTCATATGGGCTCCGATGAGTATCAGAGGTAGATCAACGCGTGAGAAATAAAAAAAATTTTGGATTGGGGTTTGTCCGCTAAAGTAGGCCTAATTCAGGATTTGTTTTCTGACATAGCCTAATGATGTGAATGCGTTTCTGCTACTGGATCTACAGTACCTGCCTGTTCATTGTCTATGTATGCTGAAGGTCGATCAGACCAAGTTTAAAAGAATAAAAGTGATTACATCTATTACTTTTGTCCTGTAACATTTATATGTTTAAAGATAATGTAGCATATATCAGCCTATGGTTTATGGTAAAGTCAATCCTGCGGTTGTGTGTCATGTAAAAAATATCTCCTGACTGAACTTTATTTTTCAGGCAAAGTCATATTCGTATTTTAACCTCCACTGTATATTTTTATTTAATAGCTAAAAGGAAAATACAACCCGTATAAGGGTCTCACAGCACTACAATTACATTTTCATATCATAATATCATAACAGGCTGAGACTCACCGGTAGAGAGTCATCACGCTGCCGCTAACCCTTCGATAAGCTTTGTGGTCCAGGCATAAATGTGTCCATAAATCCATTTAGTTAGATCCAACACTGTCTGAAAGTATCTTGCGATTATTATAGATTTCCGACGACGAACTATTAGCGTAATCCTGTCTCTCGAGTCGCTGCGTGGCCTGTGTCCATTATTGTTCGTCAATATCAGTCCGCGGCGCACACCCAAACACCAATGACTCTGCTTGGCGCGACCGTGGTAGAATTTTTTTTCCTTTTTCATCATGTTTGAAGCCGCTGATTGGCTACAAATCATATTATACTAGGTAGCCAATTGACGGAAAATCCGTCACGACTCTGAATCAAATTGACGAAAATCCGTCTCAAGACAGAGCGCTTTAATCCCTGGCTATTGTCATAGCGCTACAGAGGTTGGAACACACATTTTATTGGCTACACAAACTGTCAATCATTTTCAGCATCAGTGGTGATTTGTCCGGTCATTGAGATGCAAAACCGGTGGTCACTTTTTCTAAACTGACGCTCGTTGGCTGTTTGGTCTTATAACCTGAGATTGGAAGCATGTAATAGGTCAAGCGGTGTGTCAATCAAACGGCGGCCACTTTAGCTTTCAACCGATGTGTTGGTTGAGAGACAATAACACAGTGTGACGCCGACAGGCGGCTGTAAATGTGACGTTAAGGGGTTAATGGCCCAGTAACCAGAGAGACTGCTGAGGCGACATATACAGCTGGGAATCAGCGCCTTCTAGGGGTGATTAATAATATTCATTAATACCTATGTCACCAGAGGTGTGTATGTGTGTGTGTGTGTGTGTGTCACCAGAGGTGTGTGTGTGTCTCACCAGTGGTGTGTATGTCAGTGTGTGTGTGTGTGTGTGTGTGTGTGTGTGTGTGTGTGTGTGTGTGTGTGTGTGTGTGTGTGTGTCTCACCAGTGGTGTGTCATCAGTGTGTGTGTGTGTCTCACCAGTGGTGTGTGTCAGTGTGTGTGTGTGTGTGTCTCACCAGTGTGTGTGTGTGTGTGTGTGTGTGTGTGTGTGTGTGTGTGTGTGTGTGTGTCTCACCAGTGGTGTGTATGTCAGTGTCTCACCAGTGGTGTGTGTCAGTGTGTGTGTGTGTGTGTGTGTCTCACCAGTGCTTGTGTAGCTGAGGTCAGCGGTGGTCTCCAGCAGCAGAGCCAGTCTTAAGGTGATCTCTGACATCATTAGGGGGTCCTCAGTGACCAGCTGCCAGGCCCAGGCCACCTCACAGAGACACACACCACATGCTGCATTTAGACAACAGCTTTTATCCAAAGACAACTTGTTCCTCACACTCACCCATTCACTCACCCGTGCACTCACCCGTTCACTCACCCATTCACTCACCCAAACACTCACCCGTTCACTCACCCGTTCACTCACCCGTTCACTCACCCAAACACTCACCCGTTCACTCACCCGTTCACTCACCCGTTCACTCACCCAAACACTCACCCAAACACTCACCCGTTCACTCACCCAAACACTCACCCGTTCACTCACCCAAACACTCACCCATTCACACACAGACGGCGGAGGCAACCATGCAAGGTGCCAACTTGCTCATCAGGAGAAATTAGGGGTTAAGTGTCTTGATCAAGGACACTTTGACACGCTGCCCGGGAGGAGCGGGAATCGAACTGGGAACCTCCGGATTACCAGACGACTGCTCTACCTCCTGAACCACTGTCGCCCCTACACCACACACACACACTTCCTAACATCCTTCATATGCTTCCTAGCATCCTTCCTATGCTTCCTATCATCCTTCATATGCTTCATAACATCCTTCATGCTTCATAACATCCTTCATGCTTCATAACATCCTTCATATGCTTCATAACATCCTTCATGCTTCATAACATCCTTCATGCTTCATAACATCCGTCATGCTTCATAACATCCTTCATGCTTCATAACATCCTTATTATGCTTCATAACATCCTTAATGCTTCATAACATCCTTCATGCTTCATAACATCCGTCATGCTTCATAACATCCTTCATGCTTCATAACATCCTTCATATGCTTCATAACATCCTTCATGCTTCATAACATCCTTCATATGCTTCATAACATCCTTCATGCTTCATAACATCCTTCATGCTTCATAACATCCGTCATGCTTCATAACATCCTCCATGCTTCATAACATCCTTCATGCTTCATAACATCCTTCATATGCTTCATAACATCCTTCATGCTTCATAACATCCTTCATATGCTTCATAACATCCTTCATGCTTCATAACATCCTTCATGCTTCATAACATCATTCATGCTTCATAACATCCTTCATGCTTCATAACATCCTTCATGCTTCATAACATCCTTCATATGCTTCATAACATCCTTCATGCTTCATAACATCCTTCATGCTTCATAACATCCTTCATATGCTTCCTAACATCCTTCATGCTTCATAACATCCTTCATGCTTCATAACATCCTTCATGCTTCATAACATCATTCATGCTTCATAACATCCTTCATGCTTCATAACATCCTTCATATGCTTCCTAACATCCTTCATATGCTTCATAACATCCTTCTATGCATCATGTTGGAGGATAAATGAGGTTCTACCTGGTACAGAGTCTCCAGTCTGTCCAGCTGGTGTTTTATCTGCGTTTCTTCAGACCATAACAACAACAAGACGTCCAGCACCAGGTCTCTCTCTGGCCACACCTCCTACACAGACACACGCACGCACGCATGTTAATTTGTTTGTTATATCGTTTAGAATGACATTACATTATAGGCTATTTCTGTAACGTCAACTTTGCCCCCAGTGGTAAGTCAGCTGAGCGCAGGAGATTACACAGGCCCACGCCCCAAGGTAACGTTAATTGAAGACGCGTGCCATCTGTAAAAGGGTGTGTTTGATCCTTTGTTGAGTATAATTAGTTTGAACTTGCTGAAACCTGTCTCGCTGCTGCTCTGGCTAGAAAATCATTGTAAAGGGAAACAAAATAAAACGTGGATTATTGAGAACTAGATTGCTGTATCCTGGTCGTGACTGAACTGAAGAAAGTAAACTGTGAACTTTGAAGAATCATGTTGGTTAATGGAAAAGAGACTTTGAACAGTTTATTGTGTGAACTGTTCACACAATAAAAATTAATCTACCCAAATCAAAAGCCCTGGGTAGACAAATCCGTCCGTGAGGCTCTGAAAGTGCGCACATCAGCATACAACACCGGGCTGGAGACAGGCAACATGGAAGAACACAAGATGGCAAGATACAACGTCAGGAGAGCAGTAATAGAGGAAAAACGGCGTTACAGGGATAAAGTTGAACTTCAGTTTGAACAGGCTGACTCTAGAGGCATGTGGCAGGGCCTCAGAACAATGACAGATTACAAAGGCACCTCCCTCAAACTGAACAGTGACATCTCCTTAGCAAATTATCTCAATTCCTTCTATGCGAGGTTTGAGGCTGTGAATAAAAACACCAGCCTACAAACCACGGCAATGGGGGGGGGGGGGGGGGGGGGTCTGCTGATGGAGACTCAGTGTTTAGGGTAACAAAGCATGAGGTGAGACGGATCTTTAAAAAAGTGAATATCAGGAAGGCAGCAGGACTGGACGGCATCCCCGGCCGCGTCCTAAAAGTCTGTGCCGACCAACTGGCCCCGGTATTCACTGACATCTTCAACCTGTCCTTGGAACAGGCTGTCATCCCCACCTGTCTGAAGAAGTCCACCATCATCCCTGTACCCAAAAAATCTACGCCCGCTTGCCTCAACGACTACCGCCCTGTAGCCCTCACCTCCATAGCCATGAAGTGCTTTGAGAAGCTAGTGAAGGGCTACATCTGTTCCTCCCTCCCCATCAACCTGGACCCTCTGCAATTTGCATATCGCCCCCAACAGGTCCACGGAGGACGCCATAGCCCATGTGCTGCACACAGCAGCATCACACCTGGACAAGAGGCAGGGGAACTATGTGAGAATGCTGTTCATCGACTACAGCTCAGCATTCAATACCATAGTCCCCTCCAAACTCATAGCCAAGCTCAGGGACCTGGGCTTGAACTATGACCTCTGCCAGTGGGTCTTGGACTTCCTGACGGGCAGACCCCAGGTGGTAAGAGCAGGCAACTGCACCTCCTCATCCATCACGCTCAACATAGGGGCCCCCCAGGGCTGTGTTCTGAGCCCCCTCCTCTACTCCCTGTACACACATGACTGCGTAGCACAGCGGAACAACAACACCATCATCAAATTAGCTGATGACACAGTAGTGGTGGGCCTGATCTCTGCCAACGACGAAAGGGCCTACCTGGAAGAGGTAGAGAACCTGTCACAGTGGTGTCAGGAGAACTGCCTCTCCCTGAACGTCAGCAAAACAAAAGAGATGATTGTGGACTTCAGGAGGTCGGGGGTCAAGGACTACAGCCCCCTCAGCATCGACGGGGCACCGATTGAGAGAGTGAACAGTTTCAAGTACCTCGGAGCCCACATATCCGAGGATTTGACATGGACCACACACATTGACAGTGTTGTGAAGAAGGCACGACAACGCCTCTACTTCCTCAGGCGCCTAAGGAAGTTCCAAGTCAGTCAGAAGATCCTTAGGAACTTCTACTCATGTACAATAGAGAGCATTCTGACTGGCAACATCACCTCCTGGTTTGGGAATAGCACTGCACAAGACCGTAGCAGACTACAAAGAGTGACACATTCAGCCGAACACACAATTGGAGGGGGGCTTCCCACCCTCCAGAACATTTACAACAAGCGGTGCAAGGGGAAGGCTAAGAGAATTATTAAGGACTCGAGCCACCCGAACAACTGCCTCTTTGAACTGCTGCGATCAGGCAAGCGATACCGGAGTCTTAAGGCGAGCACAGAAAGACTCAGAAGAAGCTTCTATCCCCAGGCCATCAGGCTGCTAAACGAACAATAAACACTATGCAACAACCATCAAATGCACACAGCACACACACCCACACGCACACACTCACTTAAACAAACAACACACTGCAGCACCCACTCTCCACACTTTAGATCACACAAACACACTTTATATTTATTGATAAAGGATTTGCACTACAACTCGTACACCTACTGTAAATTGTACCTAAATTGCACCTCATCCTATTTCTGCCTTGCACTATATAGTATTGTATATTAGTACACTACACAGTATTGTATATTATATGGTAACTCAGTTACGTCTATTCTGCATCGAACATTGTACATATGTCTATACTGAACACTGTGACCTCATTTTTTTTACTTCTAATTTACATGCTATACTATGTTATTTTATTTCATACTTATCTTGTCTTGCACAGTCTCTGGAGCGTAACAGTAAGAAGCATTTTGTATAAAAGTATTCTGTACTTCTGTATGACAACTATTAAAGAAACTTGAAACTTGAACACACGCACACACGCACACACACACACATGCACGCACACGCACACACACACAGACTGACCTTAGGAGAGCCACAGATAGACTTGTGCAGGATGTCTAGTAGGCTGAGCCCATCACTGGAGACTGCAGGGCTCTCTCTCTCTGGAAGAAACACACACTGTGGTGGGAAATGTACTGTACACTAGTCCAACCACTGCCGAGGTAGAACCTCCTCCAATGTACAGTTTCTTCGTCAAATGTATATAATCTCTTTTTTAGACTCTTCTTGTATCAAAAACAGTACTGTATTTGTAAATCTGGTATGTCATAAATGTATAGATGTAGCAGTACTGTCTATCTGTATGTCATGTATGTCATATATGTTATGATGAATTGAAAATGGGGGACCCTGATGTAAACAAGACGAAAGTCTTTCTCTGGTCTGCATCCCCTTAACAATTGTGTGTATTGAGCTGTACTGTATTGTACCCATCTGTTAATAAAATGTTCAATCAATCAATCAATCAATTCCTGAAGCCTGTTTTTGGGATTCGAACTTTGGACGTTCGAACAATCGTTTTTAATCATGCAAAAAATGTTGCTCCTAAATAATTTTTCTGGTTTAGTACTGTCGACTCTTGACCCTATAGGCACATCGCGCACATTTACGCACAGGGGAGGAAACTAACTTTTTGGCTTACCAGCCAAATGGCGAGTAGATGATTTCTTTTACCAGCCAAACTGATTTTTTACCAGCCAAAAATTAATCGCTAATTGTGATAATTACTTCTTTGTATGTCTTTGTCTAAATTGATTTTCAATCATAGTAATAATCACACGTGTCTCTACTCTTTCAAATATTTATTAGCATAAAACATTAATAACAGTGTCTCTACTCTTCACAATATTAGCATAAAACATATTAACATGAAAGAGGGAACTATTCTGGACTGGGTTGGGCTGAACTGGGCAGTGAAAGATGCTGGGCTGGACTGGGTTGGGCAGGGAAAGTTGGGCTGGTCTAGGTTGGACTGGGTTGGGCAGTGAAAGATGCTAGGCTGGACTGGGTTAGGCTATGCTGGGTTGCACTGGACTGGGTTGGGCTGGACAAGAGATGCTGGAATGGACTGGACTAAATATTGGATTAAGCGGGGCATGGCGAGTGTTCATTTTCCCCTCTCTCCCAAACTGTTCCTACAATTGTTTTATGTTGCATGATGATCATGACTACATTTATTATGTATTGTATTTTTAATGTTTAAATATCAACATTATCTGTCCATCCTCAGTAAATACTATCAATATAATACTCCTGACTTCATCTGGTCTTTTCACTCACTCACTCACTCACTCACTCACTCACACTCACACTCACACTCACACACAACACACACACACACACACACACACACACACACACACACACACACACACACACACACACACACACACAGAATGCCCCTCCCCAGTCCCCACACAGAAAGGGGGACTGCCCCCCCCCCCTCCTTCCCCAGTCCCCTCTCTGTCTCCTGTTCTCTCTCAGGGTTAGCTGCTTAGCTTAGTTAGCGTAAGCAGCTAACGTAACGTTAATTTAGATATATAACGTGACTGTTACACGCAATTTAAAGGTGGCTACAAGGCTCATTCTGATAGTGGCTTTGGTAAATCAGATCACGCGTCAATCTTTCTTTCACCAATGTACAAACAGAGAATCAAAAGTACTCCTGTAGTCTCGCGAGAGGTGCAGAAATGGGATTTGACGTCAGAGGAGACGCTCCGGTCTGCGTTTGACTGCACAGACTGGAATGTGTTCCGCGACACAGATAACATTAATGTCTACACGGAAACAGTGCTGGACTATGTTTGTACTATGGTGGAAGAAACAATCCCCACTACCAAAATGAGAGTTTACCCAAATCAAAAACCCTGGGTAGACAAATCCGTCCGTGAAGCTCTGAGAGAGCGCACCAAAGCATACAACGACGGCCTAGTGGCAGGCAACATGAATGACCACAAGGTGGCGCGATACAACGTAAGGAGGACAGTGTCAGAGGCCAAACGGCGCTACAGGGATAAAATTGAACTCCAGTTTGAACAAGCTGACTCTAGAGCTATGTGGCAGGGGCTCAAAACGATGACAGACTACAAAGGCGCCTCCCTCAAACTGAACAGTGACATCTCCTTAGCAAATGACCTCAATACCTTCTATGCGAGGTTTGATGCTGGTAATAACAACACCAGCTCACAAGCCACGGCAATGGGGGGGGGGGGGGGGTCGGCTGCTGATGGAGGCGCAGTGTTCAGGGTAACAGAGCATGAGGTGAGGCGGACCTTTAAAAAAGTGAATATCAGGAAGGCAGCAGGTCCGGACGGCATCCCCGGCCGCGTCCTAAAAGTCTGTGCCGACCAACTGGCCCCAGTATTCACTGACATATTTAACCTGTCCTTAGAACAGGCTGTCATCCCCACCTGCCTGAAGAAGTCCACTATTATCCCTGTACCCAAAAAATCCAAGCCTGCTTGCCTCAACGACTACCGCCCTGTAGCTCTCACCTCCATAGCCATGAAGTGCTTTGAGAAGCTAGTAAAGGGCTACATCTGCTCCTCCCTCCCCATCAACATGGACCCCCTGCAATTTGCATACCGCCCCAACAGGTCCACGGAGGACGCCATAGCCCATGTGCTGCACACAGCAGCATCACACCTGGACAAGAGGCAGGGGAACTATGTGAGAATGCTATTCATCGACTACAGCTCGGCATTCAATACCATAGTCCCCTCCATACTCATAGCCAAGCTCAGGGACCTGGGCTTGAACTATGACCTCTGCCAGTGGGTCTTGGACTTCCTGACTGGCAGACCCCAGGTGGTGAGAGCAGGCAACTGCACCTCCTCATCCATCACCCTCAACATAGGGGCCCCCCAGGGCTGTGTTCTGAGTCCCCTCCTCTACTCCCTGTACACACACGACTGTGTGGCTCAGCGGAGTAGCAATACAATCATCAAATTTGCTGACGACACAGTGGTGGTGGGCCTGATCTCTGCCAACGACGAGAGGGCCTACCTGGAAGAGGTCAAGGTCCTGGCGGGATGGTGCCAGGAAAACAGCCTCTCCCTGAACGTCAGCAAAACAAAGGAGATGATTGTGGACTTCAGGAGGTCGGGGGTCAAGGACTACAGCCCCCTCAGCATCGACGGGGCACCGGTTGAGAGAGTCAACAGCTTTAAGTACCTCGGAGCCTACATATCCGAGGACTTGACATGGACCACACACATTGACAGTGTTGTGAAGAAGGCACGACAACGCCTCTACTTCCTCAGGCGCCTAAGGAAGTTCCAAGTCAGTCAGAAGATCCTTAAGAACTTCTACTCATGTACAATAGAGAGCATCTTGACCGGCAACATCACCTCCTGGTTTGGGAATAGCACTGCACAAGACCGAAGCAGACTACAAAGAGTGACACGTTCAGCCGAACGCACAATTGGAGGGGGGCTCCCCACCCTCCAGAACATTTACAACAAGCGTTGCAAGGGCAAGGCTAAGAGAATCATTAAAGACTCCAGTCACCCGAACAACTGCCTCTTTGAACTGCTGCGGTCAGGCAAGCGATACCGGAGTCTCAAGGCGAGCACAGAAAGACTCAGAAGAAGCTTCTATCCCCAGGCCATCAGGCTGCTAAACGAACAATGAATGAACACTACACAACAACAACCACCAAACGCACATAGCACACACATCCACACGCACACACTCACTTTAAACAAACACACTGTAGCACCCACTCCACACACTTTATAGCACACACCCACTTTAAACAAACACACTGTAGCACCCACTCCCCACACTTTATATTTATTGATGAAGGATTGCACTACAACTCGTACACCTTACTGTAAATTGTACCTAAATTGTACCTCATCCCATTTCTGCTTTGCACTATATAGTACTGTACATTAGTACACTGCATAGTATTGTATATTATATGGTAACACAGAACATTGTACATATGTCTATACCGAACACTGTGACCTCATTTTCTTCTTCTAAATTACATGCTATACTATGTTATTTGATACTATCTTGTCTAGCACAGTCTCTGGAGCGTAACAGTAAGAAGCATTTTGTATGAAAGTATTCTGTACTTCTGTATGACAACTATTAAAGAAACTTGAAACTTGAAACTTGACGTGGGCATAAAGGAATGGCGACGATGCAAAGCATGTTAGATGTATTTGACCCGTTGCGGGATAAAAACTGCACACTTGGGTCGCAAAATAGGCGCTCTGTAGCCCTGCTCTGCTGTACAGAGCTACACGGCGTTTCATACTGTGTGGATACAACTCGCCGGATTTTCTAAATAAGAGTATCGCAATATGAACCGTCCTTTTTTGTTTTGTTTTCTTTACTCGCCAGTGTGGCGAGTGGTCTTCATGAATCACTCGCCAAACATAGAAAATACTCGCATTTGGCGAGTAAAATGGCCTAATTTCCTCCCCTGTTTACGCATATAACGTAGAACATATGCGCATATTGCTTCGGTCAAAAATGGTTATTAAAAGTAGTAGTACCTACTTACTGGTCACAGGAGTCTTCAATAACGTTTGGATGGTAATCCAAGATGTTGAAACATCTTTGTTGGCCGACGGCTCCTGCTATCTTAACTTTAGCAAGCTAAACGTGCATAACATACCTGTGTAGCGTTAAGTAACTTGTTTTCCGCTGGGAAAGTTCAGCATCACTGAATACACTTGGTTTAATCCAAACGTCCATTCGGAAACATGGTATTATGAAATAAGACGGGTGAATGTGAGTGAGTCTCTCTCTCTCTCTCTTTTTTTTGCATGATTGATTACATTTCCTGATAATGTATGACGGTGACCCCTCCTCATCTCGACTAGAGTGTGTTGTGTCTGTGTTCATGCGTGACTTTCAAAGTATTGTAAACACAACATAGTACTGTGATATTCTGATATACAGTATATCACATTCTGATATATACTTTTCGTGTGAAATAAATAAAAATAAAAATGAAAACATTTAAAGTTTAAGAAAAATAAGGAAAAAAGCGGCGGTTCGAACCCATTAATTAAGATTTGAGTGCCAACATAACAAACGAAGGTCCGAACCTTCGAACGTTTGGGCTCAGCCCTATGCCGAGGTTAGAAACTATGTGTGTGTGTGTCTGTGTCTTACCACTGTCGTCAAGGAAACGGA
This sequence comes from Notolepis coatsorum, assembly GCF_963971535.1. Classification (NCBI taxonomy): domain Eukaryota; kingdom Metazoa; phylum Chordata; class Actinopteri; order Aulopiformes; family Paralepididae; genus Notolepis; species Notolepis coatsorum. The sequence continues at coordinate 144,299,712 of NC_140171.1, read as the reverse complement.
CCTGCTCCATTAGAGACAGCTCTGCCTTTGCCTTCTTCAATGCGTAGTCCTCCTCACTCTGACACAGAGAGTAAAATAATAGTAAACTAGAAAGGTGCGCTCAGTAGAGTGAAAATCTCACACACACACACACACACACACACACACAAACAGTTATAGTTGTAAGCATTAGTGTTGTCAAAAATATCGATTTTTCGATACATATCGATTCTGAATATGTAAAACAGTTTCAATACCAATTTCCCGCAATATCGATACTTTCTGCACAATCGATTAGGGATGGGTACCGTTCACATTTGAACCGATACCGGTACCTGTGAATCGATAGCGGTACCCAACGGTACTTTTTTCTGTACTTTAGTCTCTAAAATGTAATCTACCTACCTCAGTTGTAAAAAGAAAATGTAAAAACTTAATATTTAATAAATAAATAATGTATTATTATTACTTTATTATTAAATATTTACATCTTACTGATGTAAAGCACTTTGAACTGTAATCCTCTGTATGAAAGGTGCTATACAAATAGTTATTATTATTTATTTAGAACAATATATATATATATATATATATATATATATATATATATATATATATATATATATATATATATATATATATATATATATATATATATATATATATATATAGAGTCACACACATATCACACACATATCTTTAAAAAAAATGATGTTTATTTTAAAAAATATGTTTAACAAATTAACTAAAAAAGGTACACATATATATATATATTTAAATACAAAATAAATAAAGGTATTGTATTTTACAAAATAACAAGTATAAACAAGGGTAAACAAACCACTCTAGCAGCAATTAACTATTCTGCTGATCAAAAAATAGTCAAATACACATCTATATATTTAAATAACAAATAAATGAAAGTATTTTACAACTGATTAGACAATCTAGCAGCAATGAACTACTCTGCTGCTGATTGAGTATTCTAGCAGTTATTTTCGCTCCACACTCACTGTGTCTTTGGAGAAGACCCGCTCTGCCGCGGTGTGTTTGGTCTTACATAACAGCCTGTGGCTTGTTTACCGACGTCACATCCGCTATACTCTTCTGTCCTCCTGACTGCGCTTGCTAACGTTAGGGAGCTAACGTTATGTCAGACGATTAGCTAACGTTAATAACGTTAAATAAGTTACAAATATGTGAAACTATGGAAGGAGTAAGCCGACCGCTAAAAAGAAAACCCACCGCGGCAGCGTGAGCAGATAACAAAATAAAGTGGAGTGGAAGTTTGGACTCTTTGGAGATAGTAGTGTTTCAAGAGCAGAGGTGGAAAATGAGCTACACTTTCTAACAACCTGCCCAGTGTGCCCACTGTACCAAGATATCAGAGACATATACACTCCCCATGAAATGCAAGCACACAAAGAGAGTTTGAAAACATGTATTGTGCCATTGACATTAACGTGCGGTTTATTTTTTGCGGTAAACAAAACGTGACGTCATCTGACTTTTTTTTTCGTTCTCATTACCGACAATAAGCACCGTTGGATCTCACGTGAATCGATACTCGGTAGTACCAACGTGTTTCGGTAGGTACCTTTAAAAGTACAGAATTCGTAAGGGCGGCTACGTGGCGTAGTGGGCAAGGCGCTCGCCACAAATGCGGAGACGCTGGGCTCGCCTGTTTGAGCCCAGCGCTCCACATTGCTTTCAGTTTAGCTGGTCGTTCATACTAATACACATTGGCCGTATTAGGGGGTGGGAAACTGATGGGTGGGGATCGGGCGTTGTGGACAGCGACTCCTACAGGTCGGTTGGTGCGCCTGCGCAGTAGAATCAGGAAGTGTCGGGGGCAGCGTGAGCCTCCCACGCGTTACTCCTCGCCACTGAGAGATCGAGCTGCGCAGGTGAAAAGATGTGACTGCTGTTACCTCAAGTACCTGAGGGGACTTGTGCTATGTATGACTTAGTCCACATTGCAGCCGGCTTGTGGGAGGCAAGAAACAGCGTTCGTGACAGGGGAGGGTTGAATTGGATGATACGAAATTGGGATGGGAGAAAAATATAGAAAATGGGAGAAAAAGTACAGAATTCGGTACCCATCCCTACTATCGATACCAGCTGCACGCATTGCCCCTCCCCCTCCCAGGCCTGTCTTGTAAACAAATCTTCTCATTCGCTCCGAAGATAGCAAGTGCAGAACCTCTGCAACTTGCCGTGACAGCTCCTCTTTCAACATCACTGAAGCATTAAACAAAGTGGCCCAGTAAAAATTCACTTTAGTTTAATACATGAGGCGTTGTCTAACGTTATCTAGCTGGCTAGCTACTGATAGCTCATAATATCAACAGCTGATAACATCATTGGCGTCCGTTGTTGTAGCTATTGGCTAGCTGATTGATTGAAAACTTTATTAACAGATTGCAGAATGGGTACAGTACAGTACAGCTCAATACATAAAATTGTTAAGGGGATGCAGACCAGAGAAAGACTTGTGTCTTGTTTACATCAGGGTCCCCCATTTTCAATTCATCATAACATATATGACATACACGACATACAGATAGACAGTACTGCTACATCTATACATTTATCACATACCAGATTTACAAATACAGTAGTTTTTTATACAAAAAGAGTCTAAAAAAGAGAGTATATACATTTGACGTAGAAACTGTACATTGGAGGAGGTTGGGTAGGTGGGGTGGGAACTGTACATTGGAGGTGGTTGGGTGGGTGGGTGGGGGGGGGGGGTTGGGTAGGCCGGGTGGGAGGAACTGTACAACTGTACAAGCAAAACTGTACATTGGAATATCGACGAAACCTTACTTGGTCCCAAGAAGAGGGTCTTGTGTATTATTGGGTTAGGACATTTACTGTAGCTACATTGGAGGGGGTTGGGTTAGGACATTTACAGGGGCCAGTTTCGAATTGCAGTCTCCCGTAGGTGCTCTTTGAGAGTGGTTTTGAAAGTGGGTAGTGATTCACATTCCTTTACAGCTTTGGGTAGGGCATTCCACATTGATGTGGCATAATTGCGAAACGTGTTTAGTCCCTTGTTTGAGCCGAATCTAGCTATCGTTCTTCCATTGGCTAATGTTAGCTACGGGCTGTGCTGGCTGGCTACCTTTTAATTTGCAATGGTGGCTGGCTAACTAACTGTACAAATCGATGTGATTGGCTGAGACCGTATTTTGTACGGCTGGCTGTTGTGTTGTGGATTGGGGGAGGCCAGCTGGCTAGCTTGCAGTTCGTAGTGCATTAGCTGGCTGGATAGCTGTTGTATTGTGGGTTAAGGGTAGCCAGCTAACTGGCTGGCAGTTTGTAGTGCAGTAGCTGGCTAGCTGGCTGTTGTATTGTGAATTAAAGGTAGCTGGCTGGCTGGCAGTTTGTGGTGCAGTAGCTGGCTAGATAGCTGGCTAACGTTGGCCAATATAGCTGTAACTGAATGCCAATGATGCTAGCTGGAGGATAAGAGTCTGAGGCGGGGTCTCAAAAGAGAGTTCTGAACATTTATTGTGCATTGAAAATCACAACAACACACCTGTGTCGTTACTAGCTAACTGACTAGATGCCGACAGGATAGCAACACTGTATAACGTCCATGTGGAACCAATATTCCCAACAACAGTTCCGTGGGTGAATTATGTATAATCACCACACAGCCGTATTTGATCTTATGAGTTTCAGTTCATAGGAAAATACTTTGACTATAATGGTCAGAAGTAAAATAACTTAGATGCTGTTATGCTTAACACACAGTACTATTAACTTTACTTAATTTCTAAGAGTAGATTAGATAATTTAGTTATTTTTAAATGTCTGATCTAAAGAGAAACAAAGGGTTTTAAAAGTGTTAGATTTCAAATCGACCAGCAACAAAAGCTAAATTTAGTTTATTTTTTTAAATAAAATATATTTTTTTAACATTTTAAGATTAAACATTTTCCCTGTGGTATTGAAAATGGTATAGAATATTGATACTTTTAAAGGTATCGTATCGAAGTTCGAAATTCCAGTATCGTGACAACACTAATCCCATTAGCATGCTAACGCTAACAAACACACAGACAAACAGTTATATAAGCATTAGCATGCTAACGCTAACAAACACACAGACAAACACACTGACTGCTCTCCAATTATAGTTATGCTAACGCTAGACAGTAATAGGAAGCATAGGAAGCATGTTAAGAAGCATAGGAAGGGTGAAAGGAAGCATAGGAACGGTGATACTGTAGGAAGCAGGGTGATAGGAAGCATGCCGTGTGTGTTAGGGATGTGAATCTCCATCACTGAGGCCGATGCGATGCGCATCTTGATACGGTGCCAACGATACGATACATTAACGATACATTTGAAGCACCGGGCGATGCGATGCGATACGATTCACCCCTGTTGAGATACGATACGATACGATTTGATTCAACATAATGCGATTCGGGGCGATACGATGCGATTCAACACGATGCAAAATAATGATACAATTTTATGGTATGACAGAGGATTTTGTTGTATTCCTTATTCAGCTTATATTATTATTAAAAATAAAAGAATCTACTGTAAGACAATTTATATAAAAACTATTGGGTGCCTAAGACTTTTGCACAGTACTGTGTTTTCTATCCACTTTAGCTAAAACACACAGACACACAATGTATATACACACTACTGCGAGACAATAATAATCACACACAAAGGGATAATGGCTTATAGCAGACTTAATGATTTTATAATATTTCAGATAATGAAATTAAATGTTTATCATCAACTATCCTGTTAGTATTTATATTGTAACGTTTGGCCACTTTAAATCATTGAACGTAGAGAGAGCGAGAGAGAGAGAGAGAGAGAGAGAGAGAGAGAGAGAGAGAGAGAGAGAGAGAGAGAGAGAGAGAGAGAGAGAGAGAGAGAGAGAGAGAGAGAGAGAGAGAGAGAGAGAGAGAGAGAGAGAGAGAGAGAGAGAGAGAGAGAGAGAGAGAGAGAGAGAGAGAGAACGAGAGCGTGTTTGAGCGTTCTGATGCTCCGTAGCTAACCACACCATGATGGCATTTTGTCAACAACACGGTTTGAACCTGGGCCCTGTTCCCCGTACCTGGTTCAACTAAGTCGATCAAGATGTCATTATCCAGATTCAGTTAACCCGATGTTTGAAGCCGGGATTTTCCTGTTCCTTGAAGGTGGATTCAGTCTCGTTAACTCAAGCCAGACTTGAGACCCAGGATAAGTGCGCGCGGCCGCTCCAGTTGAAAAGCCAGCACGTATCGATAGCAGAGATCCTGATTCTCTAGCGGCATTGATTGATTAATTGATTTAAAACTTTATTAACATATTGCAGTACGGCTCAATCGCCTCGCCGACAAGTTAAATGCGTTATCTATAGGCTAATTTTAAGTCCCTCATTACCTCAATCAATCAGATTATATTTCTTTAAACTTGCCTGCTGGATTGAATAATCAAATGAGATCTTGCTAGCGAAAATAATTAGTTAAACTGTTATACAGAATAACGATACGGCTCTCTTACCCATTGATTGATGTAAGGTCGATCTTTTACTTATCTCCACTGTGGTGTAACGGGTTCTTCTTTTGACTTTCACGCAGACGACCGGGGTTCGAAACCTAGTCTTTCCCTTCTTTTTGCGATGTAGGAATAATTCAATTTGGTGCACGTTGAGAGCTATATAAAGAATGACATCCTCAATGCATGTAGATTTATAATATTTTAACTTAAAACTAGGCTACTTTGGCGTATAATCATTAATATTATATTCCAAAAAATTATATTGGAAACACGGGGTTTCGAACACCGGTCGCCGGGTTGCCAGGATTGAGCACTACCGCTGCGCCACTGTGCCAGATGGGATAAATTCATTGTTTATACATTAATGAAAGAGAGACCCGTGTTTAGAATATTCTTTATTTTGAATGAAGTTTTATCTCTTTATGCTCATTCATTAATGTGACGTCAACGGCTCATTCAATTTCTCAAATCCGTCAAACAGCGCATCTCATCAGACATCTTAATCCCAGTTACAATTAAAATAACCACATAATGTGTACATCGCACCGAGCGAGCGCCACGGTATATAACGTGCATTATTTAGGACAAAGTGAATTTAGTATCAGCATTTTGGGTCTATTTTACATTTCAAAAGACCCCTCTGGAAGAATGGAGCACAAAAACGTAATTCAGAATGGTATAACGCAGATCCTAGACTGTGGGAATAATTTCAGGAAACGCGCTGTCACTTCTTTGCGGGGGCGTGGCGATGGTTCATCCGGCTAACTTGAACTTAAACCCTGCTTTCGACCAGGCTCAAACTTTTGGATCTGTTGTCATGGTGATTTGGACAATCCAGGTTCGGGGAACCGGAAAGTCCGGCTTAAGTCAGACTTCACCGAAAGTTATCCGGCTAACTCAGTTATCCAGGTACGGGGAACGGGGCCCTGGCTGGAGGAAGCGATATAAAGAAACGAATTGCCAATAAATGTGAAGTTATCTTTGAACCTGTTGTCAAGCGTCGTCAAAATATACCCCCCCCCCCCATTTCCTCACTAATGGAACTGGTGTTGCAGAGTCACGTAAGTTAGTTAGATACTGTAGTTTAGCGTTAGCCAGTTGATCAATTCAGTTCATGTCTCGACTTCCAGTTTGTTGATAACTGTGATGCGGCTCTCGCTTTCTGTAGTAGCGAAGCAAAGATAGTCTCTGCTGCTGAGTGCTGACAGAAGTGGATGAGAGGAAATGATATGAATGAATCGGTTTTGACCGATGCAAAGACGCTACAACAAGATGCATTGCGAGTTCAACCTGAATTCTAGCCGATGCGCACTTATTCCACCAGGTGCACTCGCATCGTGAAAGTTTATGCCGGTGCACCGATGCGAATCGGTGAATCTTAACATCACTAGTGTGTGTGTCTCTGTATGTGTCTGTGTGTGTGTGTGTTTGTATGTGTGTGTGTGTGTGCGTGTGTTTGTATGTGTGTGTATTTGTATGTGTGTGTATTTGTATGTGTGTGTGTGTGTACGTGTGTGTGTGTGTGTGTCTGTGACAGAGTGGGTCTGTCACTGACTCCGGGGCAGCACGCACGCACACATACACACAACATTCACTCATCATATACATTCATACATAATCAAACATGCATACATACTCATTAATCTTATCATACATGCATTCATACATATATTTATACATTCATATCCATTCATACATATATTTATTTATTGTGTTGTGTTGTGTTGTGTACATGTATTTATTTATTGGGTTGTGAGTTTGGAGGGGAGAGGAGAAGGACCCTGTCACAGTGTCTCTATGTGTGTGTGTGTGTGTGTGTGTGTGTGTGTGTGTGTGTGTGTGTGTGTGTGTGTGAGTGTGTGTGTGTGTGTGTGTGTGTGTGTGTGTGTGTGTGTGTGTGTGTGTCTGTGTGTATTCTTCCGAAGGGAAGAGCCAAACAGTTTTAGCAAGATATTGCTCAGTGTCTCTAGAGCTATTATTGGCAGCCGCGCAATTTGGAGAAGACACTGCTATCTGTACCCATGAGCTGTGTGTTGATTGTCAGGTTCATCGTCCATGTCTGTGACTTTGGTTGCCATTGTCAATTTGGGCACAAATGTCCAATTGCACTGATGATATTTGTGTCCTAGAACCCACCTCACCCCTGCCCACTTTGACAGCCTAGGATGGCTTAGAGTAGACGACAGAGTACAGCAACTTGCAATGGGCCTGGTCTACAAGATACACTACACGAGGATGGACTTCCGGTATAGGATGTGGTAGACGTGTTTCTCCACGCTGCAACTCCCCAACTTTACAAACCTATGCTAAAAAGCCTCATTGATACTTTATTATTATTTTTTTTTTACTTTCTTTCTTCGGATATTTTGCTACTAATGAATTTTTGGCTGTGACAGGCATAATGGCATCGAAATGGCCAAAGAACAAGGACACTAGGGACGCGGATCTACCATTCACAAACGACGAGCCGACGGATTTGACGAGCATTGCCATACTAATTCAGAACCTCACGCTCGAATTCAGAGTCTCCGCCGCCTCGGCCGACTCCAAACTAGATAACCTCCAGTTATCCGTGGCTGACCATGCCAAGCGTCTGACATCCTTGGAGGATGGACTTAATACATGGTCCGATAGGATGGTGAGCTTAGAGGCTAGGTGTTTGACTCTGGAGGAGAGCAACGCCAAACTGAAGAACAAGCTTATCGATGTTGAGTCGCGTGGCCGTCGGTCAAACATACGCATAATAGGGCTAGACGAGTCTATCCAAAGCGACCGACCCAATGATTTTTTTGCCGAGGTGCTGATGGAAATTCTGGGCAAGGAAGTGCTTGCTACACCACCCGAACTTGATCGCTGCCACAGGGCGCTGACGGCCAGACCAGCCCCTGGCTCCAGGCCCCGGGCGGTGATCGCCTGCCTACACCGCTTCAGAACCAAGGAGATTATTATTCGGGAGGCTCGGAAGAGGAGAGGTTCGCTGACCTACAGGGGGAAACCTGTGCTAATCTTCGAGGACTACTGCACCGAAGTGTTGGAACAACGCTCCCGCTACCGAGATGTTATGGGATCCCTCTACCAGCAGGGATATAAACCATCCTTATGGTACCCAGCGAGACTCTTCATCAAAGACAAAGACGGCGCAAAAAGACATCTTGCTTCACCTAAGGAAGCTACAGACTTTCTGAAGAAACAACACACATCGACTCCAGCAGAGTGAAACTTTGGGTAACACACCGAGCACCACGACTCTATAGTTATATCTCCGTGCTTTCATCCTTAGACGGCTAAAGTTGGGACATATGTCGCCGGGGAGCCTCTTCTCTCATTTAATTTTTTTTTACTTTTTTGCTCGTTTTGTTTACAACGTTATATGGATAATTGTATCTGCTATTTGCCGTGGTACTAGCGCTATGCTCTCCGTTCCAAGTAAATTGTACATTTGTATTTACTCTGAGCTATGCTTATCGATATTATTTATATTTTGTATTGCTTTTGTGCATGACACGGTTTATCCTACCCATGTCTACTTTGGGTAACACACTAAACATCACGACTGTCTGTCTATCTCCGTGCTTAGATGGGTGATGTTGGGACATTGTGTGTCGCTCGGGAACATCGCCCGTATTATTATTTTTGTTTTGTTTTGTTTATTTATAATAGTTTCCACTGCAAATCGTGCATTTTGTTTACTCTAAGCTATGCTTATCGATATGATTTCTATTTTGTATTGCTCCTGTGCGTGACGCGGATTTATCGTCTTGTTTATCATGGAGGTATATATATATCTATGATATTTATGACCGTCGCTGAATTGCTCCTGCTTACTTATTTCATGAATGGGGGTCTTGTAATTTCATTGGCCATGCTCTTTCACTATAGTTAAACGTCACGCCCAGCACCTGGCTGCGTCGGTGACCAGACGCGTCACTATCTGCTCATTTACATGTTGAACTCTGAACTCGCTGTGATGGCGGACGAACTCATGTACATCGCCCCCACCCGGTGCGGCAAACTAATTGCACTACCCCCAAACTGCAGGCAAAGGTTTGATTGATTGGTTGGAGGTTTTGCTGGCGGTTTGCAGAGTGGGTACAATGCAGTATGGCCCAATGGTTGTTGATGGGATGCAGAACAGATAAGGACTGGTCTTGTTTACATCAGGGCCCCCCTTTTTCTTTTTCTTTTTCTTTTTCTTTTTCAATCTTAATTCATAATATTTGTTACATGCAGATATATAGTGCTGTGGCAACCATACATTTATGACATACAGGAGAATACATACATTTGAGGGGGAGGAAACTGTACATTGGCAGGTACCCTCTGCTCTGAGTTTTAAGAGCATACTTTAAGAAATAACAGACTAATAGTCAATGTTGCGCCCTCCCCAGTTTGCAGGATGTGCTGCCCATTGGTTATCATTCAGTTGTGGGTGTGTGTGTCGACTTGTTTAAACTTAATTAAACCACTACGGTTTAACAATAATGATAATAATTATTATTATTGATATTATTATTATTATTATTATTATTATTATTATTATTATTATTATTATTATTATTATTATTATTATTATTTTTTTTTTTCTCCTCTCTACCTTTTAGAGGCATTTAATTATACTTTTTTTTGTTACTGTTGTGGGAGTGTGGCGTGTAGCCACTGAGAAGGAAGTCTGCTTTTTACCTGGCTGTTTGCATTTTAGTTTGCAGACGACCAGGTGGGATGCAGCTTAATCTCCGGATAGGAGAAGTTATAGTAGTGGGGGGGAGGGGGGAGGGAATGGGGGATTGTGTTTTTTGTTTTTCTTTTCAGTCGACTCGCTCTGTTTTATTTTTGTTTTCACGCGCACGCTCGGTACTCAATGGAACCTTAACAAGTGAATATGTATCTATTATAGTTTTCTACTCCAAACGAATTACATTCAACCAGACTGCATCCCTTTTAGACTATGGCTAATTTGAATATCCTGATCTGGAATACAGGGGGTCTCAATATACCACATAAACGCACAAGTGTACTAACGTGGCTAAAGAGGAAGCAAGTGGATCTGGCTTTGCTGAGTGAAACTCATCTTTTATTGGCGGATAATGCAAAATTGGCAAATAAATTTTATCATAACATAAGTTCTTCTTCTTTTGGCACCAAGACCCGAGGGGTAGCCATAGTGGCGAAGAAAAATTTGAATATTAAACTGTTAGATGTGTGGTCTGATGCAAATGGTCGAATCACTATTGCTAAAATAGAATGCTCTAACCGGAAAATTGCGCTGATTTCTGCATACGCCCCTAATTTGTATGACGCTAACTTTTATGCTGCACTAACTTCAGCTATGTTGAAACTACCTGATTACTCTTTAATAGTAGGAGCTGATTTTAATGCAGTTTGGGATCCATTGATCGATAGATCCAATCACACGGAAAACTCTGATCAGAAGCAAGCTACCACAGCCCTACAGGCCTGGTCTAAGGACACAGGGGTAATTGATATGTGGCGTTTGCTCAACCCATCTGCGAGGGATTACTCCTTCTTCTCGTCGAGACATAAGACCTCTTCCAGAATTGATTATGTTTTTTCTTCCCCACATCTCTTTGATAGCTTTGATGTTGACTTAGTGCCCATAGCACTCTCAGACCACAAAGGTATCCTCCTCAAAGGTTCACTCAGTAAAATAACATCCCGTGCCCCTAGATGGCGTTTTAACTCAACACTTCTGAAAAACGGAGAGTTTAACTTGCAATTTAAAGAGAAGCTCACTGAATTCCTACAGTTTAATGTTGGCTCTGTACAGGACCCCAGAATCCTATGGAATTCGGTTAAGGGATTTATCAGAAGTAACACTACTCTCTTTGCATCTAATCTCCGCAAGGGACGTCTCTCCAAGCTAGAGGAACTGGAAAAGCTTCAAGCCATGTTGATCTCTTCCTTGCAGCACAACTACTCTAATCGACTGGAGCTTCAAATTAAGGTAGTGAAAAAAGAGATTAACTCTATTTTAAGACAACAATCTGAATTTCAGATGCACAGAACAAGACAGCACTACTACTTTCACGCCTCCAGGCCTAGTCACCTATTAGCTATGAAGATACGTGCCAGTGAGCAATTTGCGGATATCCCTTCCATTAAGAACCAACAGGGGGAGGTAACCACCAACCCAAAAAAGATTAATGATACATTTCGTTGTTTTTATTCCAATCTGTACAAGTCAGAGGTGGTCTTTGATCATACCAAGCTGGAGGATTTTCTTGATCAAATCAATCTACCACAGATCTCAGAAGATAGTGCTAGGTTGTTAGCTGCACCTATCACGCTGGTTGAACTTAGAGAGGCGATTGCGGATATGCAACGGGGCAAGGCTCCCGGATGGGACGGCATTCCACCGGAACTCTATCTTGCATTCTGGGATGTACTCGGCCCCTTATTACTCTCAATGATCTTACACTCAATCAAAGAGGGCAATTTTTCTAGAGATGTCAATATGGCGCTTATATCTGTTTTACTCAAGAAGGATAAGGACCCCACCGAATGTGGCAGCTACAGGCCCCTAAGTCTCCTCGGAGCCGATCTTAAGCTATATGCCAAGGTTCTAGCCACCAGACTTCAAAAGCACATGACATCTCTAGTTCACCCTGATCAGACCGGCTTCATAAGAGGCCGCCTGGTTACTGACAACATCAGACGGTTACTGCACGTGATCAATGCCAGCAAGGATATTGCAGCCCCTACAGCGGTCATATCCTTGGACGCAATGAAGGCATTTGACAGATTGGAGTGGTCTTACTTATGGGCAGTTCTCAGAAGGATGGGGTTGGGTGAGGGTTTCATTCATATGATCAAAGTATTATACACTGAGCCTTCGGCCATGATCTTAACGGGAAAGTTCTGTTTGCCACTCTTCTCTGTCTCGCGTTCTTCTAGACAGGGTTGTCCTCTTAGTCCCGGACTCTTCGCTTTATCCCTCGAACCCCTAGCTCAATACATAAGACAATCCCAAATTATGTCTCCTATTTCAATTCAGGGCACACATCATCATATTAGCTTATACGCAGATGATGTACTCCTGTTTATGCAAAATCCCTCCATCTCTCTACCTCATCTGCTCGGCGTGATAGATGAATTCGGCAGCCTGTCCGGCTTTAAGATCAACTGGCCAAAATCTGCTTTTCTTCCACTTAATGAGCCTGCGAAGGCTACCATCTTACCGGCAAACATGCTTATGGTGGAGCACTTTAAATGTCTCGGGATTGAAATATTCCCCACTATAGGCCAGACGGTAAGGTATAATTACTCCAGCTTGGGTGACAGGATTACGAATGACTTTAACAGATGGTCCAAATTAAAAAATTCATTACAGGCCCGTGCGTCAATAATTAAAATGAATATTTTACCCAGAATTAACTTTATCAGCTCCATGCTCCCGTTACCTCCTCCTGTTGGTTACTGGCAGAAATTGCACTCTGCCTCGTATAAATTCGTTTGGAACAATAAACGCCCGCGCTTGAAGAGATCAACTGCCCAAAGGAGTAAACTCGATGGGGGCTTAGCATTTCCAGACTTTAAATATTATTTTCAGGCTTTCTCTCTGAGACCTTTGATCACTTGGTTTGATGCTCAAGCAGCTGTATCTTGGCGACCATTGGAGGAGAAGTTGGTGTCCCCATATAGACTTCAGGATATTGTGTATACCAACATATCAATTAAACAATGTAAATTAAGATTTGGCCCTTTAATCACACATGTGATCCAAACTTGGCGTGACACTCAGAAAGTGGGTACAAACCGCCATCAATGGCACACGCATTCCCCTCTATTTAATAACAATCTTCTCCTTATTGAACAACAACCTATTAGGTACCCTAGATGGGAAAAGAAAGGTATCCACACATTGGGGGATATCTTTGATAACTCTGGCCTCAGATCTTTCCAGGATATATCCAACGGATATGATCTCCCCGGAACCTCCTTTTTCTTTTATTTACAAATAAGAGCAGCTCTGAAGGCTCATGGCGTGCCATGGGATGCTCCACTAGTGCATCACCGCTTTCACAAGTTCTTTTATGACAAGGAGACATCGAGAGGCTTTGTCTCTGACTTTTATCGCCATTTACTCATGACCTCGTATAAAGAGCTCCCCCTGGATACGATTTGGAGAAAGGATGTTCCGGAGTTGGATGTAGATTTTGATTGGGATGCAGTCTGGGAAAATGTTCGGTTATCCTCACACAACCCAGATCACCAACAGATTCATCTGAATTTTATTCACAGGACTTATTTAACCCCTAGACGATTGAATTCAATGGGTCTCAGACCTGACTCTCTGTGTACCTTGTGTCCAAGTGGCGCCACAGGTACATTTATGCATATGTACTGGGAATGCCCTCCTGTTGTGATTTTTTGGGAAAATGTTACATATCAGCTCTCAGACATTTTCTCTCTAACCATACCTGTATCTCCTTCTGTACTATTACTGAATGATCTCTCTAAATTACCGACCTCTATACAGGTGAAAAAACTAATTTTGGCCGGCCTCACAGCCGCAAAAAAATTGATTGCCTCACGTTGGTTTCATCCAGATAGACTCTGTCCAAAGGTATGGTTTCTCACCTACCTTGACGTGATCTATTTGGAGATATCCACGGCACGTGTTATAGGGGTTAGGGAATCTGATATCGTAATTTGGTTGGCTACAGTGGCAAAGTTGAGGGAACGCATATAAGTTTGGAAATGTTTGTTTAGATTCTTGTTTTTTTTTTATGTATTATGAGTGTGACTCATGTTGAGGTCCTGGGGTGAGCGGGGGGAGGGGGGGGGGGGGGAAGAGAACGAGCGAGTGTCCATGTTAGGATGATCACTGTACAGTTGTATCAGTGGTTGTCTTGTCATGTGGTGTTGAGTAAGTCTTTTTATGTATTGTTGTTGTTGTATTGTGATATGTTTTGTTTCATGTTGGAAAAAAGAAAAGAAAATACAAATATTTGATCAAAAAAAAAAGATACACTACACGACCAAGGTACCCATGTACATGTCAAAATACTTCCCAAAGGTCAGTGAATACCACGATCACAACACCAGAGGGAGCTCCACAAATCATGTTAAACCCAGATTCGGCTCAAACAAGGGACTAAACACGTTTCGCAATTATGCCACATCAATGTGGAACGCCCTACCCAAAGCTGTAAAGGAATGTGAATCACTACCCACTTTCAAAACCACTCTCAAAGAACACCTACGGGAGACTGCAATTCGAAACTGGCCCCTGTAAATGTCCTAACCCAACCCCCTCCAATGTACAGTAAATTACCTAGTATGGTTTTGTCAATATTCCAATGTACAGTTTTGCTTCTACAGCTGTACAGTGTTTCCCCCCCCCCCCAACCCCCTCCAATGTACAGTAAATTACCTAGTATGGTTTTGTCAATATTCCAATGTACAGTTTTGCTTGTACAGTTGTACAGTGTCCCGTCCCCCCCCCCAACCCCTCCGACCTACCCAACCCCCCCCCTCCCACCCAACCCTACCCAATCTCCTCCAATGTACAGTTTTTACATCAAATGTATATACTCTCTTTTCTGGACTCTTTTTGTATCACAAACAGTACTGTATTTGCAAATCTGGTACGTCATAAATGTATAGATGTAGCAGTACTGTCTATCTGTATGTCATGTATGTCATATATGTCCTGATGAATTGAAAATGGGGGACCCTGATGTAAACAAGATGAAAGTCTTTCTCTGGTCTGCATCCCCTTAACAATTGTGTGTATTGAGCTGTACTGTATTGTACCCATTCTGCAATCTGTTAATAAAGTTTTCAATCAATCAATCCTTTAGACATTGTATTTATGTGCACATGAATAAAGATTATAAATGTGTGTGTGTGTGTGTGTGTGTGTGTGTGTGTGTGTGTGTGTGTGTGTGTGTGTGTGTGTGTGTGTGTGTGTGTGTGTGTGTGTGTGTGTGTGTGTGTGTGTGTGTGTGTGTGTGTGTGTGTGTGTGTGTGTGTGTGTGTGTGTGTGTGTGTGTGTGTGCGTGCGTGCGTGCGTGCGTGCGCGTGCGTGCGTGTGTGTGTGAGACACTTACAGACAGTATTTGCAGCATGTGTCCAGTCAGGACAGTGAACATTTGCCACTGCTTGTAACGATACAGTAACTTGATGAACCTCACAGCAGACAGCATGGATACCTCGTTATCACCTAGCAACACACACACAGACAGCATGGAGACCCTGTTATCACCTAGCAACACACACATGTTAGCTTGCAAATAAGACGACAGTTTTCTTTACACTCAAGTTTATTTCACGCTCTCCACAGCGTAGTGGCCACAGCCTCAGTGCATTCCAAAACAAGTGACGCACAACAACAGCGCCCATTCCCCTCTTCACAGATTACCGTAAAGGCTGCAGTAGAAGTTAACTTAACAACATAGACAGCATGGAGACCCTGTTATCTCCTAGCAACACACACAGACAGCATGGATACCTTGATATCGCCTAGTAACGCACACAGACAGCATGGATACCTTGTTATCACCTAGCAACACACACAGACAGCATGGATACTATTATCACCTAGCAACACACACAGACAGCATGGAGACCCTATTATCACCTAGCACCACACACAGACAGCATGGAGACCCTGTTATATATCGTAATAGCTTACGCTCTGCTCGTAGTGGAACTGTCCCTTTATCCAGTCTAATAATGAATAATCTTCGCCACATGCACACACCCATCCGCCTGGCCACACCCACATCCGCTCCTCTACATAAGCGGGGTCGTGGCCACACCATCAGCTCCTTCCCTATTTTCACCACCGAAAAGTGTCTGTAACACACCACTTTAAGTTTAGTGCAGAAATAGTTGTTGGAAAGGAGCTACGTTGACATTGTATCTTTGTTTTTTCTCTCTTGCAAATTTACGAAAAAACTAAGAGATAATGTCTTTGCCGTCGGAGGGTCTAGACGCTCACGTTACCCTCCACCAGCGCTTCACTATCGCAGCGTCCTCCGTGCGTCGTGGGGCGTCTCTGGCTCCGCGGTCGTGGCAGCCAGGTGCGCCTGGGCGGCGCCCGGTGGAGAGTGCGCCTCGCAGAGGGGCCGTTGAGCCTCCATCTCCTGTGAGATGGCCGGGTTCCGGCCCTGGTTCCCCCGCCAGAGGACAGCCGGCCGATAGGCCGACAGCACCTCTGGTGGCCGAGGATTTGCGTCGCAGACTCTTCGCCTTGGCTCGCTCTCGTCGTAAGGTGGCGAGCAGCAGGGGTGAACGGCCTGGTTTTAGTGTTGTGCTGGAGCCGAGCGAGAGTTCTCTTGCCTCTTCTCCATTTCCGATGGAAACTGAGGATTACATGGAGGGGGCAGGAGCTCTCTTGTTCGAAGGCCCAGTGGAGACGTATCACTCTCCCCCTCGGGGAGTGGCAGGGGGTGCTGCGTCTCCTTGGGGTTCCTTGTACTCCGGGACTGGGTTAGAACCTCCAACCCAGAGACGAGATGCCCAGCTATCTGCCACGTCGGATGTTGGCGGCCGGGGCAGCCTCCCGTACGCGAGGGACGCGAGTGACGTGGAGGAAGGTATGGAAGGGGAGTTGCTTGCCTTGTTCCCCGAGCTCATGGCGGCCGCCGCAGCCACTGCCGGCACCTGTTCCTGATGACATGATAGGTCATCTCTGCCAACGTCGTCCTGTGAGAGAGACGGGCGTTGTCTGCCCATTCTTCCCAGCAATGGAGGCTTACGTGGCACAGGGACAGGTAATCTCCCGCATTGTTGGCCTTACCCCCGCCTACGTGCCAGTCACGCGGGTGGTGGGTTTGGTCCAGGGGTGCCTCGGCTTGATAGCCCGATGGCAGCCATACTTTGCCCTGAAATGGTGTGGGAGCCGTTAAGGAAGCCGGTTCCCCAGGGGAAATCGGCTAGGCAGTTGGCGTCGTGGAGTGACCAGGTGTACATCGCCTCGACACAGAGCCTGGCTGCGACCTCCAACATCGCGCAGCTGGCGCGCTACATGTCGGGGCTGATGGCAAGCGGGTCGGTACTGGATGACCATCAACGGTACCTTAACGCCCAGGCGGCTGGAGCCATCCTGCACCTAACCCAGCTGCAGGCGATAGCCGCCGGGAAGGAGTGCGCCCTGGCCACTCTCATTCAGCGCCACCTTTGGCTGGAGCAGGTGCGGGTGCCGGACCAGAGGAGGATTCCACTGCTCACGGCCCTCCTCTCCGATGCTGGACTATTCGGGTCGGCCATGCAGCAGATGACGGCAGCCTGCAGGGAGATGGAGGAGGAGCGCTCCGTGCTCCAGCCCCATTTCCCCGACCCGATGCCACCGGTGATGTCCGGAAGAAGCAACGCCGGCAGAGGCCTGCGGCCGTTGCCTCCGTCACCGCCGCCGCTGCTGGGCCTTCCGCGAAGAAGGCCAGGAGTGGAGGGAGTGCCGCGACCGCTGCAGCCAGTCGTCCCACGCCCAGAGGGTACGGTAGGGATCGACATGACCAGGAGCCTCCTCAGCACCGTCCCTCCAGGCCGGCTCCCCGTGGGGGCAAACGGCGCTCTGCACGCGGCAGGCGGAGCTAGTTACTCCCCTGTTTACCCCTGCCCCCCCCCCAACATATAATTTTGTTATTAAATAAAAAGTCCCTCCTGGTGAGGGACTGTTTTTTATTACAAAATGTGTGTTTATTCACTATATATTGGGGATACGATGTATAAACCCTCACCTAGCTGTGGGGTTGTGTGTTTGCTTAGGGAGTGGGGCAGTTTTCTTTGAAAATTGTTTTCTGGTCGCTATCTATGATTATGTGTGCTTAGCAAGGCCTGTGGCTAGCACTCGGTCGAAAGACTTGTCTTCTCTCATGATAAAAGACGGCGTTCTTCTTGCAGTAGTAAGCGTGAACTTTACCTTTTTTTAGGGCTGTCAGTTTATCGCGTTAATTAGATTAATGAATTACACCGCAAATGATCGCGTTATGAAAATTAACTCAAAATGTATTAAATTTGTTTTTTTTAAATAAATTTTTTTTTTATCTCATTCATTCCATAAAAATGTAGTATACACATTTACAGATTTTTTTAATATGGTCCATTTGCATGTTCTTGGTATCTGATTCTAGGAACATCTATGGATCTCAGGGAATGTATTCCCAGTGTCAGAAATACTGTGTCTGTTACTAGGCTTGAGTAAATTGTAATGAACCAAATGAGAATATCAATGAATTTTTTTTTTTATCTTTGACTGTGAATAACACTATGCTCAAATTGACCAGACCTGAAAAATCTAAGCAAATTAATAGATGGAAGATGATTAAACAGAAGGTTTTGTAGATACAGTACTGAATTCTGCCATCGGGACACATGCAATTTGAAATATGATTATAGAATATCAGGCATTAAATGGGTATGCAATTAAAATGCGATTAATTAGATTAATTAATTACAAATCCTGTAATTAATTAGATACATTTTTTTAATCGCCTGACAGCACTACTTTTTTTATCTGAGGGGGTTGTGTGTATTCTGTTACGTTTGGGAAACGTGGCATCGAGTCCACAACTAGGTTGAGTGTTAGCCTACAGAAGTAATCACATATGTGCTATTGTACCGAGGTCTTTGGACCCTCACTTTAACGTCTGTTGTTTTTTTCTTTACTTGGTAAAGGTATAAAAATGCGGATGGCGAGTTTCGCACATGAGCCTAAAGCCTTGTATAAATACGTCACTGGGCGCGTTTCTATTGGCCATGAGACTTCCGTTAGTTCTTTCAGGCTCCGTACTACGGACCACTGTCATTGTCAAGGTTGAGTGATGCAATGCGTTGGAAACTGTTTGTTTTCTGCTTTGTTGTTTGAATATGTATTGGGCTTTTGGTCACATGGCTCAATGTTTACATATATCTTTTCAATTGTTACTCATGTGGAAAGTCTCTCTGGGGGATTCTGTCTTCCCTCTTGTGTACAGAGCGGTGTTGACAGGGTTTTTTCCCTCAGACACGTCATATGGGACCCATATCTGTGTCTTATTTGACCGGCTTCCTGCCGCTCGTCCCAGACGGCATGAAGGGAACATTGTCTGGTTTTCTTATTAGAATTACCATTGATGTGTTTTTTGGGTCTCGATGTGTACATAGCGCTGGCCCTGGGTGCTTTCGGTGTGGAGCCACGTCATGGGCTGGCGCGCCTTGGTTGCCCATTTCATAGAAACAGTGTTTTTTATGCGAGCGACTGGGAAGGAGATTTTTTATCTCTACCGAGCGCCAGTGTACTAGGTTAGACTCGACGACTCACGTTCATCTCCGGGGGGAGATGACGGAGTAGATCAAAGCATTGGCGGAGGTGTCTCACGCCCGTGGGGTGGGCCACCAGGTGCAGTGCATTCACGTACTGACCATCTTGGTGGCGCCCTCTGTGATGTTTTGGATCGACACGCGTACCTACCCCCCTCTTAGGACTGGGGATGGCGGCGTGACTAGGACACAGGACTGGTTCTGGTCGCGCCGGACCAGGTCAGTTAACCCGTTGTCCACCGGGGCACAGATCTGCTGTTCTGGTACCCCGAAGGACTTTGTGCTCGGCCCGGGCGTCGCGGGGATTGATATCATGGATGTGTGTGTCATATGTATACCACTACGAGTTGCCCTTCACAGTGATGTGCTTGGTCCATATTGTGTTGTACCTTGCGCTGTGTTAAGGGGCCTGGTCCTTCTCCATTTGTTTTCACCCCTCCCTCCCCCTGTTGGACAGGGATGGGAGGGGGCTGTCGAGGAGCTTTTTCTATTGAACCCCTCTGGCATCCCTGTGTAGGTCCCGGTCCGCCGGGCCCAGGTCCGAACTCGTTCTCGTCGACCTGTTGGCCTGGGTTAACCCTTTAAAAAACTGAAACACTTGTACTGCCTGTATAGCCGGTGTATACGTGCTGTTATGTTTTCTGAGTTTTTTCTTGGTGGGTTAAAGGGACAACCGCCTCCTGTTAAACTAAACATAGGGGGGTGGTTGGTTCCCCGGTGTGTTGGTAGCAGAGTCGACTCTCAGGTTGAGGCCGGGCTTGACCCCGTCTGCCCGCGAGTGTGCCCCTGCACCTTTCATGACGTCTGCCAATCGTGTCAGCCTTCTCTTGAACCTCGATCCCGCTGGAGGGGTCGGGTTTGTGGAGGTTGCGACATGGTGCACTGCATACCGAACGCCCCTTCCGCCCGGGTGCTGTTCTCACAGTAGACCCCTTAGGCGCCTGTCTAGTCCGCAGTGCTCCGGGCACAGGTCGAGTTATGCTCTTGGGGCCTTTTGCCTGGATTGAGGGATCAACCTCTTTGGGGGTTGTCTCCCCGGCGCGCCGACTGGCCCCACAGTGTTGTGGGGGTGTAGCCTCTTGTGGCTTCAAGGCGGCGTGCCAAAGGGGGGAAGGGCCTGCTCTTGGTTTGGGCCCTGTCCGATACGCTGGCGATGTGGGGGATGGTGTCACCAGTGACCGTCTAGTGGGGTCCCGATGCTACGGCATCGTTGACCTCACCGGGCCCTCTTTTTCGGGGGGTCCTGGCCCTCAGTTTGTTCCTGGGGCTGGGTCCTCCTCCACGCTCTGCTGCTACGGCATTGCCACGGGGTTGGGTTCTTGACCTTCGACACCGTGATGTTGGGGGCTGTGACGGGGGTGTTTTGCTTCCCGTCCGTTCCCTGGTGGCATGTGGGATGCACGCCTGAGTGGTCGCGGGTCCTTCTGTGTGAAGGTAAGTCCCACGGTCTGCTCACCCTGTGCGTTTTGAGGTGCTAAACCCTCTTCGCACAGTCGGATCCGATTCCCTCCCGTCCTCCTCTAGGGGGGTCCAGGGGGCTCGGGTTCTCCCCCGTTCTGATGGTTGTGGGGGGCCTAAGCTGGTACATCTGTCGAGCTTCCGCTCTGCTCAGCTCCTGTGTTCCACTACAAGCAGAGCGTAAGCTATTACGATATATAACATACGGTTATTCTATAACCCTAGTTATATGAGTATAGCGAGCGCTCTGCTCTGACTCACTGAGGACCCCGTGGTCTTCGCCTTCGGTGGTGAAAGACTTGGGAAGGAGCTGATGGTGTGGCCACGACCCCGCTTATGTAGAGGAGCGGATGTGGGTGTGGCCAGGCAGATGGGTGTGTGCATGTGGAGAAAATTATTCATTATTAGACTGGATAAAGGGACAGTTCCACTACGAGCAGAGCGCGCGCTATACTCATATAACTATAATTATAGAATAACCGTATGTTATCACCTAGCAACACACACAGACAGCATGGATACCCTGTTATCACCTAGCAACACACACAGACAACATGGAGCTCCTTCTACCAGACACTGACCTGTGATGGCTAGCTCCATCAGAGAGCACTCTGGAGACAGCACTAAGACAGCACTGAGGTCGGAAGGTAGAGGGTTCTTTAACTCTGGCTCAGTGATCTTTATCTCTGGCTCCGTGATGCTGCCGGCTCCTAAACACGAGACACACAGAGAGAATGTGCATCATGAGCATAGTGCTGTATATATGTGACTCTAGGAGAGAACTTCTCACACCAACTCAGTTTCTGTGTGTCCTGCTACCCACCAGCCAGTATGGACAGGCCGGCAGAGATGAGCTCCTGCACCACCTCCTGCAGCTCCGTCCTATCCGATTTGCTGCTGTCCGACAGGGACTCAAGGATGGCCAGGAACTGCGCGGCCCTGCCCTCGAACAGGTCCATCAGTGCCCGCTCTGTTACGTTGCGAGGCCACGGTTCCTACATACAGCCAGAGATGGACAGATAATTCTGCGGATGATTCCGATTTTTGGAACCCTTGCCCTATTTCTTAGTTTCTTAGTCTTAGCTAGTAGTAGTATGGTATAGTGTTACATTGTTAGTAGCTAGTAGTAGTATATGGTATAGTGTTACATTGCTAGTAGCTAGTAGTAGTATGGTATAGTGTTACATTACTAGTAGCTAGTAGTAGTATGGTATAGTGTTACATTGCTAGTAACTAGTAGTATGGTATAGTATTACATTACTAGTAGCTAGTAGTAGTATGGTATAGTATTACATTACTAGTAGCTAGGAGTAGTATGGTATATTATTACATTACTAGGAGCTAGTAGTATGGTATATTATTACATTACTAGGAGCTAGTAGTATGGTATATTATTACATTACTAGTAGCTAGTAGTAGTATGGTATATTATTACATTACTAGTAGCTAGTAGTATGGTATAGTATTACATTACTAGGAGCTAGTAGTAGTATGGTATATTATTACATTACTAGGAGCTAGTAGTATGGTATATTATTACATTACTAGTAGCTAGTAGTAGTATGGTATATTATTACATTACTAGTAGCTAGTAGTATGGTATAGTATTACATTACTAGGAGCTAGTAGTAGTATGGTATATTATTACATTACTAGTAGCTAGTAGTAGTATGGTATATTATTACATTACTAGTAGCTAGTAGTATGGTATAGTATTACATTACTAGGAGCTATATTATTACATTACTAGTAGCTAGTAGTATGGTATAGTATTACATTACTAGGAGCTAGTAGTATGGTATAGTATTACATTACTAGTAGCTAGTAGTATGGTATAGTATTACATTACTAGGAGCTAGTAGTAGTATGGTATATTATTACATTACTAGTAGCTAGTAGTATGGTATAGTATTACATTACTAGGAGCTAGTAGTAGTATGGTATATTATTACATTACTAGTAGCTAGTAGTATGGTATAGTATTACATTACTAGGAGCTAGTATTATGGTACAGTATTACATTATTAACAGCTGGTAGTACGTCCTTCAAGGCGCCTTTCTTTTTTCCATCTTTGGTCTTGGCCGGCCGTAGCCCTGCCACATGGGTAGCTGGGGGCGCTGCAGGGCAGACAGAGGACAGGTTAGGATCTTTCCACACCACACTGTTGAATTCATTGGTTATTATTTATTATTACATGGCGTTTTAACATTCGCCGAAATGCTTGATTGTGATTGGTCAATAGCGCTCGGCAGAGATCCGTTATTACTCGATAACGGACCTCTGCAGAGCAATAATGACCGCTGTTCGCAGCTGCAGCAATCAAGCCCACTGACACACACTGCATCAGTGCAATCAGACACACCTGCCGGCTGCCGGCGATGACAGCGCGGAGCGACAGAACAACTGCATCTGCATTTGATCTCGTCTCGTCGATGGTGTAAAATGAATTAGGTATATTGTTAGTAAGTTAGCCATGTAATAAGCGGGATAATGTATAGCCTATACTCGGTCATTGTCGCAAAATAATTGACCTTCACTACGTTTAGAACACCTCGGCGAGGCGCCTCGGTATTCTAAACTCTTGTGTCGGTCAATTATCTTGCGACAATGACCTCGTAGCTATACATTATCCCTTACATAACCTTTGATTATACTGCCCCACGGAGGCAAACAGTAGTAACTGCATGGGTAGTGGAACAGGAAATTACTTTTAGTGAATTATTAACAAATATACTTAATTGTATAGACCTTATACTGTCTATTGATTGAGTCTGAAGAGTACATGAGTAGGTTAAATAGAACCTGCACACATTGTCTCTTGAATTCAGTTATGGCTGCGGCCTTCACTCCCCTGTTGGTGTACAGCTTGTAAATTACTGAGATATAGACGTTATCTACTGTGTTCTG
>NC_140171.1:143980576-144273076 GCF_963971535.1 Notolepis coatsorum | reverse complement strand
GATTGGACGTGATTCGGCTGTCCTAACTGGGGTGGGTAGTTCATTCCACCATTGTGGGGCAAGGACTGAGAATAGGCGACTTCTCTTTGATGACCCTCCCGGAGCATGGATAGGAGTAGGTCTGAGGCGGCCAGAAGATGCAGAGCGTAGGGGTCTTGAGGGTGTGTAGTTAGAGACCATTGACCGGAGGTAGGCGGGAGCGGTTCCCTTTGCCGCACGGTATGCTAGGTCGAGGGCCTTGAAGCGGATTCGTGCAGCAATGGGGAGCCAGTGCAGGTCCCTAAGAAGTGGGGTGACATGGGCCGACTTCGGTAGGTTTGAGATCAGGCGGGCCGCTGCGTTCTGAATGAGTTGAAGAGGCTTAGTGGCAGTGGCCGGGAGGCCAGCGAGCAGTGCATTGCAGTAGTCGAGGCGGGAGATGACTGTTGATTGGACGAGGAGTTGGGTGGCTTCTTTTGTCAGGAAGGGGCGGATCCTTCTGACGTTGCTCAGGAGGAATCGGCAGGTTCTGGTCGTCGCTGCGATGTGAGCAGAGAAGTTCAACTGGTCGTCGAGGACAACACCAAGGTTCTTGGCGGTCGGGGACGCAGTCACAGCTGCATTCTCGACTGTGATTGAAAGGTCGGTTAGGGGGGAGGATTTGGCCGGCAGGTGGAGCAATTCTGTTTTGCTTAGGTTCAGTTTGAGGTGGTTGGACGTCATCCAGGCTGAGATGTCGGACAGACAGGCCGAGATCCGCTCAGAGACGTGGATATCTGAGGGAGGGAAGGAGAGGAAGAGTTGAGTATCGTCGGCATAACAATGGTAGGAGAAGCCATGAGACGTGATAATGTTACCCAGTGATTTAGTGTAGAGGGAGAAGAGAAGGGGTCCTAAAACCGAGCCCTGGGGGACACCCGTCCGCAGGGGGCGGGTGGCCGACAGGGTCCCTCTCCATGACACTTGGTAGGAGCGGTCATTGAGGTATGATGACAGCCATGTCAGCGCAGAGCCAGCCACTCCCATTCCTGCGAGGGCCGCAAGGAGGATCTGGTGGTTGACTGTGTCGAAGGCTGCAGATAGATCTAGGAGAATCAGGACAGAGGAGAGGCCTTTCGCTTTTGCTAAGTGAAGTGCCTCTGTGACCGCAATGAGGGCTGTCTCTGTGGAGTGACCAGTCCTGAAGCCTGACTGATTAGGGTCTAGGAGGTCATTCTGTAAGAGATAAGCAGTAAGTTGGTTGGATACAGCACGTTCAAGTGTTTTAGAAAGGAAGGAGAGAAGAGAGACAGGACGGTAGTTGCCTATGACGGTAGGGTTCAGGGTTGGTTTTTTTATGAGCGGCGTGACTCTGGCTTGTTTTAGGGAGGTGGGGACCACCCCCGAGTTGAGTGAGGAGTTGATGGTTGCAGTTAGGAATGGGAGGATGTCTGGTGCTATGGTCTGGAGGAGTGGGGAGGGTAGCTGGTCCAGCTGGCAAGTAGTCGGACGGTTCGACGTTACCAGTGTCAGGGTCTCTGCTTCTGTAATGGGAGAGAAAGATGACAGAGTGAAGGATGAGGTTCTCGATTCAGCATTTGGAATGGGTGGGGGTTGGGAGAAGGAGCTGCGGATGTTCTCCACTTTTTCCTCAAAGAAGATCGCAAAGTCTTCGGCAGAGAAAGATGAGGGAGGGGGGGGTGGGGGGGGAGTGAGGAGGGAGGACATGGTAGCATGCAGTTACCTGTCTGTGGTCTCTGGTGACGGAGGTCTAGATACCTGTCTGTGGTCTCTGGTGACGGAGGTCTAGATACCTGTCTGTGGTCTCTGGTGACGGAGGTCTAGATACCTGTCTGTGGTCTCTGGGGACTGAGGTCTAGATACCTGTCTGTGGTCTCTGGTGACGGAGGTCTAGATACCTGTCTGTGGTCTCTGGTGACGGAGGTCTAGATACCTGTCTGTGGTCTCTGGTGACGGAGGTCTAGATACCTGTCTGTGGTCTCTGGTGACGAAGGTCTAGATACCTGTCTGTGGTCTCTGGTGACGGAGGTCTAGATACCTGTCTGTGGTCTGGTGACGGAGGTCTAGATACCTGTCTGTGGTCTCTGGTGACGGAGGTCTAGATACCTGTCTGTGGTCTGGTGACGGAGGTCTAGATACCTGGGCCTGTCTGTGGTCTCTGGGGACTGAGGTCTAGATACCTGTCTGTGGTCTCTGGTGACGGAGGTCTAGATACCTGTCTGTGGTCTGGTGACGGAGGTCTAGATACCTGGGCCTGTCTGTGGTCTGGTGACGGAGGTCTAGATACCTGTCTGTGGTCTCTGGGGACTGAGGTCTAGATACCTGTCTGTGGTCTGGTGACGGAGGTCTAGATACCTGGGCCTGTCTGTGGTCTCTGGGGACTGAGGTCTAGATACCTGTCTGTGGTCTGGTGACGGAGGTCTAGATACCTGGGCCTGTCTGTGGTCTGGTGACGGAGGTCTAGATACCTGGGCCTGTCTGTGGTCTGGTGACTGACGTCTAGATACCTGGGCCTGTCTGTGGTCTGGTGACGGAGGTCTAGATACCTGTCTGTGGTCTGGTGACGGAGGTTTAGATACCTGTCTGTGGTCTGGGGACGGAGGTCGGTACAACGTTAATGTTATTTGTAGTGAAGGTGTGCATGTGGTCACCTCTGCTTGCACTGCATCCTGGTTGTCATAGTGACACTGACAGACAGCGCAGTAGAGTGTGGCTCTCCAGGGCAGGTACCGGACACGCATCATAGGAGCAGACCGCTCCAGACAGATACAGGCGTGGGCCAGGTACTCCAGTGCCTACACAGAAAGACAGACACGCTGCAGTCACCTACAGTCAGACACGCTGCAGTCACCTACAGTCAGACACGCTGCAGTCACCTACAGTCAGACACGCTGCAGTCACCTACAGTCAGACACGCTGCAGTCACCTACAGTCATACACGCTGCAGTCACCTACAGTCAGACACTAGTCATCTAGTCAGACACGCTGCAGTCACCTACAGTCAGACACTAGTCATCTAGTCAGACACACTGCAGTCACCTACAGTCAGACACGCTGCAGTCACCTACAGTCAGACACTAGTCATCTAGTCAGACACACTGCAGTCACCTACAGTCAGATACACAACAGTCATCTACAGTCAGACACACTACATTAATCTAGTCAGACACACAACAGTCATCTACTGTCAGACACACTACAATAATCTAGTCAGACACACAACAGTCATCTACTGTCAGACACACAACAGTCACCTACTGTCAGACACACTACAAGAATCTACAGTCAGACACACAACAGTCATCTACAGTCAGACACACTACATTAATCTACAGTCAGACACACTACATTAATCTACAGTCAGACACACAACAGTCATCTACAGTCAGACACACTACATTAATCTACAGTCAGACACAACAGTCATCTACTGTCAGACACACTACAATAATCTACAGTCAGACATACTACAGTCACCTACAGTCATACACACTACATTAATCTACAGTCAGACACACAACAGTCATCTACAGTCATACACACTACATTAATCTACAGTCAGACACACAACAGTCATCTACAGTCAGACACACTACATTAATCTACAGTCAGACACACAACAGTCATCTACAGTCATACACACTACAATCATCTACAGTAGTTAATTATTTTTGTGAATGTTGCCTGTCCCCAGTGAGAGTCAATACCTGTTCACTGCAACTCATGGACATCAAGTAGCGGCAGATGTTATAAGTGATGAGTGAGCCTGAGAGAGACAGATACAGAGAGAGAGACAGAAAGAGAGACAGAGAGAGGGAGATACAGAGAGAGAGAGGTACGGAGAGAGGGAGATACAGAGATACAGGGAGACAGAAAGATTGAGAGAGTACACAGAGAGATGGAGAGAGAGAGAGAAGAGAGAGAGAGAGAGAGAGAGAGAGAGAGAGAGAGAGAGAGAGAGAGAGAGTTACAGAGAGACAGAGAGAGGGAGATCACAGATACAGGGAGACAGAAAGACAGAGAGAGATACACAGAGAGATGGAGAGAGACAGAGAGAGATAGAGAGAGACAGAGAGAGAGAGGGAGATAGAGATGCAGGGAGACAGAAAGACAGAGAGACGGATAGAGAGAGACACACAGAGAGAGAGAGAGAGAGAGAGAGAGAGAGAGAGAGAGAGAGAGAGAGAGAGAGAGAGAGAGAGAGAGAGTTACAGAGAGACAGAGAGAGGGAGATACAGAGATACAGGGAGACAGAAAGACAGAGAGAGATACACAGAGAGATGGAGAGAGACAGAGAGAGATAGAGAGAGACAGAGAGAGAGAGAGGGAGATAGAGATGCAGGGAGACAGAAAGACAGAGAGACGGATAGAGAGAGACACACAGAGAGAGAGAGAGAGAGAGAGACAGAGAGAGAGAGAGAGAGAGAGAGAGAGAGAGAGAGAGAGAGAGAGAGAGAGAGAGAGAGAGAGAGAGAGAGAGAGAGAGAGAGAGAGAGAGAGAGAGAGAGAGAGAGAGATTATTGAAATATAGACAGGCTGCAGTGGGCAGTATGATGACCAGCTGTGACGAGGGTGTGGTGTGGAGGGAGCAGCGTACCGTTGTAGAGGTGGTGACAGAGGCTGTCGTGGTCCAGTAAGGTCTGCATCATGATCCGGATGAAGAAGAGAACAGCCAGCAGCCGACTCACACCCTCCTGATCCTGCACCTTACTCTGACTCTCCTGCTCAAACACACACACACAGTAGCCCTGCAGCACACACAGCTACACACACACACACACACACACACACACACACACACGCACGCACGCACGCACGCACGCACGCACACACACACACACACACACGCACGCAAACACAAACACACACACAGAACAATATTAAACTTTTCCCCAGGGAGAACTACATTTGTAAGGTATCAATCACCTGTTCATTGGCCTCTTCCACAAGACGGGTTACCCGTGACATGTTGCCATGCACTCCATCATGCATAACACCTACAGACCAGCTCCTGCTATTCACCTGCTGTTTCTACACACCAGAGACACAGCCTGTTTACTCATGTTGTCTTTCACTGTCTGACACTGTATCTAGAAATAATATATTACTATTACCACGAAAACCTGCATGGACTACCACATCATGCCAGTTAGGGCACCTTGTGTATACTGTTTACTTTTACTCTTACTCATAGTATATATTCAGATTCAAATTCTTTATTGCCTACATTTATTGTAACATATAATATAACTGATAGGGCATACAGACCCTCATCTGCACCTCATCTGGTTTATTTGTCTCATATTATATTATTCAGAGTTAATTTATTGTTTACACTGTTTATTTTTCTCATATTTTTATATTCAGATCTATTTATGTATACCCCCCCCCCCCCCCCCTGTGCTGCTATGATGCTCGAATTTCTCCAAAGGGATCAATAAAGGACAGTCAGATTCTTCTTATCTTATTAGCTTTTAAAGTCTGTCCATTTTGACTGAAAACACCAAGCCTCTTGTTCTGTTTCTTCACAGAAGTCTTTGTTATGAGGATAAGAAGCTTTGTGTCTTCATCACAAAGTTCAGCTACACACGCACGCGCGCCACACACACACACACACACACACACACACACACACACACACACACACACACACACACACACACACACACACACACACACACACACACACACACACACACGCGCGCACAACGACCAGTGTACCTTGGTGTTGAGCAGGTGGCGATCTGATTCAAAGCCTTGAGGGAAGTAGCACATCAGGTAGTGGTTTCTGTCAGTGACGTCACAGACGCTGACGGAACTGAAGAGCTCCTGCAGCCGGCCGTAGCCCTGCCACATGGCCAGGTGGGGGCGCTGCAGGGCAGACAGAGGACAGGTTAGGATCTTTCCACACCACACTGTTGAATTCATTGGTTATTATTTAATAACCTTTGATTATACTGCCCCACGGAGGCAAACAGTAGTAACTGCATGGGTAGTGGAACAGGAAATTACTTTTAGTGAATTATGAACAAATATACTTAATTGTATAGACCTTATACTGTCTATTGATTGAGTCTGAAGAGTACATGAGTAGGTTAAATAGAACCTGCACACATTGTCTCTTGAATTCAGTTATGGCTGCGGCCTTCACTCCCCTGTTGGTGTACAGCTTGTAAATTACTGAGATATAGACGTTATCTACTGTGTTCTGAAGGAAGTTTCACCTGCTCAGTCCTGTCAATCCTATTCCACAAACTGAAGAATGGGTACATTTACTGTGACCCATATCAATAATAAATACAAGGACATTGACAGGCAAATATATCCTTTATTTATAAATATATATATATTGATGAATAAAGGTTATATATTGTATAGCTTACGCTCTGCGCTCTAGTGGAACATATCCATATCCAGTCTAATACTGAATACATTTCTTCACATGTACACACCCATCCGCCTGGCCACACCCCCATCCGCTCCTCTACATAAGCGGGGATGTGGCCATAATAACAGCTCCTTCCTTATTTTCACCACCGACAAGTGTCTGTATACACCACTTGAGTTTAGTGCCGAAATAGTTGGAAAGGAGCTACGTTGAAGAGAAGGAGCTGCGTTGACATTATATCTTTGTTTTCTCTCTCACTATTTTCG
This sequence comes from Notolepis coatsorum, assembly GCF_963971535.1. NCBI lineage: Eukaryota > Metazoa > Chordata > Actinopteri > Aulopiformes > Paralepididae > Notolepis > Notolepis coatsorum. Next base: position 144,266,443 of record NC_140171.1, on the reverse strand, counting down.
AGGAAATACAGCGATTATGTCTTCGCCACCGGAGTGTCTAGAAGATGATGATCATTCTGACTTCCACCGGCGCTTCGTATTAGGGGCTTGCGTCGCTGAGCAATCCCCGCCGGCATTACCTCCGGCTCTGCAGTTGGACACTTTGCTTGGGAGGCGCTCGGCCGTGTGAGGGCTGATGGCCTCTCTGGGGCGGGTGATGTTTTTGCAACGCGGGCGCCAGGTGTGTCGGTTGTGGGGGGAACAACTACACAACTTACGAAGGCCGGCTCCAGGCTGGTATCCTTTTTCGCTGCCACTTAGCGGCATGGAGGGGGTTCTGGTTTGATGCCCACGTTAACATTAGCTCCTCCTCAAGTAAGAGCTTTGTTTTCCTGGGACCGTGATTCCGAATCTGCGGTTCAATTCACCGGGTCTCTGGACAAACGGATACCCACTGTCGCCGTGCTGGCCCCGATTTTCAAGATGAAAAGCACCCGGTGCGAGGGAGGTGAGCTTGGTGTTTCATTATGAGAATATCTCCATGCTCAAGTCGGCTATAGTCCGCGTGGGACTTGTTGCCGGCACCGCTGTGTCTGGTAAACACCGTTCTGAAGAGGGACGTGTGTTGCTTTTTTCCCCATATTTTCTTCGGATGAGAAGAGGAAAAGACAGCGGCTGTCTGAAGTGTTGGCCTGTATTGCTTTTCTCACGTTGTGCAGTTTTCAGTGGTAGCCGCTTAGCTTGCTTCTGCGTGAGCTAGTGGCTAGCGATAGCCGGGTTGAGCTAACTGTTAGCCAGTTAGCTGTTAGCTACGTCATTAGCTACCGGTTTCGCTCGGCTGGGAACATTAGCTTGATGCTATCAGTTAGCCTAGGCCCTAGGGTTAGCTGTTGGCTTGTGCTACGGCCATTGGCGTAGCCGTGAGAATAGCAGGCCCTGGCACTCTGACTACGACATCATCTTTGACAGAAGATGTAGTCGGGCCTGCACCATGACCGGCTGCAGGAGGCGTCTCGCCGGAGCGGGGCTCCGGCCATAGCTTCTTTTTGCCCCGCCAGCGAGAGGCCTTTCGTCAATGTGGAGACCAACCTGTGTTGCGGCCTTTCACCCTGCGTTCCTTGGTGCAGGTAAGATGTCCATTGGACATTATCCCCCACTCTTCCTTCCTTCCCCTCCCGAATGTTTTGTTAATAACAATGTCTTTGTCTACAAAACATAATTATGTTACTTCACTACATTTGGAGATACGACATGTGCTGTGTGTGAATTGTCTTGGTCGCTTTGTATAGCTTGGGTAGCGTTGGCCAAGGCTTGTGCTTTTCTCTCTACCTAGGAACAGCGTTGTTTTTTACGTGAGTACAAATGAACTGGGTTTTTGTTGTATGATGAGAAGTTGTGTGTGTTCATGTAACGTTAGACAACATGGCTGAGCCCACAACTGGCTGGGTTACCCTACAATACTGTGCATAGTGGCATGTGATCGAGGGATGAGTCCCTCTCTCAGCTTGTTATTCTTACTTGAGGGTAATGATGACAATAACAAGTGGCAAGTTTTTTCACACATAAGCAGGGCAAAAGCCTGTTCAAACAAGGTCTTCGGCTGTGCTGGCGTGCATGATGTAAAGCTTAAGGGGTCCCCACACGGCAAGCGATTTTAGCCAGGCGACCGATTTTTTTAGCGAACTGACCGACAGAATTGTATCGCCTCCATTGTTATGAATGAGAGAACACACACGGCAGGAGATTTTGAAGCAACGGTCGGCAAGCTATTTCTGTCGCCTCGCAAAATATCGCCTCAATCCTATTTTTTGAGGCGACGGCACGCGGACAATGAGGAAATAACATGACTTCTACAGTAGAAGTAGTGCAGAAGTTCTACTGGTGTATCATTTGTACACCTTTAATGTATCAATACATTCATTGATCAATAACCTACGTATTATTACCATGCTACTTATGTTCATTATTATTAACGGGAACTATTTAAATAAATAACGTTAGTTTGAGAAGCTATAGTGGCCGCTTGTCATTAACTATTAAATGAACAATGCGCCACGATGCACCTACTAGATGTTTTATACTCGGGTAACAAAAGAAGTTGTGGGTGTTGACAGTTTAATGTCCAGGCTGCAGCTGATGTAGTTTGTAAGGTTTAATGTCCAAAGAAAATGATGGTTGAGAACAAAACAGTTTGCGTCTTCTGTGAAAAAAACATTCTCTTTCAGCAGCTGCATAACAATACTTGTCCAATCGGTGGTAGTGAACGTATCGTAGCGATCAGGCAGTAATGTCAGGAAGAATGAGGAGAGGTTGTATTCGTATAGGTGGTTTAATTCCAGCTCAATATTGGTTTTACAGGTTAATACTTCCCTCATAACGCACAACACAGCTACCTGCTATTAAATATGCTCGCTTCACAACAACATAACGGGTCCGTCCTCTGATATCTCCCGGGGGGAAGCAAATAACCACACCCCCAGCTAGACAGAGCGATGGTCGCCCCTGGTGTGGAGGGGCGAGCGATTGTCATTGAGCAACAGGCGATCGCATCGCCAGGCGACGTCGGTCACCCGCCGTGTGCAGACCACTTTACTCTACACATTTGGCGTCGTATCAGGGGTAAGGTGGTGAGGGGTGGGTTTCCCCGGTTTTCCCCTGGGCCCCCCCCCTCCCCTCAAATATGATTTTGTTTACAAAATGTGCGTTGATTCACTATGTTTTTGGGGATACGGTGTAAATCCCTCAGCTTCTGCTGGGGTTGTGCTCTTGCTTAGAGAGAGGCAATTTTTTCTGAAAATTGTTTGGTCGCTGTCATGTGGACTTAGCAAGGCCTGTGACCAGTACTTAATCGAGGACTTATGTCTTCTCTCATCATGAAAAACGGCGTTCCTCTTACAGTAGTGAGTGTACTTTTGCCCTTTTTTGTTGTGATGGAGGGTTTTCACGGTTAAGATCCACAACTGGGTTAGGTGTTGGCCTACAGAAGTTACATGTGTAAGCTCTTGTACCAGGGCCCTTGGCCCCTCTCTTGGTCTGTGTTTTTTCTTCCTTTAGGGTAAAGGTGTAAAAATTCAGGTGGCAGGTTCGCACATGAGCCTGAAGCCATATATAAAACCAGTTTTTTGGACAGGCGAGGTTATCGTCTGTGGCTGGCGTGCAGAATGTGAAGCTGTTACCTTAAACAGGTATAAATGCGCTTCATGTAGCACGCTATGACTGGTGTCATGGCTCTGCTTTGTCATTGCATCGTATCAGGGGTGAGGGGTCATGAGGGGGTTAACTGATAAACCCTCCCTCCCCTTTTTTATGATTGGTCAGGGGGTTGGACCTCCTGTCCTTCGGGCTTCCTGTCACGCTGTTGGGTCAGCGCGTCACAGGGTAGGGAGAGGGGGGGGGGAAGGGAGTTCCCTGGTCCCACGCCATATTTGGGCAGGTGGGTCACGGAATTCCCCCCGCCATAGAGTACGTCACCAGGCGCATTTCTATTGGTTGTGAGACTTCCGTGAGTTATTTTCAGGCTCCATGTTGTAGACCTCTGTTATTGTCAAGATGAGTTATGCGGTGCATGAGAACTTAAAAAGAAGTTTCTGCTCTGCGCTCTGTTGCATATGTCTTGAGCTTTGGTCACGTAGCTCAATGTTACATATATCTTTTCAATTATTACTCACATGGGAAGTCTCTCTGGGGGTTCCCTGTCTCCTCTCTTTTATACAGGGCAGGGTTGACAGGGGTGTTTACCCTCGGACGCATCATATGGGACCCATATCTGTGTCTTGGCGGCTTGGAGGGAACGTTATCTGGGTTCTTGTTAGAATTACCATTGATATGTTTTGGGTCTCGACGTGTACATAGTGCTGGCCCTGGGTGCTTCTGTGTGGAACCACGCATGGGCTTGCGCGCCTTGGTTGCTCATCATTGAAACAGCATTTTTATGGGGCAACTAGGATGGAGTTTGTCTCTTCCGAGCGCCAGTGTACTGGGTTAGTCTCGATGAATTCTCGTTCATCTCTGGGGGGAGATAACGGAATAGATCAAAGCATAGGCGGAGGGGTCTCACGCTTTTGGGGTGGGCCACCGGGCGCGGTGCTTTTATGTTCTGACCGTCTTGGTGGCGCCCTCTGTGATGTTTTGGATCGACACGCGTACCTACCCCCCTCTTAGGACTGGGGATGGTGGCGTGATTAGGACACGGGACTGGTTCTGGTCGCGCCGGACCAGGTCAGTTAACCCGTTGTCCGCCGGGGCGCAGATCTGCTGTTCTGGTACCCTGAAGGACTTGTGCTTTTTCGTGGAGAAAATGCTGGGTTGGCCCGGGTGTTGCAGCGGTTGATGTTATGGAGTTGTTCGTGGTTATGTCACTGCATATTATCCTTCACTATTGCTTGGTCCATATTGTGTTGTACCTTGCGCTGTGCTAAAGGAGCCTGGTCCTTCTCCATTCTTTTTTCGCCCCTCTCTTCTCCTGCTTGGCGGGGCTGGGAAGGGGCTGTCGAGGTGGTTCTTGTACCCCTATGGCATCCCTGTGTACGTCCCGGTCCGCCGGGCCCAGGTCCGGACTCGTTCTCGTCGACCTGTTGGCCTGGGTTAACCCCTTCTTGAGAACTGAAACACTTGTACTGCTGTATAGCCGGTGTATACCCGCAGTTGTGTTTTGGAGTTTTTTCTTGGGGGGGGTTATAGGAACAACCGCCTCCTGTTAGGTGGTGGTTGATTTCCAGGTGTGTTGGTAGCGGAGTCGACTCTCGGGTTAGGCCGGGCTTGACCCCGTCTGCCTGCGAGTGTGCCCCTGCACCCTTCATGACGTCTGCCAATCGTGTCAGCCTTCTGTGCCTCGGCTCCTCTAGAGGGTCGGGTTTTTTTTGTGGAGGCTGCGACATGGTGCACAGCATACAGAACGCCCCTTCCGCCGGGGTGGGCGCCTGTCTAGTCTGCAGTGCTCCAGGCACAGGTCGAGTCCTTTTGACCTGTTGCCTGGATTGAGGGATAAACCTCTTTGGGGGTTGTCTCCCCTGTGCGCTGCCTGGTCCTGCTGTGGGGGTGTAGCCTCTTTGAGTGCTTCAGGGCGGCATGCTGTAGGAGGGAAGGGCCTGCTCTTGGATGGGCCCTGTCCAATATGCTGGCGATGTGGGGGGTGGTGTCACTAGTGACCGCCTGGTGGGGTCTCGATGCTGCAGTGTGGTTGGCCTCACCAGGCCCCCTTTTTCCGGGGGGTCCTGACCCTTCCTGGGGCTGGGTCCTCCTTCGCGCTCCGCTGCTTCGGCCTTGCCACAGGGTTGGGTTCTTGACCTTGACCCTGTGTTATTAGGGATTGTAACAGGTTTTTTTTCCTTCCCGTTCGTTCCCTAGTGGCATGTGGGTTGTGCGCCTGTGTAGTCGTGGGTTCTTCTGTGGGAAGGTAAGTCCCACGATCTGCTCACCCTGTGCGTTTGAGTTCCTAAACCCTCTTCACACAGTCGGATCCGATTCCCTCCCGTCCTCCACTAGGGGGGTCCTCAGCGGGTACATTTGTCGAGCTTCCGCTCTGCTCAGCTCCTGTGTTCCACTAGAGCGCAGAGCGTAAGCTATACGATATATAACATACGGTTATCCTATAACCATAGTTATATGAGTATAGCGAGCGCTCTGCGCTGACTCACTGAGGACCCTGTGGTCTTCGCCTTCGGTGGTGAGACTTGGGAAGGAGCTGTTAGTATGGCCACATCCCCGCTTATGTAGAGGAGCAGATGGGGGTGTGGCCAGGCGGATGGTTGTGTACATGTGAAGAAATGTATTCAGTATTAGACTGGATATGGATATGTTCCACTAGAGCGCAGAACGCTCGCTATACTCATATAACTATGGTTATAGGATAACCGTATGTTATTGGGTTAGGACGGTTATATTGGACACAAGAACATTGACAGACACATATAACCTTTATTTATAATATATATATATTTTTTTTAGGGATGCTCGATATTGGCTTTTTTACCGATACCGATATTCCGATATTGTCCAACTCTTAATTTCCGATACCGATATCAACCGATATCAACCGATACCGATATATGCATGGGTTTCCCCCCCCCCCCAAAAACTGAATAATTTCAGGTAACTAATAATTTCACTGGATATATATATAACAAATATTGTTATTGTTTTTTTCTTTTTTTAAACCGATACCGATATTTTCCGATATCACATTTTACTGCCGATATCGGCCGATAATATCGGTCGGCCGATAATATCGGACATCCCTAATTTTTTTTTATTATATTTATTTTTGGGCTTTCTGTATTTTTCACCCATCCCAATTTAGTCATTTGCCAATTCCCTTCCTGGTCATTGCGCGCATTGCCCCACTGTCAGCCTGGGGAGGGTGTAGAACTACCACATGCCTCCTCCGATACATGTGGAGTCGCCAGCCGCTTCTTTTCACCTGACAGCGAGGAGTTTCACTGGGGGAACGTAACACATGCAGAGGTTCATGCTATTTCCCCCAGATCCCCTCCCTACTGAACAGTAGGAGTCGCAGTTTACAACGACCAGGACACATACCAGCTTCCCACCCGCTAACACTGCCAATTGTGTTAGTAAGGACAACTGATAAAGCCGGAGGAGCTGGATTAGATCCCAGAGTCTCTGCGATGGTAGCGAGTGCTTAGTCCACTGCGCTACCCAGCCGCGCTATTTATATATTTTACACATATAATTTATATATGTATATATTATATTATATATTATATAGACCTAATATGTCAGTGATCCAATACATCAATGATCTAAACCTACTCCAGACCTACAGCCTCACTCCACTACAGACACAGGATACAGTTTCTACAGTAGTGTTACTAGTGAACAGCACAGGATACAGTTGCTACAGTAGTGTTACTAGTGAACAGCACAGGATACAGTTTATACAGTAGTGTTACTAGTGAACAGCACAGGATACAGTTTCTACAGTAGTGTTACTAGTGAACAGCACAGGATACAGTTTCTACAGTAGTGTTACTAGTGAACAGCACAGGATACAGTTTCTACAGTAGTGTTACTAGTGAACAGCACAGGATACAGTTTCTACAGTAGTGTTACTAGTGAACAGCACAGGATACAGTTTCTACAGTAGTGTTACTGGTTGCCAGGTACCTTTAGTCCAACCAGGCGATCTGCGATTCCAAGCATGTATTCCTGGAACAACCTGCAGGGCAGTCGAGATCTGTATTTTCTCCATATTCCCACCAGGGTTTTGACCCTATAGTCCAAAATCAAAGACGTCAAGATTAAAGGGAGATTCCACCACAATTTACTATTGGCTTGCAATGCAATGAAGGTAGGGAAAATATTAGATTGCACGGATCCAAAGAAATTGTGCAAGGTGCAGGACAGAAGAAGAATCTAAAGGAGAAGACTCCCCTCTTATCATTTATTCCATCTGAATAGTAATGGATGTTTCAACCACACTGTTGTGACCAATTTGAGAAAGACCACTACCACTATAGTCAAAACGCTGCTTAATCAAATGGAATAATGGGAACATTCTGACAAGTCATACAGACAGTACTTTTCATTTTAATTCTGCAAAAGCAGGCATTTTTCCTAGCATTACTATTCTCTATGGGTAAAGCTGTTATGGTTTGTAACCGATCCCAATCGCACAACACAAGACAGGTATGAGAGTAAGCCAAAACAGGGCATTTATTTATTATTGAACAAAAAGCGGCACAGTCCCTTTAAGGGAGAACACAAAAACACTAGAGTCAAAGAAATATGGAAAATGCGGCACTGTGCCTTTAAGAGGCGAACAGGCTAAGGGACTAAGGCTAAGGGACAGGGCCAAGGACCAGGGCTAAGTGTCAGGGCCAGGACCAGGGGTACTGGAGAGGGGGACAGGGACAGAGGCCCGGAGAGGCGGGCTGGAGACAGGGACAGAGAACAGGGTTAAGGCCTTGGACAGGGCGAGGGCCAGAGCTGCTTACAGGGATGAGGACAGGGTTCCGACGGCGGAGGCCTGGCACGGGGACAGGGGCCCGACGGCGGAGGCCTGGCACGGGAACAGGGGCCCGACGGCGGAGGCCTGGCACGGGGACAGGGGCCCGACGGCGGGGGCCTGGCACGGGAACAGGGGCCCGACAGCGGGGCCTGGCACGGAGATCCTCCTCCTCCTCTTCGGATGCTGCAGACGGGCAGCGCAGAACAAAGGGGGTCCCAGGGGACCGGGATGGGAACACGCCGTCCTCCCGTGGAATACTAGGGAGCGACGACGAGCCTGGGTCCAAGGGGAACGGGATGGGCACACGCCGTCCTCCCGTGGAATACTAGGGAGCGACGACGAGCCTCACCCCCAGGAACGAGGATCACGAAGAGACGCCTTCCTCCCGTGGAATCGGGAGCGATGACGAGCCGGCTTGACGTCTGGAGTGGGAACACTGGAAAACCTCCCGTAGAGAATTAGAGAGCGAAGACGGTGTCCCACTCCAGGCAAACGGCGACAGGTGGTGATGGCTGGCACGTCGTCTCACGCCGGAGACGCAGCAGGTGATGGTAACGTACAGGATGGTAACGTACAGAACTCCATGAACACAGAGTGTACACAGATACAGATACAGAACGAACACAGAGTCCAGAACACAGAACGACCCGACAAGGACTGGAGGGGAGTCTGCAACCTATGTACTCTCCCGAGGTGATTGCAAACTCCCAACAGGTGCGTGAAGGTAGAGGATCAAGGATGTCCAAGGGTGGGGGCTGGTGAAGAGTAGAGGAGAGTAAATCATCGCAAGGGTGGGGGCTGTTGAGGAGAGTAGACAGGGAAAACACAGGAAAAAGGTCCAGGGACAGGCGAATCCTCACAAAAGCTCTATTACTATTATCTATGGGTAAAGCTATATTACTATTATCTATGGGTAAAGCTATATTACAATTATCTATGGGTACTAGTAGAGCTCTACTACTATTATTATGCTTGGGTAAAGCTATATTACAATTATATATGGGTAAAGCTATATTACTATTATATATGGGTACTAGTAGAGCTCTACTACTATTATTATCCTTGGGTAAAGCTATATTACAATTATATATGGGTAAAGCTATAGTACTATTCTCTATGGGTAGAGCTATATTACTATTCTCTATGGGTAGAGCTATATTACTATTCTCTATGGGTAGAGCTCTATTATTACTATTCTCCATGGGTAGAGCTCTATTATTACTATTCTCCATGGGTAGAGCTCTATTATTACTATTCTCCATGGGTAGAGCTCTATTATTACTATTATCCATGGGTAGAGCTCTATTATTACTATTCTCCATGGTTAGAGCTCTATTAGTATCCATAGGTAGAGCTCTATTACTATTCTATATGGGTATAGCTCTATTAATATTATCTATGGGTAGAGCTATATTACTATTCCCATTGGGTAAAGCTATATTACTATTATCCATGGGTAGAGCTATATTACTATTATCCATGGGTAGAGCTCTATTACTAGTATCCATAGGTAGAGCTCTAGACATAGTTTAAAGCTACCAATTAGGATGGAGACAGGGTCAAGAGAGATCTTCTGAGAGAATTGTTTTATAGATACACAAATGTTCTAGAATGTTTGATTATGACATCATACTGTGACAGCACAAATGTTCTAGAATGTCCTATTATGAGATCATACTGTGACATCACAAATGTTCTAGAATGTTTGATTATGAATTTCCATCATATTTCCACCAATACCACCTTGGTCCAGTTCAAGTCAAGTCCAAGACCAGGTCCAGTCAAGTTTCAGTCGAGGCCAAGTCCAAAAGGTTTTTCTTGCCATGTGTGTTGCTGCCGTATTTATCTGAGAACCCCAGATGGCAGAGACACCCTCCTGGTAAACTAATAGCAGGCTGAGTAAGATTGCGGTTGGTGAGGAAACGTCTTGCTACCCAAATGAAAAATAAAACATTATTGTGTCTTTAATTCCTGATGGCAGCCACGTCGTCCTTCCATGCTGCACGGACAGCAACACCCCCCCCCCCCCTCCTAATGTACAGTCTCCTCCCCATCATATGTATATATTTTCTGTTAGGATCTCTGGGTAACAGTACTGTATATTTGCATATCGTATATGTCACAAATGTAACAGTACTATATACCTGTATGTCATGTATGTCCCTATGTCATAAATGTCATGATGTCATGTATGTTGTGTATATGTCATAAATGTCACTATGAATTGAAAATGGGGGACCCTGATGTAAACAAGACAAACGTCTTTCTCTGGTCTGCATCCCCTTAACAATTGTGTGTATTGAGCCGTACTGTATTGTACCCATTCTGCAATCTGTTAATAAAGTTTTTATTCATTCACACACCGCTGAGGAAACTCCTCCACCTGTAGACTAGTCTCTGCCTGGAGCCACGCCACTTAACGTTCCTGTGTGTAACTAACGTGAATCGATTTCACTCATTTAACTATATAGCTAGAAGTTAACCAACAACGTTATAACAACTAACTAGCTATTTTATTATAACTTATAAGTCGTTTGAAAACACAGTTACTGTGACTGGCTGCTGTATATACATTTAATTTGCAGTTAACGTTATCTCTAGGGCTGTCTTAAATACTTCGAAGCTTCGCTCGATAGGCATGGGATTCGAATATGAAAATAAAATTAGATTAGAAAAAGTACGATTATTTTTTTTAAATATGATATATATATATTTTTTGCTAAATCAACTCTGCCTCTCTTTGTTAACTACAACAAGCAATGCTGTTTGTTATTTAAGACGAGGTCAGACTCGGCACTGACAGATTTGTGTTAATTGTGCTGCTTTTATAAAGCTTACAATATTTCATGAAAGCAAAGTGTTTTGTTTGTCTAAGATTTTAAAAGGTTTAAACTTTACAGCACTGACAAAGTTGAACAAAGTGCTGTACAAGTCCCACAACATACCTTTTTTTTTTTTTTTTTAAATAATAATAAAAAAAAAAGTCATCTCGAAGCTTCGAATTAAAATCTAATCTCGGCCCCGAAGCTTCGAATTCCAAAAGAAATTCGAAGGTCAGCCCTAGTTATCTCCCAAATATTGTAACTGAAAACTTGTTAGTATAGTTAGCTTAACATCCACTGCCAACCGACACAGCTTTATCAATCTTACCCTTTTGCATACAAGCTGTTATCTTGGGTAGGCGGCGCAGATGCAGACCTATCTCCCTTCACTAATGCTAAACACACATTTATGTCTCTTTCAAAAGCTATAATAACCGGGTTTCTTTTATCAAGTGTCCCGTAATATGTAGCTGGTGGCAAATCCATTTTCGAGTTGAATCTGTTCAGTACTGTTCAGTACTGTTTCAAGCTGCACAATGAGATCTTCTGAGAGAATTGTTTTATAGATACACAAATGTTCTAGAATGTTTGATTATGACCTCATACTGTGACAGCACAAATGTTCTAGAATGTCCTATTATGACATCATACTGTGCCATCACAAATGTTCTAGAATGTTTGATTATGACATCATAATTTCCATCATATTTCCACCAATACCACCTTGGTCCAGTTCAAGTCAAGTCCAAGACCAGGTCCAGTCAAGTTTCAGTCGAGGCCAAGTCCAAAAGGTCTTTCTTGCCATGTGTGTTGCTGCCGTATTTATCTGAGAACCCCAGACGGCAGAGACACCCTCCTGGTAAACTAACAGCAGGCTGAGTAAGATTGCGGTTGGTGAGGAAACGTCTTGCTACCCAAATGAAAAATAAAACATTATTGTGTCTTTAATTCCTGATGGCAGCCACGTCGTCCTTCCATGCTGCACTGACAGCAACACCCCCCCCCCCCCCTCCTAATGTAGTCTCCTCCCCATCATATGTATATATTTTCTGTTAGGATCTCTGGGTAACAGTACTGTATATTTGCATATTGTATATGTCACAAATGTAACAGTACTATATACCTGTATGTCATGTATGTCCCTATGTCATAAATGTCATGATGTCATGTATGTTGTGTATATGTCATAAATGTCACTATGAATTGAAAATGGGGGACCCTGATGTAAACAAGACAAACGTCTTTCTCTGGTCTGCATCCCCTTAACAATTGTGTGTATTGAGCCGTACTGTATTGTACCCATTCTGCAATCTGTTAATAAAGTTTTCATTCATTCACACACCGCTGAGGAAACTCCTCCACCTGTAGACTAGTCTCTGCCTGGAGCCACGCCACTTAACGTTCCTGTGTGTAACTAACGTGAATCGATTTCACTCATTTAGCTATATAGCTAGAAGTTAACCGACAACGTTATAACAACTAACTAGCTATTTTATTATAACTTATAAGTCGTTTGAAAACACAGTTACTGTGACTGGTTGCTGTATATACATTTAATTTGCAGTTAACGTTATCTCTAGGGCTGTCTTAAATACTTCGAAGCTTCGCTCGATAGGCATGGGATTCGAATATGAAAATAAAATTAGATTAGAAAAAGTATGATTATTTTTTTTAAATATGATATATATATATTTTTTGCTAAATCAACTCTGCCTCTCTTTGTTAACTACAACAAGCAATGCTGTTTGTTATTTAAGACGAGGTCAGACTCGGCACTGACAGATTTGTGTTAATTGTGCTGCTTTTATAAAGCCTCAAATGACGGCTTACAATATTTCATGAAAGCAAAGTGTTTTGTTTGTCTAAGATTTTAAAAGGTTTAAACTTTACAGCACTGACAAAGTTGAACAAAGTGCTGTACAAGTCCCACAACATACTTTTTTATTTTATTTAAAAAATAATAATAAAAAAAAAATGTCATCTCGAAGCTTCGAATTAAAATCTAATCTCGGCCCCGAAGCTTTGAATTCCAAAAGAAATTCGAAGGTCAGCCCTAGTTATCTCCCAAATATTGTAACTGAAAACTTGTTAGTATAGTTAGCTTAACATCCACTGCCAACCGACACAGCTTTATCAATCTTACCCTTTTGCATACAAGCTGTTATCTTGGGTAGGCGGCGCAGATGCAGACCTATCTCCCTTCACTAATGCTAAACACACATTTATGTCTCTTTCAAAAGCTATAATAACCGGGTTTCTTTTATCAAGTGTCCCGTAATATGTAGCTGGTGGCAAATCCATTTTCGAGTTGAATCTGTTCAGTACTGTTCAGTACTGTTTCAAGCTGCACAATGAGATCTTCTGAGAGAATTGTTTTATAGATACACAAATGTTCTAGAATGTTTGATTATGACCTCATACTGTGACAGCACAAATGTTCTAGAATGTCCTATTATGACATCATACTGTGCCATCACAAATGTTATAGAATGTTTGATTATGACATCATAATTTCCATCATATTTCCACCAATACCACCTTGGTCCAGTTCAAGTCAAGTCCAAGACCAGGTCCAGTCAAGTTTCAGTCGAGGCCAAGTCCAAAAGGTCTTTCTTGCCATGTGTGTTGCTGCCGTATTTATCTGAGAACCCCAGACGGCAGAGACACCCTCCTGGTAAACTAACAGCAGGCTGAGTAAGATTGCGGTTGGTGAGGAAACGTCTTGCTACCCAAATGAAAAATAAAACATTATTGTGTCTTTAATTCCTGATGGCAGCCACGTCGTCCTTCCATGCTGCACGGACAGCAACACCCCCCCCCCCTTCTAATGTACAGTCTCCTCCCCATCATATGTATATATTTTCTGTTAGGATCTCTGGGTAACAGTACTGTATATTTGCATATCGTATATGTCACAAATGTAACAGTACTATATACCTGTATGTCATGTATGTCCCTATGTCATAAATGTCATGATGTCATGTATGTTGTGTATATGTCATAAATGTCACTATGAATTGAAAATGGGGGACCCTGATGTAAACAAGACAAACGTCTTTCTCTGGTCTGCATCCCCTTAACAATTGTGTGTATTGAGCCGTACTGTATTGTACTCATTCTGCAATCTGTTAATAAAGTTTTCATTCATTCACACACCGCTGAGGAAACTCCTCCACCTGTAGACTAGTCTCTGCCTGGAGCCACGCCACTTAACGTTCCTGTGTGTAACTAACGTGAATCGATTTCACTCATTTAGCTATATAGCTAGAAGTTAACCGACAACGTTATAACAACTAACTAGCTATTTTATTATAACTTATAAGTCGTTTGAAAACACAGTTACTGTGACTGGTTGCTGTATATACATTTAATTTGCAGTTAACGTTATCTCTAGGGCTGTCTTAAATACTTCGAAGCTTCGCTCGATAGGCATGAGATTCGAATATGAAAATACAATTAGATTCGAAAAAGTAAGATTTTTTTTTAAAATATGATATATATATATTTTTTGCTAAATCAACTCTGCCTCTCTTTGTTAACTACAACAAGCAATGCTGTTTGTTATTTAAGACGAGGTCAGACTCGGCACTGACAGATTTGTGTTAATTGTGCTGCTTTTATAAAGCCTCAAATGACGGCTTACAATATTTCATGAAAGCAAAGTGTTTTGTTTGTCTAAGATTTTAAAAGGTTTAAACTTTACAGCACTGACAAAGTTGAACAAAGTGCTGTACAAGTCCCACAACATACATTTTTTTTTTATTTAAAAAATAATAATAAAAAAAATATTTCATCTCGAAGCTTCGAATTAAAATCTAATCTCGGCCCCGAAGCTTCGAATTCCAAAAGAAATTCGAAGGTCAGCCCTAGTTATCTCCCAAATATTGTAACTGAAAACTTGTTAGTATAGTTAGCTTAACATCCACTGCCAACCGACACGGCTTTATCAATCTTACCCTTTTGCATACAAGCTGTTATCTTGGGTAGGCGGCGCAGATGCAGACCTATCTCCCTTCACTAATGCTAAACACACATTTATGTCTCTTTCAAAAGCTATAATAACCGGGTTTCTTTCATCAAGTGTCCCGTAATATGTAGCTGGTGGCAAATCCATTTTCGAGTTGAATCTGTTCAGTACTGTTCAGTACTGTTTCAAGCTGCACAATGAGATCTTCTGAGAGAATTGTTTTATAGATACACAAATGTTCTAGAATGTTTGATTATGACCTCATACTGTGACAGCACAAATGTTCTAGAATGTTCTATTATGACATCATACTGTGACATCACAAATGTTCTAGAATGTTTGATTATGACATCATAATTTCCATCATATTTCCACCAATACCACCTTGGTCCAGTTCAAGTCAAGTCCAAGACCAGGTCCAGTCAAGTTTCAGTCGAGGCCAAGTCCAAAAGGTCTTTCTTGCCATGTGTGTTGCTGCCGTATTTATCTGAGAACCCCAGACGGCAGAGACACCCTCCTGGTAAACTAACAGCAGGCTGAGTAAGATTGCGGTTGGTGAGGAAACGTCTTGCTACCCAAATGAAAAATAAAACATTATTGTGTCTTTAATTCCTGATGGCAGCCACGTCGTCCTTCCATGCTGCATGGACAGCAACACCCCCCCCCAAATAGACAGTCTCCTCCCCACCGTATGTATATATTTTCTCCCCACCGTATGTATCTTTTTTCTCCCACCCACCCACCCCCTCCTAATGTACAGTATCCTCCCCATCATATGTACCGTAATTCCTCTAATAGTGACCCGGGCTTGTATTTGCTTAAACTAGCGGGTACCAGGCTTTTATTAGGAGGAGGCATGTATAAGAGAGAGGCCTATATTTCTAATTTTCAAACAGATCATAATGAATAAATCAACATTTTGTGTCAGTTTGAACACAGTAAAATGTACTGGGTTCATTTATTGAAACCAAGTACTGTATGAAATAGTAAACAGTGCAATTACAGGTGGTCACTGGTCATTTCAACGTTTTCAAAGTGAAATCAAGTAACTTTACCTTAGCAGCTCAGTATATTAGTAACCCGGCTTGTATTAGGAGGTCGGCTTATAATTGCTTAGCTCAAGAGCGCACCCGGCCATTAATAGAGACCCGGTTTGTAATTGAATACCGGTCACTATTAGAGGAATTACGGTATATATTTTCTGTTAGGATCTGTGGTATAATATAATGTCCTCATGTAAAGATATTCCCCTCCCTTGTGTCCCCTTACCTGTGCCCCCCCCCCTCTCTGTGGAATAAGACATTCCCCTCCCCTTTCTCCCCAATCCTATGCCCCCCCCCCCTTTTCTCCCCAATCCTGTGCCCCTCTCCCCAAACCTGTACCCCCCCCCCCCATTTGACCTATCAAATGGGACCACATCCCCCCCTTGTTAACTACATAAGTCTCCTCCCGAGATCAATCCAGGTCTTTACCTGGGTCATTTTCAGCTGATCACCTGGGGCAAAGCCCTCAGCCATTCTCTCTATAATTCTATCTGTTTGGTTAATAAACCTTGTTATTATCCAAACCTCGGTTGACTGAGAACATTCTTCTTCAGGATATCCACAAATATCCCACAATTGGCGTCTACGAACTTGTGACAGACTCTTTGCGTCCCACCGGCGTGCTGTATTGTTTCATCTATACAGAGAAAAGTGAGTATATAGACTGGTCGACCAAAAATGTATGGCAAGGAATTAAAACCTTCCCGCTTTTCTCTGTGCCAGGTGAATGTTACAGAATGTTGTCAAATATTGAGATCATGGCTGAGTAAGAATAGCGTGTATTAATATATCTGATCTGTATTGAGAATCGTACCGGGGAAACGCGTGTACCTGGGTCCTTATCTGGACAGATGTTCTGAAAGGATGGGTTGTTAGTGCTATTCCCGGATTTGAGCTGTTGCCAAACCGAAAGTTAGGGCACAATAAAGGTTGTTGGATTGCTAACCCAAGTCTAGCTGATGCAGACTGAAATATAGGCAACAAAAGAAGATACGTGGGCTTATTAGACTTGATATTCTTGGAAAACGCTACTCTGTTAAAAACTATTCTGTGATTCTTCTGCAAAGAGGCGGGAAGTTAGGACCGATAAGCTGATGGAATCATAATTAGATTTACCAGAGTAACGTCATATATTCATTGTTTCAACCTCAAACTAAGCCCACAGTCTCTTCCATTCCTGAAAACGATGTATTCGGATTAAATTAACCAATTGATCATACAGATAGCGGGAAGGTGATTACGCGATGTCCTAGTAGTACATGATTACGCGATGTCCCGGGAGTACGTGAATGTACATTTAACGGGACATTAGTCGCGGAAAGTACATTAAACGGGACATTAGTCGCGGGTTGAAGAGACCGAGAGTGTGATTAAAAGGTATATATAATCTAATATAGCGCTGTTAAATTTCGAAGTTCAGGATTCGGTCGTTATGTTTTAAAAACGATGTATAGTTAAACCGAGGGTAAACAAGCCTTGTCGCAGCAGGGTGCTGGCCGACTAAACGAACAGCGATCCAATACAATCAGGTATACAAACACGTTAACTTATATGTATTATTGTTTGTTTGTCTGTTTAAGTCTCGTTTGTATGTGCACAAGTATTATAGGACCCGTCGCGTTGCTTTATTGAGTCAAGAACCGGCTGCGGATAGCGCGACGAGCATTGAGAGACGAGTTACCGTTATACAGAGAATAACATTGGGGTGCAATTCACGCGACAAACTAGGATAGTAATTTCCGGAACCAACAAAACCGGCCCACGGGAACAACCATTTGGGAAGTATAGTTTTATCGTTTCAGTTTGTTTACGTTTCACATATGCACAGGCGCGGTCATTCGGTAACAAAACGCTGGTTTAGGTGAATTCCAGGCTATTGAGAGCTCGTGGAAAATATACTGCATGGATTGCAAAGCGTTATTTCCGAGGTGAATGGGAACGCGTGAACGTCGCTTGGACTGATGACGTCATACAAAAGTGCGATATGAAACTATCCATGGGCGAACGTAAGGTTTAATATGCCCGAGGCCGAGGGTATATGAAATCCACGTATAGTATATGTTTTAATTGTATGTGTAAATACACGCTGCAAGGGGGTAATATAAAATGGTTATTCAATAACTGAACTGAACTGTGAGGATCCAACGTGAACACAGCAGCTTTCCCCGGTGAGTATGAAAATCATAAATATAGATGCATGACACAACTATCATCTCAGTTACAGTAAATTACAACTATCTCAGATCACTTGTGTTGATGTTGCTTTAATTTACACGTTATAAGTCACATAAAGCTAGTTTTAAATAGGATTCTAATCAATTGGATAGATTTGATCTAAAAGCTAAAGAAAGAAGAACAACCTTTCTTTAGAGATAATGAATAAATGCAGATAATTTTTAAATAAGACCAAAATCATGCCTCCTCTTTTCCACAGTAACATTGATGAGATATGTATATTGTGTGAGATGATAAAAAAAAGAGAAGGACTAGCTAATGTTTATTGAGCAGTCAAAGAGACTTCACCCAGACGAAAAGAAAAGAGTGGGAAATTAACATGTTTTTGTGTTTACAGATCTGGCTCTGAGGCGAGATGCAGAACTGCATGCCTACACCCAAATTGTATCACAAAAGACAGAAACTCCAACAATTAGCATGTCAACACAAGGTTCAACCGAAGATGGTGTGGAACTGAAGGACAATCGATTCACCAGTTAAAACAAATCTGCATCCAAACACCCACATGTAAATGTTGTTTTACAGAAACAAAGCTATTCAGAGTGGACACTTGAAACCCAAGGGGTATGGCATGAGTGAGACAAAACAATGCAAATGCCTGCACTCTGACCACACGCTTGGTGGACTCACCTGACAATAGATAACAGGGAACCACAAAATGACATGCAAATAGCCAGAGAGGACTCTGACCACACCTAGAAACTCAACTTAGTATAGTATAAACACAGGTGATGATGTTGCAGTCATGAAAGTCTACCTAATTCCCATACTAACAATAACTAACCAGTTGTTTTCATCATCTCTTTTCAAGAAGGCAAACGAATTAGAGATATGATTTCTGAATAAAACCAGACAAAGTAGAAGTGCCAGAGATGAAAGATTAATGATGAAAACAACTTCACTTGCAATCTCCTCCTTCTATCCTCTGCTTATAAACCACTAAAATCCTTGCCATTTCAAGTACGTTCCATGACTGCAAAATATCAAACCACCAGGGGAGTACACAATGATTATCAACATTTACATTTACATTGATCATTTAGCTGACACTTTTATCCAAAGCGACTCACAGGTTCTGTACGACAGAACATCAGGAAGGGCACAACTCTATCAGCTGAGTAACAATGTTCATCAAAGTGTTGAGTGCTACAGTGTAGGTTAGTTTATTAGGACAAGTGCATGACAGTAAGGTTAGTTAGGGTTAGATTTAATTATATCAGTTGGAAGCAGGATAATCATTTACACAATGATTATCAAAATGCACAAGGTATATTAGAGGTAATTAAAATTAATGCTACTTAAGAGTAGACAAGAAAATGAATGGATGTATTTCATGCAAAATTAACTGGCTGCCTAGATTTTTATGTTTTTTCCCCATGCTAAATTATGATGAGCCACACTTAGATGTGAAGAAAACCAGAGAAGTCACAACCCAAACACTGTTAAGGACAGGTTAGTACGAAGATGCATCGACTCAATGGTAAGTAAAATAAAGAAAATGCATAATGGTATTACACAATAAATTAAACTATGAATTGAATTAACCCTAAATGATTTTCCTCTGTAGCAGAAAGGCGTTGAATAATTTATGTGAAGAGTTTTCTAAGGCAGTTTTCATCATCCTCAGATCATGAATTGGTGAGAGGACAGGACGAGTGAGACGACGCGTGACCTGAACCACGAACAACAGCAGAGGACCACGAAGGACACCGTCAAGGAGCTGCGGACGCAACCAGGGCGACGACAACAACCGTGGGAGAACCACCAGCACACACAACACAGACGACCCCAAAGGAGGGGGAGCAGAGACAGAAAGGACGACATGCTGCGCCACCCTGACAGCCTACGACAAACCAAGGCCAACGCCATGTATCTCCACCATCCGTGTGAGAGAGAGCGTCCTACTGACTAGCCGCTACACCAGCAAACCCTCGCCCCTCTAGTACCGCGATGACGAGGAACGGGGGGACCAACCACCACACAGCACGTTCAAGACCACCCTACAGCCATGTCTCTAGGCCTGATAAAGGTCAAGCGTGAGCACAGTGGCAGACATGTGATGGTGGTGAAGAACAACATAGACTCCAGGGAAAGAGTCTGCAAGGCCACTATAGTTGACCGCCCCACTGCTACAGGTGACCCTTGACAGGGAATGGACGGCGACCAGTGAATGTTCCCGACTGCATCGCCAAGAAGAGACATCATCAGAGACCTGTGGACCAAGAGACTTCTGAACACACATTGTCCACATTGTTATGTATGTATTTAAATTTTACTGTGTTACTGTTTGGCCCTACCACACGACAGACCAAGAACAGATGATCAACACGACACAGCAACTGTCAGATTCACAAACAAGAACTGAGTTCATATGTATCTGGAAAATTATTGACTAGGAATATGATGAAATACAATCAATAAGATTGCATTAACCAATTTTATAATGGCAATGAGGAATAATCACAGAGCCACATTGCACATTGGCCGAAAATTGTATTGTTAAGGCAGAACCAGTTGGGTTGTTCCAAGACACCAAGTTTGTTTTGACCATTGATAGTATGCACCACAGAACAATGCATAACGATTATCATAATCACCTTTTATATCAGTTTTATTAGCCACTAGGTTAATGCTTATGTGTAAATCCTATTCCTAATAATTATGCACACGATTTAGTTTTTTCACCCTGTGCACTCTGACCACACAGAGACAGTGTTCACATGTATTTAATTGGTTTATTACTATGCCTGTATGCACAACCATGACATTAGCTCCCCCGAGTCACGACATGAACGACTGAAGGTATGCCAAGATATGTGCACAGCTATAGCCTCTAATGATTATGTTATTTGTTGTTTGATATCAGAGTTGAGGACCAATCATTGATATAGGTATTTTGAGATTAATAAAAGAAAAGGGCGATATCTATTCCCACATCTCTGATATCAAAATAACACAGACCGCAGTCCAGTCGATCATGTCATGAATCATGTATATAAATAATACTATTTTAAACTGTTATGCCAACCAACAGATCACATTGGCCAACATTTTCATTATTTTAATTGTTTTCTATTTTATTCATTCGGATAACCGATGGATTACATCGGTCCCATTCTTTTACCATACCTATTCACTTTTACCTGTTCCAAACAATCCTGGTATATTATACATTAATCTCACCCACATTATAATAGAGAAAAGTGAGTATTGTGGTATAATATAATGTCCTCATGTAAAGATATCCCCCCCCCTGTGTCCCCTTACCTGTGCCCCCCCCCCCCTCTCTGTGGAATAAGACTTTCCCCTCCCCTTTCTCCCCAATCCTATGCCCCCCCCCTTTTCTCCCCAATCCTGTGCCCCTCTCCCCAAACCTGTATCCCCCCCCCCCCCATTTGACCTATCAAATGGGACCACATCCCCCCCTTGTTAACTACATAAGTCTCCTCCCGAGATCAATCCAGGGCCCTCATTCATCAACGTGTGCGTAGAACATGTTCTATTTCCACACGTAAGCACAGAATTTAGAATGAGTGTACGCACAGGGAAGTCGGGATTCATCACACGTGCGTACGCAGGTTCTACGCACACCTGTCATGATGAATATGACTTTGATCCTACGTTTGAGCTCGTGCACTGTTTTAAGTATTTGCATACCAGAAACGCCCCGATTAACCATATACGGTAATGGAATACACCCATGAAATGTGGAAAAATGGACTAAGCCGAGGGAAGCGTGTCATGAGACAGGCTGACAGACGTGTACACTTACGGTGATGTCGGATATGATATCTATTAACCCCCTTTTAATACTGTATAAGAAAGAATAGAAAACGCATTGCAATGACACCAGATAGTGGACAGACTATGTATATGATGGGATTCAAGTTCGCGTTTTTGTTGATCATAGGCATGCTGTCAGAGTATGATATCTTAATCAAACATTCTAGAACATTTGTCGTCACAGATCATGTCCTAATAGAACATAGGCTATGGCATGGATCGTGATATTGTGTGGACTGTTATTATTACTGTACCGGGCGGTACCACCCATTGTGACAACAGCCTTGTGAGTCCCGCACACAAACATGATGGAATTCAAGTTCATGTATTGAAAGGCAGGCTACATCATACATGCAGTGAGATTCATTGTTCTTGTATATGCTCTCGTATTATTGTTTATATAGGCTACCCAATACTGACATCAAAATAGATTGTAGTATGCAGGGCCGCCTCAGGGGGTGTGCGAGCAGTGCGGTCGCACAGGGCCTCGCGGGAAGGGGGGCCTCGCAAAAAAAACAATAAAAAAAAAATAAAAAAAAAATATTTTTTATTTGTTATTTTTTTTTTTTTTTTTTTTTTTTTTTTTTTTTTTTTGCGAGGCCCCCCTTCCCGCGAGGCCCTTTTTCATCACATACCTAAAATCTAGTTTTGCTTATATGCTTATATATTTCACATTAGACACGTTTGTAGAATGTGTCTGACTTGTTCCTGGGTCTGCACCTGGGTCACTATTGGAGCTCTGGTGCTCTGCAGCAGACATACTATTGGTTTCAACGAAGGGAGTGGTTACTTACATCATAGTACGCCGCCGGAAACTTAAACGAAGAAGAAGAAGAAGAGTCAGCTGCGTTTGAATATTTCGCGCGTGCAGCTTTTGACTATTATGCTTAGTTATGCCAGCCAAGGTCGGTCATTATCAGTCGGTCAGTCACCAAGGAACGTTGACGAAAGGCGGGACAAATGGCCGGAGCCTTGTCATGATGCAGTCGGGACTTGACTTGGACTTGATATAGCCATGGCCCATGATGATGTCGGCTAGTAGCTAGCTTAGCTAAAGGCTATCTAGCGTTAGCTAACCTGCAGCCAAGGATGAAGAGGATGGTCGTTTGGCAGATGAACTTCGTCAACTCCACGCGGTTGTCTCCATCCTCTTGGACGTTTGGTGAGTTTTTAACCTATTCTATTAACTCTATTCTATTCCCGCCGTGGACATCGCTCTCTCTCTCTCTCTCACTCACTCTCTGGAGCTAAACTGGCCGACTAGCTAATAGTACTACTAGTAGCTAACGGTGTGTGCCTGGTGTCAGCACCTGGCTGTATGTAGCCGCATAGCTTGCTTCTGCGTTAGCTAATGGTTAGCGATAGCCTGGTTGAGCTAACTGTTAGCCAGTTAGCTGTTTAGCTTCGACGTTAACTGCCGGCTGCGCTCGGCTGGGAACGTTCGTTTGATGCTATCAGTTAGCCTTGAGTTAGCTGTTAGCTTGTGCTACGACCATTGACATTAGCCGTGAGAATAGCAGGGGGTTCTGGCACTCTGACTACGACATCATCTTTGACAGAAGATGTAGTCGGGCCTGCACCATGACAAGGCTCTGGCAGCAGCTTATTTTTGTCCCGACAGCGAGAGGCCTTTCGTCAACGTGGAGACCTGTGTTACGGCCTTTCGCCCTGCGTTCCTTGGTGCAGGTAAGATTAATGAAAATGTCATGACATTACCCCACTCTTCCTTCCTTCCCCTCCCGAATGTTTTGTTAATAACGATGTTTTTTTCCAGGCAAAACATATGCTACTTCACAACATTTGGAGATACGACATGTGCTGTGTGTGAATGTCTTGGTCGTTTGTGTAGCTTGGGTAGCGTTGGGCCGTTGGCCAAAGCTGTGTGTGGCCTGGTGTCACAGTACCTGGCTAGCCTATTTAGCTGATGTCGGCCATTGGCTCCTTGCTGCTTTGGTTTCTCTGGTATAGACCCTCTTCTCTTTGGATTTAAGTGTTGATCTTTGTCCTTTTGGATCTCTCATACATGCTCTCTCTCTAACACACACACACATGCTCTCTCTCTCTCTCTCTCTCTCTCTCATACATGCTCTCTCTCTAACACACATGCTCTCTCTCTCTCTCTCTTTCTAACACACACAGTCTGCCTATGGCGGCCTTTCTCGATGGCTAGGCTGTGCTCGCTGAGTCTGTATAGTCAAGGATCTTCAGTCACAGTGCTCAGGTATTCTGCCACTGTGTACTCTCTGTTTAGGGCCAAATAGCATTTCAATTTCTTTCCAATGTGTCTCTCTCTCTCTCTCTCTCTCTCTCTCTCTCTCTCTTGGATTTAAGTGTTGATCTTTGTCCTTTTGGATCTCTCATACATGCTCTCTCTCTAACACACACACACATGACAAACACACATGTTCTCTCTCTCTCTCTCTCTTTCTAACACACACAGTCTGCCTATGGCGGCCTTTCTCGATGGCTAGGCTGTGCTCGCTGAGTCTGTATAGTCAAGGATCTTCAGTCACAGTGCTCAGGTATTCTGCCACTGTGTACTCTCTGTTTAGGGCCAAATAGCATTTCAATTTCTTTCCAATGTGTCTCTCTCTCTCTCTCTCTCTCTCTCTCTCTGTACACTGTATATTGACTGTAGAACGGGAGCTCTCTCTCGCTCTCTCTTTTGCTATATGTTGACTGTATCATGCTCCGCCTCGGGCAGCGCTATTATTTAAGAATATGTTGACTGTATGAAAAAAAAAAAAAAATATATATATATATATATATATATATATATATATATATATATATATATATATATATATATTTTTTTTTTTACCTTTTGGGGGGGGGGGGGGCCTCGCGTTAAATCTCGCACAGGGCCTCGCATTTCTCCCAGGCGGCCCTGGTAGTATGCCTCTAGAAATCATATGCAGCAGGTAGAAAATTGACGGGAGATCCATCGCGATTTGGAATAAAATTGATGAGAACTTTAATCCCTGGGTATTAATCAAACAACACGGGAAAAGGCAGTCATATTCCAGCGCGGTATTTATTAGTGTTTGCGCTGCCCAGGCAGCAATGGTTAATAGATATCATATCCGACATCACCGTAAGTGTACACGTCTGTCAGCCTGTCTCATGACACGCTTCCCTCGGCTTAGTCCATTTTTCCACATTTCATGGGTGTATTCCATTACCGTATATGGTTAATCAGGGCGTTTATGGTATGCAAATACGTGAAAGTGTGCACGAGCCTCGGCGCAGAGCCAAGGTGGGATTCATCATGACAGGTGTGCGTAGAGCCTGCGTACGCACGTGTGATGAATCCCGACTTCCCTGTGCGTACACTGGTTCTACATTCCGTGCTTACGTGTGGAAATAGAACATGTTCTACGCACACATTGATGAATGAGGGCCCTGGTCTTTACCTGGGTCATTTTCAGCTGATCACCTGGGGCAAAGCCCTCAGCCATTCTCTCTATAATTCTATCTGTTTGGTTAATAAACCTTGTTATTATCCAAACCTCGGTTGACTGAGAACATTCTGTATATATTTTCTGTTAGGATCTCTGGGTAACAGTACTGTATATTTGCATATATGTCACAAATGTAACAGTACTATACACTGGCGGACTCAGGGGGGGGGGGGGGGGCCTATTGGTTGAAAAACGTGCGCTAAGGTGCCCTTTTGAGTGGCGAAAAATTAGAGGGTGTGCCCTATTGGTGCTCTTCCAATGGTCTCTAAAATACTGACAATAAATGCTATTTTTGCCATGCATTTCAAATTTTTCTGTGATTTTCTATATCGTCATCATCGTGTATAATGCGTAGAATTTGGCTATTTTGATGTATGATTCATGATTTGTGCCGTTCACCGTTGGTTCAATAGTGGTGACATACATGCTATTCTTGCAATTACCATTCGGAGCGTGGCGGCGCCGCATTCTACAGGCACAATTCTTTGAAAAATCAAAGAAGTAAGCCTTCTAACCAATTTTGGTTTTACAAAGAAGGCGAAGCAGCCAATCGACTCGACTGAGCAGGAGCCGGTAGGAGCATCTACTTCTTCAATCACAGACAATTTTATATTGACTGTTGGCGACGCTAACAACGTTACACCTGCTGCGGGGACTACTTCTGTGACATGCAGATTTTGAGAATTGGGCAGATCTTCACCATCAGGTGGGTGGCGAATAGTTTTAATACTGTAAAAGCAGTCTGGAATAACTTTAAAACAGCAAGTGAGGACGCATCTCGCAGGCAGCTGATCCCAGGCCTTTGTGGTCGCTTCTGTGTTAAGGTAAGACCTGCTTTTCCTAATTACAGTAACTGTATTATTATCATTATTGCTCATTTATAAAATGTCTATGGTATGGTTATTGTGCGTTGGTTACATGCGCAGCTGCGCTTGTCTCATGTGTGGGTGGTGGGGCTCTCACCCTGTCTCTGAGTACTGACCAGGGTGCTGACTGGTATGATAATGATGCATTTGCCTACTATAATAATGTTAGACTACTATGGAATCCAACAATCCTACGACCTCATCCGAGACAGACATGGAGAATACTTCACCCGATTTCAAAACGCTGACCACTCTGATAAAGATCTTAACCGACAAGGTTGATATTGTTGATGCCAAGGCTGGTAATATAGCTGACAGAGCGGATAAGGCTGTTGAAGCACGCAAGAAATGGGGAAAACTGATATATAAAGGGAAAAAAGTGTCGTTCTATGAAGACATGTGCAAGGAAGCTATAACTCTACGGGCCCGCTACAAGGATGTGGTGCATCAGCTCTATGAGAAAGGTCTCCATCCCATTCTACGTTATCCAGCTAATCTTTCCATTGTGGAGGGAGATGGAAAAAGATTCGTGCTACGTTCGCTTGAGGCGGCAGAAGATTACATGAAGAATACAAAAAGTGGATGACAAGATTCATCTTTTTTGGATAACTTTGCAATCGCACGGACATCATAAACGGCATCATACAAGCTTTTGACAACACTGAGGTATAAATAATTTAATATAAAACGCTAAACACTATATATATAGATTTATGGTAATATGCAGGTCATGATTTGATACCGACTTTTTTGGAACATTCTAGAATTTTCTATTTTCTTTTTTTACTTGATGTGTCATAATGGAATATACTGGAATACACTGGATTGATATTGTTCTATGACACAAGGAATGTACTGGCACATTACAACAACAATCTGCAAGTCATGATCGGCTGACAGCATTCTGGAATACAATGCCTTTTTCAATGATGGCCCTGGAAAATAACAACGATATGAGACTTGGACATGAAATAGATGTGAAGAACAGCGACCACCATAACAGATTAATGACCACTCTTGACGGGGGACGATCTGCATACAAGTATTTAAAAACCTCCTTGTTATCTAGATGTGTAAACATGCAAAGTTATTTAAAAAAAAAAAAAAAAATTTAAGTAGTTATTCCCTGATTTTATGGATTTCGATAATCTAATTCTAAACATCGTTCTTTCTTTTTCTTTATTTCATTATTTTTATCAAGTTTAAATGAGTATACTAATTGAGGTATATTTTTCATTTTGTTTAATTACATTAACGGGAGAGTGGCTTGGCCACAGGTGACATTCTATTAAATTAGAATTAAAAGTTTAGATTCTATGGTAATTTACATAGGAAAGTTTAGGATAAATTGCTCATTCTGGGCTGACCGGAGGTGCAAGATAAGATGGAGTTGTACGCGAAGGAGGTATCAAATAGGTACCTTGTACGGCTCTTTAAGGGAGGGGGGATCAGGGGATTATATATATGTATGTTTTTAAGCTCGGCGCTCAACAGGACCTCAATGATTGGATATATATCCATAGTGAATTCGTACTCCAGACAAATTACAAACAAATACACAACAACTTGTATAGATTATGGCTAGTTTGAATATAATGATCTGGAATACTGGGGGAATAAATAATCAACATAAACGCAAAAGCGTGTTCACACTGATGAAAAACAAACAGGTTGACGTGGCTCTTCTAAGCGAAACGCACATTTTAGTGGAAGACAAAGCTACGTTAGCGGACAACATATACCATAACATGAGTCACTCTTCCTTTGGTACGAGAACCCGTGGAGTTGCTATAGTTGTGAAACGGAAGTTGAATATTGAATTGAAAGGAGTATGGTCTGATGCAGATGGTCGGATAACCATAGCTAAAATTGTATACAGGAATAGGAAAATAGCGTTGGTAGCGGTATATGCCCCAAATTTGTACGAAGCTAACTTCTACACTACACTTACCAGAACAATGTTAAACCTTCCTGAATACTCATTTATAATTGGTGCGGATTTTAATGCCATTTGGGATACTGGGATGGATAAATCTTATCCCACCTTTTCCAACAAACAGAAAAATTCATCTAATGCGTTAAAGGATTGGTCGAAGAATACAGGTGTAAATGACCTATGGCGATCACTCAACCCCACGACCCGGAAGTACTCTTGTCGATCTGCAAGACATAACACACTTTCCAGAATAGATTATGTTTTTGCATCCCCGAGACTATTCGATAACTATGACGTGGAAATGGTACCCAATGCATTATCAGATCACTGTTATTTACTCCTAAAAGGATCATTTGGTATCCCGAGCCCCAAGATGGCGATTTAACTCGTTATTGCTGAATAACAAGGAATTCATTACACAACTCAAAGAAGCTCTTTCTGTATTCTTACTGGAGAATGCGAAATCGGTACAGGACCCCAGAATATTATGGATGTCGGTAAAGGGATTGATCAAGGATTTTACCAGGTACTTTTCCTCCAAAATACGCAAGAATCGTTGCGCAAAACTGGGAGAGCTGGAAATGCTTTACTCTACGTTATTTTCTTCTTTACAATACAACTACTCGGTTCGACTGGAAACTCAAATTAATGTGTTAAAAAAAGAGATTAATGCCATTTATAAACAACAATCTGAAGTACAAATACGTAGCACAAGACAACAGCACTACTTTCAAGGTTCTAAACCAAGTCACCTACTAGCTATGCGGTTAAGAGTCAACGCAAAATTTGCAGATATAACTACCATTAACACTTTGACTGCCGGGACACGTCTTTTCACGTCTTTGCTGGCCATGCTAAAGTTGTCGGGGGACGCTGTACAGCGTCCTTATATCAATATTTCAAAAATCTGCGATCGGATTCATATTCCCCCTCCGCTGGCCTGAGATCCACCAGCAGGACCCACTGAGCTCTCTGGCGGTTCAGGAGCGCCATCTGGTGGCCGATCGGCGCAATCGCCACACAGGATATTGAATAGAGGTTGTCATGACGACCGTAGTACTTCCGGGCGCTCGCTATGGTTCATGGGACTCTGGCTCGTCACCCTACACGGTGATCGATTGGCAATAACTCGATAAACAACATGATTTGGACGTATATACCATTATACAAGCTGGAGATGGACCGGGTAAAAATATATCCCATAATGATAAAATTTCTACTCGACGATGATCGCCCAACGGCGCGCGGAGACTGGGGTGAGTTTTAGCGTGTAACGTTACCGTCTTAGATACTAACTGCTATTATCAACATTTGACCCACATTAGATGATTGGTATAACGCTGCCCACGGAATTATAAACGCCCCCTAGCCCATCCGGTCAACATCAGATGACGTGTAGTAACTTCTAGAAGTACGTCTAGTTGGAATTTTTTATATCGCGCTGATTGCCATCAAACTGTATTTCATCATCAATATAATGCATTTGGGGCTATATATCACGTTCTGGAGAAAGCTGCAGAAAGAGATGAAAACATACTTATACATTAGACCATACTTTACTATGAATATGTGAATGAAAAAGTTTAACGTTGCTACACAATGAACAATACATATAGGACTTTGAATGGGCCCTAATAATGGCAATGTAGCAATAGAATTTAAAAAGTTATAGCCCTGCAAAGAAGGGGACTTTCTCCATAGACAAATAGCGCTGGCAATCTATGGTATATCATTAATTTAACCCAAGGCAACCAAAGTGTTAAAGAACAACAAGGACTTGTTACAGACCCTAAAAAAATCAACGAGACATTCAAAGAGTTCTACTCCAACTTGTATAAATCAGAAACGACCTTCGATCAATACAAAATGGACACATATCTTAATCAAATTAACCTCCCTAAATTGTCAAAGGATGACGCTAAACAGTTAGAAACACCCATCACACTAGATGAACTTAGGGAGGCCATATCTGAAATGCAAAGTGGTAGGGCTCCTGGAAGAGACGGTATCCCACCAGAAATGTACCTCTCATGTTGGGACGTAATTGGACCCCTATTACTTAATATGATTTTATACTCAATCAAGGAGGGGAACTTCCATAAGAACGACAATATTGCACTCATAACAGTCCTCCTTAAAAAAGACAAAGACCCCACCGATTGCGGTAGTTATAGACCCTTAAGCCTCCTCGGAACCGATATCAAGCTGTACTCTAAGGTATTAGCCATCAGACTTCAAAAGCATATGACGTCTTTAGTTCACCCTGATCAGACTGGCTTCATAAGAGGCCGCTTGATCACGGATAATATAAGACGATTACTACACGTACTAGATGCCAGCAAGGATGACACCACACCTAAGGCGATGCTGTCCCTGGATGCGATGAAAGCTTTTGATAGGTTATCTATGGGCAGTATTAGAAAGGATGGGGTTAGGAAAAGGATTCATTGATATGATTAAAGTATTATACAAAGACCCATCGGCCATGATTACAACAGGTATAATCACCTCCGAAATCTTTCCGGTATCACGCTCCTCTAGACAGGGTTTCCCTCTTAGTCCCGGACTATTCGATTTATCATTAGAGCCTTTAGCACAATATATAAGACAATCCCAATCCATAGAACCAATCGCAATCAAGGGCACACAACATAAAATTAGTTTATATGCGGACGACGTAATACTGTTCATGCAAAACCCTAACACCTCAATGCCTCATCTTCTCAAGTTAATTGATGAATTTGGCAATCTTTCGGGATTTAGGATAAATTGGCCAAAGTCGGCTTTCCTTCCACTTAATGCCCATGCAAAAAATATACTCCTTCCAGAAGAAATACCAATGGTTAAACACTTCAGATGTTTGGGAGTTGAAGTATTCCCTACTATAAGCCAAACGGTGAAGTACAATTATATAAAAATCCAAGATAAGATCAAATACGACTTTGACAGGTGGTCAAAACTTAAAAACTCAGTACAGGCACGGGTATCAATAGTTAAGATGGATGTCCTACCTAGAATCAACTTCATTAGCTCAATGCTACCGTTACCCCCTCCAGATGGTTACTGGAAAAAATTACACTCTACCGCATACAAATTTATTTGGAATAACAAACCTCCATGTATAAAAAGATCCACCGCACAGAGAAACAAAGCCGACGGAGGTATGGCATTTCCAGATTTTTACCACTATTTTAAGGCGTACACTTTAAGACCACTGACAACCTGGTTTGATGCCCAAGCATCAGTATCCTGGAGAAATTTAGAAGTAAATATAGTAGCACCACATAGACTGCAGGACATAGTATACACCAAATTATCAATTAAGCAATGCGAATTGAAATTTGGCCCCATTATTACTCATGCGATCTGGATATGGCGTGAAACACAAAAAAAATATTCTAACCCACATAAATGGCATAGTCATACTCCCCTATTCAATAACAATGCACTCCTGATTGGAAAACGACCTATAAGATACCCTATATGGGAAAAGCAGGGCATACACACATTAGGAGATGTTTTCAACAAACAGGGTTTTTGTAGATATGAAGACATACATAAAAAATGTAATCTCACCAGTTCCACATATTATTTTTACGCACAGTTATTGGTATGTTTGAAGGCTCATGGAGTCCCATTAAGGATACCAATTGAACACCACAGATACCACAAATTCTTCTATGAAAGAGAGACATCGAGAGGTTTTGTATCAGATTTTTATCATCAATTACTAACGTCCTCGTATGGAATCCTCTCCCTAGACTCAGTATGAAGGAGGGATATACCAGACCTGGAAATAAATTTTGATTGGCAAGAAGCCTGGGCAAACGTTCGACTTGCGTCACGTAACCCGGACCATCAACAAATTAATCGTAACTACATTCATAGGACATACCTGACTCCTATAAGATTGAACAGAATGGGACTTAAACAAGACTCCAGATGCTCCTTATGTACAAATGGGGATGAGGGTACATTTATGCACATGTACTGGGATTGCCCACCAGTTAAGATATTCTGGAAAGAAGTGTCCCAGCAATTATCAAATTTCTTAACTCTGAATATACCTGTACACCCCTCTGTATTGCTATTGAATGATGTTTTTGAGTTTGCAGTCCCTATACAGCTAAAGAGATTAGTTTTATCTGGTATCACAGTGGCTAAAAAGCTGATAGCATCACGATGGTTTCAACCGAAAAAGAATTGTCGGAAGGTTTGGATTCTTACATATCTCGATGTGATTTATCTAGAAATATCTACAGCAAGAATTTTAGGTGTCAGTGAATCCAAAATTGCAATGTGGTTAGAAGTGGTGGAGAGAACAAAAGCTAGCATATGAATTGTAGTGCCTGGTTAGGAGCGAATTATAATGGATGGATTATCCAAGTGGGGGTCCGGGGGGGGGGGGGGGGAGCGAGCAAGAGCATATGTATGTAGGGTATTAGATAGCAAGTATTAGGTGTATATCTCGTATAATACATTTATTTAAATGGTGATTTCATTGGATGTGTACTGTTAATTAATGCTTGTATATCTCATTTTATGTTGTTATGTTTTTGTTTATGTGTATGTTTAAAAAATAATAAAAAAATAAAATACAAAAAAAATAATGTTAGACTCGATGTGTTTGGTCATGGACTTGTTGTTCGCTATTGGTTCATCCTTGTGTTTATGTGTAAATAGGACTGTTGTGTGTGAATTTTAGTGTTGGATCAGAGGGGTTAATCTGAGCATGTGTATTTCAATATGTGCGTCTTCATCATGCATGCAGGCCACCTGTGTGGCGTGGACTGTGTGGTTCTGTAACGCTACTCATACCTATAGCCTATGTCAGCAAGCGTCACAGTAAAGTCCTCCCTGTGAGGCACACGCAGCGCTGCTGACCCCCCCCCCCCCCCCCAAATATAATGAGCTCCCCCGAAAACCATGGTATGGTTTGCACACTGCCTATTGGTGCCCCTCTAATGGTTAAACGTGACCATGCCCCACAGTTGAAAACATTGCACTAAACCTAAAGTGCCATTTTGAGCGGCAAAAACTAGAGGATGTGCCCATTGGTGCCCTTCCAATGACCATGTGCCCCCACAGTTGAAAACTTTGCGCTAAACCTAAAGTGCCCTTTTGAGTGTCAAAAACTAGAGGACGTGCCCATTGGTGCCCTTCCAATGGTCAAAATTTGACCATGTGCCCCCACAGTTGAAAACATTGCACTAAAGTGCCCCTTTGAGTGGCGAAAATGAGAGGACGTGCCCATTGGTGCCCCTCCAATGGTCTAAACTTGACCATGTGCCCCCACAATTGAAAAACGTCACGCTAAAGTGCCCTATTGAGTCGTGAAAACATAGCAAAAAAATTAAATAACGTGTCTTAATGACTGCTCTGTTAGTGGATAAAATGTGATGCAGCTTACCAGGGCAGGCTTTCCCAAAGTGGGTGCCATGATGAAGACAGTCTAGGGGTGTTGCAAAATAGTTAAACCCTGCTTATATTCTAAACACATTACATGGCCATTAGCAAATATCTTTTTGAGAGTTTTTGCAAGGAACCGATGGGCTAATATCTAGCTAACATTTTGATGTTTCTCGATCTGCACTGTCCCCCCCCCCCCCCCCCCCCCCCCAATGTATCCTTTAGGTTAGGTTAGAGTAAGTTAGTTTAACTGAGGCACAAAGCATGCTGGGAACTTGAGGCACAAGCCCCGTCACTACAATATTCCATCCATTTAAGTTTTCAGTTTCAGACACATCCCCTCTTGAATGTTCAGATGCCAGAGGGCTTAATGCAGTCTGAGCTGTAACCCTGCATCCTACTGCTGTGTGTGAGGTAATACAGCAAGCTTTCTTTGAAGTTGCAAAGATTGAGTTTGTTTTACCAATTATGCATTACTAAATACTAGGACTGTCCCCGACTAAGGATTTGGATAGTCGACTTTGATTGGCCGAAATTAGCCGTATAATCTTTTTTTTATTATTATAATTTTTTTTTATCATTCCATTTGGGCTGTGGCGGTGCTTAATGTGTGAAGGAGTCAACGGAAGGCTTCTTGTCCTCTGCAAAAGCATGCAATTGGTCCACTGATGGATACATCTTGATATTTGTCTAGTCTAGTGTGTTCATTAGATGGGTGAAATCCTCTTTCAGTGCCTCTGTGCCTGTTTTCTTAGGCAGTTAGGTTAGGTCAGCCCTACTAAATACTAATGTATGTACACTGGAAGTGCTTTTATTGATGGCAGTATGTTTTAGCCTAGGCTACCGTAGGCTACTGTAGCTAGCTAACTAAACAGGTACCTTGCTTAGCTAATTATATGCTAACCTGTGTTCTCAATTTAGAAATAAAGTGTACAAATTATTTAAGGATAATTTGCACAAAATATACCCATAGCACTTCAGTGTGAATTGCTTAAAGTGGGTTTAGCATTGGCCTATATTCTATGGTTACAGAATGCCAAGGAGAGAAAGAAATCAGAAGAATATTAAAAAACAGCTGAAAAATAAATTAAAAAGCAACAATAGTAAAGGAGGAGATAAGGATACAGGTATGCATTTATAAATCCTAAATCACTACTAGCTATGTGTACAGGCTTGTCTCACAGAGCCATAGTTTGGATTATAACTGAGAATCTGGTACTAACATTTACATTCACATTTACATTTAGTCATTTAGCTAACGCTTTTATCCAAAGCGACTTACAAGTTCTGTACGACAAGTCATCAGGAAGGGCACAACTCTATCAGCTGAGTAACAATGTTCATCAAAGTGTTGAGTGCTACAGTGGTTAGTTTATTATAGGACAAGTGCATGACAGTAAGGTTTAGGGTTAACATGGTCAATAATGCTTATTTTGGACAGACAAATGTGTCTTAAACATTTAAATTTACCAACCACCCTTTTTATTCCAATCAAGGCAAGGTAGTGCTATATGACATATTGTTTTATAATACAATTATAACATTGTAGGCTACAGTATGAATATTATATACAGTACAATATTATTACTATTATAAAACAAATATTATTTGCTCCACCTTAGATAAAGACAGTACAGACAATGAAGATGGAGATATTCAAGAGGGAAATGATGATATCAGGAAGAGAGATGGTGAAGAAGTGGAGGAAAGAGAAAATGCAGATGATTCTATGGAGAGAAATTGTGAAGAAGTGGAGGAAAGAGAGAATGCAGATGATGCTATGGAGAGAAATGAGGATGAAGACGGTCATGGAGATGCTAAAGAAAGCGAGGGTGAAAAGGATGATAGGGAGAAATTATTCAAACGACACAACAGCAAATAACTTGAATGCTCTCCTGTTGCCATTAAAATATCCCACTGATCCAGCCAGTATCAGGTACAATATATTAAGTTTAATGGAGAGAATGGGTTGATAGAGAGGGGGGAGGGAGAGAGAGAGGGAGAGATAGAGGAGAGAAGGAGAGGACAGGATGAGAGAAGGAGAGGAGTGGACATGAGGAGAGAAGGGGAGGAGAGAAGGGGAGCAGGAGGAGCAAAGGAGAGGACAGGAGGAGAGAAGGGGAGTATAGGAGGACAGAAGGAGAGGACATGAGGAGAGAAGGGGAGGAGAGAAGGAGAGTTAGGAGAGAGAAAGGAAGAAGCTCAACAGCACTCAAATTAACTTTAACTGTTAAACTGTTTTATATCCTGTAAAGATATATGTTGTAAATAGCTTTTAAAGAATAGGTTCACTATTTTTCAACCCAGACCATATTAAAATGCTGTTTCCCAAATATTTATATTCCTCACTGATATTTTACCATTGAGAAATGTACCACTGCAGCAATGGTTTAGGCCTTCAAACACCATGATAATCTACTTTTCAAACACTATGATAATCTACTTTTCAAACACCATGATAAATCTAAGTTTCAAACACTATGATAAATCCACTTTTCAAACATGATAATTTACTTTTCAAACACCATGATAAATCAACTTTTCAAACACCATGACAATGAGGTGAAATACACATTTTAAAGGTGTATTGTTCCCTGTGTGTTTTTACCATAGAGGTGTGGTTATACTATTAATCTGGATTGTCTATGTTATTCGAATCTTAATCTTAATCAAGGATGAAGACTATTTCACCATACATGACGTATCATAGCTTTTTGCTCACTGATGGGGTCCCATGTTGTGCAGTAGGTGCCCTTTTTTTCTTTTCGCCCCTGCCCTTCAAACAGCCTGAGTCCGCCACTGGTACTATATACCTGTATGTCATGTATGTCCCTAGGCCTAGGCCATAAATGTCATATGTTGTGTATATGTCATAAATGTCACTATGAATTGAAAATGGGGGACCCTGATGTAAACAAGACAAACGTCTTTCTCTGGTCTGCATCCCCTTAACTGTACATTAACAGGAACACACACGTTCCTGTGTGTTCCTGTTAATGTACAGTTTCTACGTCAAATATACTCTCTTTTTTAAACTATTTTTGTATCACAAACAGTACTGTAATTGTAAATCTGGTATGTCATAAATGTATAGATGTAGCAGTAGGCTACTGTCTATCTGTATGTCGTGTATGTTATGATTAATTGAAAATGGGGGACCCTGATGTAAACAAGACGTACCCATTCTGCAATCTGTTAATACCATTTCCAATCAATCAATGTGTAACTAACGTTAATCGATTTCACTCATTAGCTATAGCTAGAAGTTAACCGACAACGTTATAACAACTAAGTAGCTATTTTATTATTTAACGTATAAGTTGTTTGAAAACACAGTTACAGTTACTCCCCGCCGTATGTATATTTCTCTCCCACCCACCCACCCCCTCCTAATGTACAGTCCCCTCCCCATCATATGTATATACTCTGTCAGGATCTAGGGGTAACAGTACTGTATATTTGAATACCGTTTATGTCACAAATGTATCAGTACTAAATACCTATATGTCCCTAGGCCATAAATGTCATGTATGTTGTGTATGTCATAAATGTCTATATGAATTGAAAATGGGGGACCCTGATGGAAACAAGACAAACGTCTTTCTCAGGTCTGCATCCCCTTATTGTATGTATTGAGCCGTACTGTATTGTACCCATTCTGCAATCTGTTAAATAAAGTTTTCATCCCCCCCCCCTCACAGTGAGCTGTGGTGTTCCACAAGGAAGCATACTAGGACCGCTACTCTTCCTAATTTATGCAAATGACATGTCGTCAGCCTGTGACTGCAACTTGTTCCTGTTTGCGGACGACTCAGCCCTGCTGGTCTCTGACAAGAACAAATTGCAGGTTGAAAAAACCCTCAGCACGGAACTAGGCAAAATCTGCATATGGCTCGCTGATAACAAACTATCATTACACATGGGCAAAACAGAGTCCATTCTCTTCGGTTCAAATAACAAACTCAGCAAGACCGACGGCTTCTCAGTTACAGTGGGTGACAATATTGTCACAAGGAAAGACGAAATTACCTACCTGGGTTCCATCCTAGAGGCAAATCTTTCCTGTGACAAAATGGCATCCAATGTAATAAAAAAAGTCAACCAACGAACTAGATTCTTGTACCGGATCTCCTCTCTGGTAAACAAGAATACCCTGAGGACTCTGGCAGGAGCACTCATTCAAGGGTACTATGACTATGCGTGCACCTCATGGTACCAAAGCACCTCAAAGGCGCTTAAAACAAAATTACAAACATCACAAAACAAACTGGTCAGACTACTACTTGACCTGAACCCCAGAACCCACCTCACCCCTGCCCACTTTGCCAACCTAGGATGGCTTAGAGTAGACGACAGAGTACAGCAACTTGCAATGGGCCTGGTCTACAAGATACACTATACGACCGGGGTGCCCATGTACATGTCAAAATACTTCCCAAAGGTCAGTGAATACCACAACCACTACACCAGAGGAAGCTCAACAAATCATGTTAAACCCAGATTCGGCTCAAACAAGGGACTAAACACGTTTCGCAATTATGCCACAACAATGTGGAACGCCCTACCCAAAGCTGTAAAGGAATGTGAATCCCTGCCCACATTCAAAACCGCCCTTAAAGAGCACCTACGGGAGGCTGCAATTCGAAACTGGCCACCGTAAATGCCCAAAACCCCCACCACCTCCTAATAGACAGTCTCCTCCCCACCGCATGTATATATTCCCTCCCCGCCGTATGTATTTTCCCCTCCCACCCACCCACCCCCTCCTAATGTACAGTCCCCTCCCCATCATATGTATATACTCTGTCAGGATCTAGGGGTAACAGTACTGTATATTTGAATACCGCCTATGTCACAAATGTATCAGTACTAAATACCTATATGTCCCTATGCCATAAATGTCATGTATGTTATGTATGTCATAAATGTCTATATGAATTGAAAATGGGGGACCCTGATGGAAACAAGACAAACGTCTTTCTCAGGTCTGCATCCCCTTAACAATTGTATGTATTGAGCCGTACTGTATTGTACCCATTCTGCAATCTGTTAAATAAAGTTTTCATTCATTCATTCATTCATTCATTCATTCATTCATTCATTCATTCATTCACTGGTTGCTCGTATACATTTAATTAGCAGTTAACGTTATCTCCCAAATATTGTAACTGAAAACTTGTTAGTATAGTTAGCTTAACATCCAGAGACACGGCCAACCGACACGGCTTCATCAATCTTACCCTTTTGCATACGAGCTGTTATCATGGGTAGGCGGCGTAGACCTATCTCCCTTCACTAATGCTAAACACACATTTATGTCTCTTTCAAAAGCTATAATAACCGGGTTTCTTTTATCAAGTGTCCCGTAATATGTAGCTGGTGGAAACTCCATTTTCGAGTTGAATCTGTGGCTCCTGTTGTTGGTTTGAGTCTGGTTACCGCGGTAACGACGCTGCTGCCGCTGGCAATCACGTCACTGTGTAGCGCGTGGACTCACATTGGTGTCAAGTTTGATTGATTGATTGATTGATTGATTGATTGATTGAAAACTTTATTAACAGATTGCAGAATGAGTACAGTACAGTACAGTTCAATACACACAATTGTTAAGGGGATGCAGACCAGAGAAAGACTTTCGTCTTGTTTACATCAGGGTCCCCCATTTTCAATTCATCACATTAATTCACATATGTGTATGACATACAGATAGACAGTACTGCTACATCTATACATTTATGACATACCAGATTTGCAAATACAGTACTGTTTCTGTTTGTGATACAAAAATAGTCTAAAAAAGAGAGTATATACATTTGACGTAGAAACTGTACATTGGAGGAGGTTGGGTAGGTGGGGACACTTTTTTAGAAATAGTATCTTCTGCCCAAATATCTAGAAGAGCCTTCACCTCATCGTTCCCCCACGTCTGTCCTCGACTCATTGCTGTCTTTTTCTATTTCTTTTTTTGCTGATGTGAGATACAGTACATGTGTAAGCTAATGTGTTATATTATTATTATTGAGGCTGACGTTATTAGGTGGAGTTGCACGCTCTTTTGGGGAAGAGTTGGGTTGCGCGACCGCTGTCACTTGGCGCCTGTCAGCTGTCACTCATTTGAGTTGGGTCTTGCGCCAACCGCCACTTGGCGCCTGTCACTCATTTGCTCTAGATTAGGTACTATATAAAGTTTGATCGCATTCACACCAACAGCAAACGCACCATGGTCCACTTTGAAACGGACCGAGTCCCAACTTTTCAAGAGGACCATGGTTGGGTTGTTTGGTCCTCAAAATAGTTCGGTTTGTGTTCACATCCTACTCTGAGCTCCTCTTCATCATAAAACCATCCTACTCTGAGCCCTGAGCTCCTCTTCATCATAAAACCATCCTAGTCTGAGCTCATCTTCATCATAAAACCATTCTACTCTGAGCCCTGAGCTCCTCTTCATCATAAAACCATCCTACTCTGAGCCCTGGGCTCCTCTTCATCATAAAACCATCCTACTCTGAGCCCTGGGCTCCTCTTCATCATAAAACCATACTACTCTGAGCTCATCTTCATCATAAAACAATCCTACTCTGAGCCATGGGCTCCTCTTCATCATAAAACCATCCTACTCGGAGCCCTGAGCCCCTCTTCATCATAAAACCATCCTACTCTGAGCTCATCTTCATCATAAAACAATCCTACTCTGAGCCCTGGGTTCCTCTTCATCATAAAACCATCCTACTCCATCCTACTTGAACGACCACATCAAACAAGAGGTGGACGCGGGCAAATACTGTGGCATGGTCATGCTGGACCTACAAAAGGCCTTCGACACTGTCAATCACACCATTCTGATTGACAAGCTAAAAGCAATTGGTTTTGATAGTTTATCAGTGAGCATGGATACAATCCTACCTGGAGGGGAGGGAACAGATGGTGGAGGTAAACGGTACCCTACCCCCCCCCCCCCCCCCTCACAGTGAGCTGTGGTGTTCCACAAGGAAGCATACTAGGACCGCTACTATTCCTAATTTATGCAAATGACATGTCGTCAGCTTGTGACTGCAACTTGTTCCTGTTTGCGGACGACTCAGCCCTGCTGGTCTCTGACAAGAACAAGTTACAGGTTGAAAAAGCCCTCAGCTCAGAACTAGGCAAAATCTGCATATGGCTCGCCGACAACAAACTATCATTACACATGGGCAAAACAGAGTCCATTCTCTTCGGTTCAAATAACAAACTCAGCAAGACCGACGGCTTCTCGGTTACAGTGGGTGACAATATTGTCACAAGGAAAGATGAAATTACCTACCTGGGTTCCATCCTAGAGGCTAATCTTTCCTGTGACAAAATGGCATCCAATGTAATAAAAAAAAGTCAACCAACGAACGCGATTCTTGTACCGGATCTCCTCTCTGGTAAACAAGAATACCCTGAAGACTCTAGCAGGAGCACTCATTCAAGGGTACTACGACTATGCTTGCACCTCATGGTACCAAAGCACCTCAAAGGCACTAAAAAACAAATTACAAACATCTCAAAACAAGCTAGTCAGACTACTGCTTGACCTGACTCCTAGAACCCACCTCACCCCTGCCCACTTTGACAACCTAGGATGGCTTAGAGTAGACGACAGAGTACAGCAACTTGCAATGGGCCTGGTCTACAAGATACACTACGCGACCAAGGTACCCATGTACATGTCAAAATACTTCCCAAAGGTCAGTGAATACCACGATCACAACACCAGAGGGAGCTCCACAAATCATGTAAAACCCAGATTCGGCTCAAACAAGGGACTAAACACGTTTCGCAATTATGCCACATCAATGTGGAACGCCCTACCTAAAGCTGTAAAGGAATGTGAATCACTACCCACTTTCAAAAACACTCTAAAAAAACACCTACGTGAGACTGCAATTCGAAACTGGCCCCTACAAATGTCCTAACCTAGTTGTACAGTAAATGACCAAGTAAGGCTTTGTCAGTATTCCAATGTACAGTGTAAAATGTGTGTGTGTCCCCTACCCAACCCCCCCCCCCCCCCCCCCACCTCCAATGTACAGCCCACACCCACCCACCCAACCCCAACCCACCCACCCAACCTCCTCCAATGTACAGTTTCTACGTCAAATGTATATACACTCTTTTTCTGGACACTTTTGTATCACAAACAGTACTGTATTTGCAAATCTGATATGTCATAAATGTATAGATGTAGCAGTACTGTCTATCTGTATGTCATGTATGTCATATATGTTATGATGAATTGAAAATGGGGGACCCTGATGTAAACAAGATGAAAGACTTTCTCTGGTCTGCATCCCCTTAACAATTGTATGTATTGAGCTGTACTGTACTGTACCCATTCTGCAATCTGTTAATAAACTTTTCAATCAATCAATCAAACTCTGAGCCCTGACCTCCTCTTCATCATAAAACCATCCTACTCTGAGCCCTGACCTCCTCTTCATCATAAAACCATCCTACTCTGAGCCCTGACCTCCTCTTCATCATAAAACCATCCTACTCTGAGGCTGGGACCAGGCAGGTTGCAGTAATCAGGCCTGGCTTCAGCTCTGGGACCAGGCAGGTTGCAGTAATCAGGTCTGGCTTCAGCTCTGGGACCAGGCAGGTTGTAGTAATCAGGTCTGGCTTCAGCTCTGGGACCAGGCAGGCTGTAGTAATCAGGCCTGGCTTCAGCACTGGGACCAGGCAGGTTGTAGTAATCAGGTCTGGCTTCAGCACTGGGACCAGGCAGGCTGTAGTAATCAGGTCTGGCTTCAGCACTGGGACCAGGCAGGTAGTAATCAGGTCTGGCTTCAGCTCTGGTTTGATTGATTGATTGAAAAGTTTATTAACAGATTGCAGAATGGGTACAGTACAGTACAGCTCAATACATACAATTGTTAAGGGGATTCAGACCAGAGAAAGACTTTCGTCTTGTTTACAATTCAATTCATCATAACATACAGTATATGACATACATGACATACAGATAGACAGTACTGCTACATCTATACATTTATGACATATCAGATTTGCAAATACAGTACTGTTTGTGATACAAAAGTGTCCAGAAAAGGAGTGTATATACATTTGGCATAGAAACTGTACATTGGAGGAGGTTGGTTGGGTGGGGTGGGGTTGGGTGGGTTGGGTGAGGGCTGTACATTGGAGGTGGGGGGGGGGGGGGGGGGGGTTGGGAAGGGGACACACACACATTTTACACTGTACATTGGAATATTGACAAAGCCTTACTTGGTCATTTACTGTACAACTAGGTTAGGACATTTGTAGGGGCCAGTTTCGAATTGCAGTCTCACGTAGGTGTTTTTTGAGAGTGTTTTTGAAGGTGGGTAGTGATTCACATTCCTTTACAGCTTTAGGCAGGGCGTTCCACATTGATGTGGCATAATTGCGAAACGTGTTTAGTCCCTTGTTTGAGCCGAATCTGGGTTTTACATGATTTGTGGAGCTCCCTCTGGTGTTGTGATCGTGGTATTCACTGACCTTTGGGAAGTATTTTGACATGTACATGGGTACCTTGGTCGCGTAGTGTATCTTGTAGACCAGGCCCATTGCAAGTTGCTGTACTCTGTCGTCTACTCTAAGCCATCCTAGGTTGTCAAAGTGGGCAGGGGTGAGGTGGGTTCTAGGAGTCAGGTCAAGTAGTAGTCTGACTAGCTTGTTTTGAGATGTTTGTAATTTGTTTTTTAGTGCCTTTGAGGTGCTTTGGTACCATGAGGTGCAAGCATAGTCGTAGTACCCTTGAATGAGTGCTCCTGCTAGAGTCTTCAGGGTATTCTTGTTTACCAGAGAGGAGATCCGGTACAAGAAACGCGTTCGTTGGTTGACTTTTTTTATTACATTGGATGCCATTTTGTCACAGGAAAGATTAGCCTCTAGGATGGAACCCAGGTAGGTAATTTCATCTTTCCTTGTGATAATATTGTCACCCACTGTAACCGAGAAGCCGTCGGTCTTGCTGAGTTTGTTATTTGAACCGAAGAGAATGGACTCTGTTTTGCCCATGTGTAATGATAGTTTGTTGTCGGCGAGCCATATGCAGATTTTGCCTAGTTCCGAGCTGAGGGCTTTTTCAACCTGTAACTTGTTCTTGTCAGAGACCAGCAGGGCTGAGTCGTCCGCAAACAGGAACAAGTTGCAGTCACAAGCTGACGACATGTCATTTGCATAAATTAGGAATAGTAGCGGTCCTAGTATGCTTCCTTGTGGAACACCACAGCTCACTGTGAGGGGGGGGGATAGGGTACTGTTTACTTCCACCATCTGTTCCCTCCCCTCCAGGTAGGATTGTATCCAGCTCACTGATAAACTATCAAAACCAATTGCTTTTAGCTTGTCAATCAGAATGGTGTGATTGACAGTGTCGAAGGCCTTTTGTAGGTCCAGCATGACCATGCCGCAGTATTTGCCCGCGTCCACCTCTTGTTTGATGTGGTCGTTCAAGTAGAGAAGGCATGTGTCAGTGGAGTGGGATGTTCTGAAGCCAGATTGGAATTCGTAGATTAGATTTTTTTCCGCGAGGTACTTTTCGATCTGTTCGTATACTATTTTTTCCATGACTTTCGAGATGGATGTAAGGATAGAAACAGGGCGGTAGTTACCCGGGTCTAATTTGCTGCCCTTTTTGTGCAGGGGTGTTACTCTCGCAATTTTGAAGTCCTTGGGGACGTGTCCCTGTTTTATGGAGAGGTTTATTATGTGTGTGATGACTGGGGTGATGGCTGCTGCTGAGTCTCTGAGGAATTTGGAGGGGATGTTGTCGTGGCCAGTGGCCTTGTTTGGTTGGAGGGCGCTCAGTTTTTTGAGTACCTCATCTGTAGTTACTATTTCCAG
Organism: Notolepis coatsorum; assembly: GCF_963971535.1. Lineage (NCBI taxonomy): Eukaryota > Metazoa > Chordata > Actinopteri > Aulopiformes > Paralepididae > Notolepis > Notolepis coatsorum. The sequence continues at coordinate 144,222,122 of NC_140171.1, read as the reverse complement.
TTTGAAGTCGTCTTTGTGGACGCCTAGGTTCTTGTAGTATGCTACTATGTGTTCTACCCCATACTGCCCTGAGTGGGAGGGTAGTTTGTTTACCAGTGTTGTGGCTATGTTTGTGAAGAAAGTGTTTAAGTAATTGGCTACATCCAGCTTGTCTGTGATGAGCGTGTTGTCCGTCTTTATGTTTATGTTTGAGAACCTGGTTTTGAGTTTTGGGACCAGGCAGGCTGTAGTAATGCACCTCCTTGTTCTCCTCTCTTCTCAGGATTCTCCTCATGCGAGCCTGGAGAGACATAGCAGCAACAGACTCTCACTAACTGGACTACAGCTCTCTCTGCATGAAGAAGCAGACAGTAGGATGACATCATACCGTAGTATAAAGATATTATGTGCAGTACCTTGTAGTAGCAATAGATGGCAGTGTTGGACAGCACCGCAGCCAGCAGCACAGCGACAAGTCAAGAGTCAAGTCAAGAGTCAAGAGTTTTATTTGTCACGGCATACAAGTATACAGTGAAATGTGGGGGGTCTTGCCCGCAACGATTGTGCATAATACAATAATAATAATATAATAAGAATCCAATAGAACGACATTGTGCAATAATACAAGTAATCAAAGTAGGGCATATCGGTATATGTACATGAGTTTTTACAGAGCATGGTAGGACATGCTAGGTCCTGTGATAGTGCAATACACTGTTAGCTACGGATGAGGCACTGGGTCTTTATGTACACTCAATCAATCAATCAATCAAATTTATTTATATAGCACGTTTAAACATGACGCTTAAGTTGTCAACCAAAGTGCTTCACATAGCTAAGCTAAGTACAAAGAAAAGTATAAAATAAACTGAAAAAATTAAATAAAATCAACGGATAGACAAAGGAAAAACAGAACAACACGTCAACAAGTACGGCAAGAGTCAAAGTGAGTCAGGGAAGGCCAGGCGATATAGGTGGGTTTTGAGTTTTGATTTAAAAGACTCGATGGAGGGGGCAGATTTAATGGACATGGGGATGCTGTTCCAGAGGTCAGGGGCTGCGACCGCAAAAGCACGTCCCCCCCTAAACTTGAAGTTAGACCTACGGGTGGTTAGAAGACCCTTATCAGCCGATCTGAGGGCCCTGGCGTTGGTCTAGGGGGTGAGGAGGTCTGCTAGGTAAGCAGGGGCCTTACCATTTAGGGCTTTATAAACCAATAAAAGGACCTTGAAGTCTATTCTAAAGCGCACCGGGAGCCAGTGGAGGGAGGCAAGTACAGGGGTGATGTGGGCTCTCTTCCGGGTACCTGTGAGCAGTCTAGCGGCAGCGTTTTGGGGGAGTTGTAGACGGGCAGTAGTCTAAGCGTGAGGATATGAAGGCGTGAATTACTCTTTCCAGGTCTGAGGGGGAGAGAATGGCCTTGATCTTGGCTATGGACCGGAGCTGGAAAAAGCACCCCTTCACCACGAGTTTACCTGCCTATTGAAGGAAAACTCAGGGTCAAAGAGCACGCCCAGGTTTTTTACAAAGGGCTTGACTAGGGGAGACAGATTACCCAGGCTGCTGGCAATGACACTGGTTTGGTTCGGAGGGCCGAAAAGGAGGATTTCACACTTTGACTGATTGAGCTGTAGAAAATTGTGTGCCATCCAGCATTTTATGTCGTCTAGGCAGGAACGGAGACTGTCAAGATTGTTTGTATTGTTGGGTTTCATGGGGAGATAGACCGGAGTGTCGTCAGCATAAAAATGGAAAGAGATGTTGTGTTTTTTAATGATCAGACCAAGGGGCAGCATGTATAGGGAGAATAGGATAGGGCCAAGGATGGAGCCTTGTGGAACCCCGCAAGAGAGAGAGGCAGAGGGGGAGGAGCAGTTTCCGATATTAACGGAGAAACTTCTATCACTGAGGTAGGAGGTGAACCATGATAGGGCTGTGCCACTGACACCAACTGCCTGGTGGAGACGGTCGATGAGGATAACATGGTCTATTGTATCGAAAGCTGCACTGAGGTCTAAGAGCATAAGGACAGCACAGTCCCGGTTGTCGGTAGTGAGGAGCAGGTCATTGGTGACCTTAAGCAGGGCGGATTCTGTGCTGTGGTTGGCTCTGAAACCTGACTGAAATGTGTCCAGGATGTTATTCAAGTGCAGGTAGGGAGACAGCTGAGAGAGAATAGCCTTTTCAAGGACCTTTGATAGGAATGGGAGCTTGGAGATTGGCCTGTAGTTATTGAGCTAAGTGGAGTCTAGGTTGGGTTTTTTCAGAAGGGGCTGGACCACTGCATGTTTGAAGCAGGTTGGAACGGTACCAGTGGCTAGGGAGGTGTTTATGATAGAGAGGATGCTGGGGCCAGTTGTGGGAAATACTTCTTTGAGAAGAACCGAGGGAACTATGTCAAGGGGGGAGGTGGTTGGTTTCATGGCTGAGACTATATCTGTGAGAGTAGAGAGGGTGATGGGTTGAAAACAGGCCAGGGTGGATGAACAGGGCGGCGAGACATCTAAACTACGCGTAGGTGGTGTGATGTTGTTTCTGATTAACTCAACTTTGTTTATGAAGAATTTTAAGAATTCCTCACATTTGGTTGGAGACACATCCAGACTAGTTCTAGGGGGGGGCTGATGAAAGAGTTAATGGTGGCAAAGAGGGTCCTGGGGTTTTGAGAGTTACGGATGAGGTCTGAGAAGTATGCGGCTCTCGCTGCTTTAACTGCTAGCTGATATCTGATACGAGTGTCTCTAAGCATATAGGGGGACCCTGCTTTTCTTTATCATAAATCGATCAATAGAGACCATATTAGATCCCCAATTATCATATCATGGCGTATCCTTGGAAAGCCACACTCATTGGCTACAACCCTGTGCAAAGATTTTCGAGATCGCCAAATGATTGACGGAGCTAGAGCCCCGGGAGTCGGGGGTGGTAATGTGTACTCTTGCGTACTTTGGGGCACGCCTCACATATCGGCATGTAACTCGAGAACCATTGAACGGATCTTGTCACCTGAAAGGGCAATCGACAGGCAACAAATAGGGCTTTAATTCTATCTATATATTGTATTAAAAGAAATGCACACCCGAGCCACTAGAGGTCGGCAAAGAATCATCCACATGTGGGCCCTTGGATGTTAAGAGATCAATGTTTTTAAATATTTTTTTGTAGCCAAGAGTAAAGACCATAACCCTATCAAAAACAGTAGTCAAAGTGTATATTTTCATTTTTACCGATGTTTTATACGATTTATCGGAAATACAAATTTATCGGAAAATGCTAATTATCGTAAAAACCGCAAGAAATGACTAAATCCAGATTCAACCCTACCATTGGAAAGAGGAGCATTTTCCCTATCCATAGATGTATGATTTGGCCATAATAAGGTCAAGGTCAAGTTCAAATATGAATTTATAATTAAAGTCGATTATCATTAATTACTGTATCTACAAATCCTTCTGTTTAATCATCTTCCCGCGGTTCATTTGCTTAGATTTTTTGTACACATGATCTCAACAAGGTGGTGAATGAGCTCAGTGAGCATTTTCTCCTACCCGTATACATTTTTGATCATCATCATCAAAATCATAAATCATAATTAATCATAATTAATTTATTCATTACAATTTACTCAGCCTAGTAACAGACAATATTTCTGACACTGGAAATACATACCCCCAGGTCCCTAGATGTTCCTAGATACCAAGAACATGCAAATTGACCTTGCAGAAGTGGAGCAATCCTCCATTTACTTAGGCATGTAGCTTTAGGCGGAAACGGTCTACAGATTAACAGGTTGACTGTTCCCTCACGTTACAGATTAACAGGTTGACTGTCCCCTCACGTGCACCATGCACTTACCTGGACTTGATAACCACTATGTTACCGCTCATCATGCACTTTATTATTTAAAATATTCTGTTATATGTACAGTGTTATGTGTTTCATGTATGTATATATTGTACTACGGTCTGTGGGAGCTCCCCTGAAATGTCGTTGTATACTTGTGTGCAATGACAATTAAAAGTCTATTCTATTCTACAACGGGAAAAAAAGTTTGGCATCCAACCGGAGTACAAATGTAACAGTAAGTGTAATTGTAATATACAATGTACAGGTGATTAAACTGGGATATGTACAGATATAGATGGGTTATATGCAGGTGTAAGTAGGTATATATGAGGATTATATGCAGATATATATATGCAGTAAATATAAATATATGAATGTATATATACAGCACTATTGTACCTGTTATCATACAGAGTTATATTTACATTTACATTTACATTTAGTCATTTAGCTGACGCTTTTATCCAAAGCGACTTACAAGTTCTGTACGACAAGCCATCAGGAAGGGCACAACTCTATCAGCTGAGCAACAATGTTCATCAAAGTGTTGAGTGCTACAGTGTAGGTTAGTTTATTAGGACAAGTGCATGACAGTACGGTTAGTTAGGGTTAGATTTTTTTATTGTTTTTCTTTTTTTTTTTTTTATTCAGATAATGGTTGAAGAAGTGCGTCTTTAGTCGACGGCGAAAGATTGGACGTGATTCGGCTGTCCTAACTGGGGTGGGTAGTTCATTCCACCATTGTGGGGCAAGGACTGAGAATAGGCGACTTCTCTTTGATGACCCTCCCGGAGCTTGGATAGGAGTAGGTCTGAGGCGGCCAGAAGATGCAGAGCGTAGGGGTCTTGAGGGTGTGTAGTTAGAGACCATTGACCGGAGGTAGGCGGGAGCGGTTCCCTTTGCCGCACGGTATGCTAGGTCGAGGGCCTTGAAGCGGATTCGTGCAGCAATGGGGAGCCAGTGCAGGTCCCTAAGAAGTGGGGTGACATGGGCCGACTTCGGTAGGTGTGAGATCAGGCGGGCCGCTGCGTTCTGAATGAGTTGAAGAGGCTTAGTGGCAGTGGCCGGGAGGCCAGCGAGCAGTGCATTGCAGTAGTCGAGGCGGGAGATGACTGTTGATTGGACGAGGAGTTGGGTGGCTTCTTTTGTCAGGAAGGGGCGGATCCTTCTGACGTTGCTCAGGAGGAATCGGCAGGTTCTGGTCGTCGCTGCGATGTGAGCAGAGAAGTTCAACTGGTCGTCGAGGACAACACCAAGGTTCTTGGCGGTCGGGGACGCAGTCACAACTGTATTCTCGACTGTGATTGAAAGGTCGGTTAGGGGGGAGGATTTGGCCGGCAGGTGGAGCAATTCTGTTTTGCTTAGGTTCAGTTTGAGGTGGTTGGACGTCATCCAGGCTGAGATGTCGGACAGACAGGCCGAGATCCGCTCAGAGACGTGGATATCTGAGGGAGGGAAGGAGAGGAAGAGTTGAGTATCGTCGGCATAACAATGGTAGGAGAAGCCATGAGACGTGATAATGTTACCCAGTGATTTAGTGTAGAGGGAGAAGAGAAGGGGTCCTAAAACCGAGCCCTGGGGGACACCCGTCCGCAGGGGGCGGGTGGCCGACAGGGTCCCTCTCCATGACACTTGGTAGGAGCGGTCATTGAGGTATGATGACAGCCATGTCAGCGCAGAGCCAGCCACTCCCATTCCTGCGAGGGCCGCAAGGAGGATCTGGTGGTTGACTGTGTCGAAGTTATATGCATTATATGCAGGTGTATAAGTATGTATATAGAAGGATTATATGCAGGTATATTGAGACCGATATGGATAAATGTAGATATATATGCAGTAGATATGATTTTATGAATGTATATATATACGGTATATACAGCACTTGTACCTGTTATCATGCATTATATGCAGGTGTATAATAGAATAGAATAGAATAGAATCACAGATCACTCACATTGAACAACAATAAACATTTAGGTAGTCAATAGAACTAACATAAGAATAAGAATATTAAAAATAAGAATCAAATAGAATAAAGAATAAAATATGGTCCGGGATATACATTCTGGTATGTATATACATCCTCAAATATACAACTATCCAGCCAAAAACATACAGAAGTATACAGTAAAATGTACAGTAATAAGTGTACAAATGTAAAGTGTCCAGGAAGATTGTGAGAAGTGTAAACATTTTAAAGTGTCCAGGAAGATTTGGCCAGGCTGTACTGTGCTCAGTGATGCAGTCTGATGGCTGTCGGAATGAAGGACTTCCTGTGCCGTTCAGTGCTACATCTTGGGAGTCTTAGTCTAACACTGAACATAGTTGGGTCAAGAACCAACATTCTGTGACCATTCTCTGGCTAAGATGTTTTGATGATTGATTTGACTTCTATGGACCCTTTATCAAATATTTAGCCCCCGTGTCCCTCCGAAAAATCCCGGCATTTTTTGTCAGATGGCCAAATCGAAAATATCTGCTGACGCCATCTTGAAAAATTTACTTTTGATCCAGAGCACCTAGAATCATGTATGAATACACTTTTTTGTGTAAATCAACCATGACGATTCCAATTCTGACATTAGTTTGACTCTATGACATCAATTTAACCCAGAAATCCAAGATGGCCACCATCCAGTAGAGCAAAAATGTAGAAAGAGACAGCAGAGCGAAAATGTAACTTTTGAATGGGAAAGTAAGATTTGGTGTTTGGGCAGGGCTTCAGACTAACAACTTTCCCAATAGCTAGCTAGCTAGCAACAACAACTAGTTAGCTAATATAGTCATTGTAGCCCTGTGTTTGGGGTTTGTTAACCCTTGTGTTGTGTTCGAAAGCTGTTTCTTTCAGGAGTTATTTTGATGATGTTCTGAGCTTGTGCTCAGCCTTCTGTTTCAAAAGGTATCATGGACCACGCCATCTCGACATTCCTTGACATGAAGAACTCCTGTTGACCTCGCTCATCCAGGCCTTCTTCTTCAATAGACTGCGAGTGTGTGTGTGTGTGTGTGTGTGCGCATACGTGCGTGTGCACATGTGTGTGTGCGTACGTGCGCGCATGCGTGCACTATCCCTTCATACAATGGGTTTCACGCTGGCTTGAATATGGAGCAGAGGAAGAGCAAGGCTTATTTTCATACATCTTACAATAAACCGCCCAACAAGTCAGTTGTGAATGACATCATGGAGAAGCTGTCTACCATCATCGCAACTAAGCACATGCCCTTCGCCTTCTTAGTGGGAGATCATCCTGTGTACGTCCTCATCACTCTGCTCAAGGCCGAGAACCCAAACAAGTACCATGACATTGTACCCTTTCTTGGTCCCTTCCATACACAGTGTGTGATGAGCGCTATCTACAAGCGCTACAAGGGGAGTGAGCTAGGAGATGTACTTGTGGCAGGAGGAGTTATTGCAGAGGGCTCCGTCGACCGTGCACTGAAAGGCAAGCATTACAAGAGGGGGCTGCGTTGCTTGAGGCTCATCTATGAGGCACTCATGAGTCAGCTGGTAAAGGGGAGGCTCATGCCCAACCTGGCTGATGAGACAAGGGAGAACCTTGAGATTCTGAGAGATATGAGTCTCTCCCAAGAACCCCGTGCAGCTGCACATGCGGCACTGGAGGATGATACTGACCTCGAGAGCCTCATCACCAATGTATTCACCCAGGTGGAGGCCAGTGACATGGCGGACTACTGGAGGGACTTCCTGTCTATGACGGATGCACTCATGCAGAATGTGCATGCAGTACATATCTGCAACTTGGATGAGTATGTCAGCTCTCTGCGTGCCATGCTGCCATGGATGGTAGTGTACGACAACAATAGGTATGGAAGGTGGCTGCCTGACTTCTGGGCAATGCTGACAGCTCTCCCTGCTGATCAGGTCGCCTTCCTTCGTACTGACTTCACTCAGTCCATCACAGGCAACCCCTACTCCAACATGGCCTGGGACATGTGGATCGAGTGTACAATGAACAAGGGCAGCAAAATGAAGTCTGGCTGGCTCTCCATCCTCCAGAATGAGAAGCAGCTGCTGGTGCACTCCAGAAATGTGAACAATTTGGCCAAGATCCGGGTGGCTCACAATGCCGTGGCCACACACAAAAAAGCCAAGAGGAAGCACATAGAATGTGGTCCGAAAAGGATGAGAGAAGATGAGCAGCGCGTGCAGGACCTGGTCGCATGCATGCATGAGTTTGATTCCTTGCCATTTGATCCAGCCTCACCCACCCTCCGCACCCTACAGTCAGCCATGCCTGCCTCTGATGAACTCATTGCGGACTTCAACTCAGCCTATGCTGTGGGAGAGGAGAAGTTGACCAGCTTCTTGCAAGACCGAGTGTTCAGTAAGAAAACCTCCCTCCATGCACCTCCCTCCATGCACCTGTCCCTCTGAGCAAACGCTTGACATTTGCCAAGCAGCCCTGCATGGAGAAGCCCGGGGAGGAACTCAAAGCAAGAGCTGCTGAGATGGAGCGGAGTGCTCTCAAGGCAGTGATCGACCTGGTTGAGGTCAGTCAACTTGTGAATCTCTCAGAGTTGCTGGAACATCGTGTTGTCGAGGAATGTGTGGCCGTATTCAACTCCAATGGTACATATAGGAAGACACAGAAGAGCAAGCTCATTCAGAAGCTCTCTCTCCAATCTGTAGATCTGCAAGAACCCTACACCGCTCTTGTCGACATGGGCATGATCTGGAGGATGGCAACCCCATCAGCAGAAGATCGGCAGACACAAGATGGCACCCCATACAAGTGGTTGGACTATGTCCACAAGGTATCATCCATCATCCTTGCCCGCCATGGTGATGCTGACCGTATTTTCTGTGTAAATGACCCGTATGACGCAGCATACTCAACTAAAGATGATGAGCGAGATCTGCGGGTACAAGGTAAGGTACATGTCCCCAACACCTACATGAAGCTGGGCGACCCCTTCCCCTCTGCCAGAGAGTTCAAAACACTGCTGTGTAGTGTCAGCAACAAGGAGCGGCTACAAAAAGTAATATGCAGCTATCTGACTGACCTTGTTGCACAGGGTGTAGATACAGAGATAGTCTACTCTGTTGGCTCCCACTGCACCAACTTGTCAACCCAGCAACCAATGCAGAACTACAGCTTTGACCAGTCTGACACCATCCTCTTCTCGGCTTACACAGTTCTACGTGAGTCAGGCTACAGTGGCCCTGTGGTCATTGATGCAGCCGACACCGATGCCTATGTCATGGCAGCGGTCATCTCTCAACAGCTTCCCGGTATGCTCTGCATCAAGAGAAAGCAAAACACGGTCTTCTGCCGTGGCCTGGTTACTGAGGAGATGGCAGATTGTATTGTGCAGCTACACTGCATTACAGGCTGTGATGCCAATTCAGGCTTCTATGACAAGGGTAAGTCGTCGGTGTATGACAAGGTGGCAAAGAGCCCTATGGCACGACGGCTGCTCTCGCGGTGTGGAGATAGCCTTGACCTTGAGGAGGAGGTGCTAGAGGAGCTGTTCGAGTTCACACGACATGTTATTTATGGCGACAAGAAGAGTAGCACCATGGCTGAGGCCCGTGCCACAAAGTGGAAGAGAATGAAGAACAAATCATTCATCCATCTCCCTCCCTGAAGCGACACCCTTCGCCACTCGGACATGGCTGGGAGCTGGTGGGTGGTCGCTGTCGCCCTGTCCGCCACACACGACCTGCTCTCCCAACACATCTACCTGCACCAGGGCCAGCTGAAGAAAGTGAGGAAGAGGAGAGTGAGGAGGAGGATGATGATGAGAAGGGAGATGATGATGTATGGAGGAGGAGGGGTGATTCATTGGAATCTGATGATTCAGAATCTAGTGAGGCAGAATGCTCTGATTCGGACTGATCATGACATGTTTAAAGTGGTTTCATTGTTGGGGCGCTCCAGTAGCACACCACATAGCGTGCTGAGTCGCGAAGCGGTCGTCCCGGGTTCGTTTCCCAGTCCCGGCGACCATTTGCTGCATGTCTTCCCTACCTCTGCTCCCGTTCTCCCTCTCTCCCTCTCTCGGTCCTGCGTGGCCAGAAAAAGCTGAAAATGTTAAAAAAAAATTAAGTAAAAAAAAAAAAAAAATGGTTTCATTGTTAATCTGTTCAAGTTACAGCTATTTAAGAGAGCGTATTTTGAAGTATAATTAGTTATCTTACCATACTGTACATTCATCAATTATTTTGCTGAGATCCTTATGAAGGTAGTTTGTTTAAAGTACAGCAGTACCATGGTAAAATTGGTTTTGACATTAAAAGTTACATTTTCGCTCTACTATATGGTGGCCATCTTGGATTTATGGGTCAAATTGATGTCATAGAGTCAAACTGATGTCAGAATTGGAATCGCCATGGTTGACTTACACAAAAAAGTGTATTCATACATGATTCTAGGTGCTCTGGATCAAAAGTAAATTTTTCAAGATGGCGTCAGCAGGTATTTCGGATTTGGCCATCTGACAAAAAATGCCGGGATTTTTAGGAGGGACACGGGGGCTAAATATTTTATAAAAGGTCCATAGAAGTCAAATCAATCATCAAAACATCTTAGCCAGAGAATGGTCACAGAATGTTGGTTCTTGACCCAACTAACATGCTCCTTCTTTCAGCCAAGTCCGTATATAGAAGGATTTGTGCAGGTATATTCAGACAGATAAGGATATATGTAGATATATATGCAGTAGATATTAATTTATAAATGTATATATACAGCACTATTGTACCATGTTATCATTCAGAGTTATATGGGTGGTATTATAGTATAGAGACTACTACAGTATGAGCAGTTCTGTTATGGTTTGTAAGCAACCCCAACAGCACGACACAGACAGGTAGTTCAGAGTTAGCCAAAAACGAAGGGCGTATTTATTTTCACAAACAGAAATGTGCAACAATTATGTTACTCCAGTTGAGGGGAATGTCCTTTAGCAAAGTTGGGCTCTGCAGCCCTGCAGCTCTGCAGCACTCGAGGGGAAAAAGAAACGTAGAATGTCATTAGTACAAGGCCAGTAACAAAACAACACAACAAATCTTCAGTGTTTAACGAAACACACAAAAACGGATGATGGCAGTGAGTCCAGGACAAAAACGAGGATATAAGTTCAGAGAAAAATAGTCTTCCGAAAGACTCACCAGGAGCAAGGTCGAAGTGGAAAACGAGGCACGGGTCCACGGTGAGGCAGAGAGAGAAAACAGCAACAAACTCCAAGGGACGGCGGAGAAGCGAAACGTCTCGCACTGGAGAAACACGAGAGGGAACCAATAGCATATATCTGCAGAGCCACAGAGCCCAACGTCTGGGCGGGGCTTCGTGGCGTGGACTAGGCTTGAGCCGGGGCTTCGTGGCGTGGACTAGCCTTGTGGCATGTACCTGGCTTTGCACTACTGCGCATGCGGATGAGGGGGGGGGGGGGCTCTCTCGCTCGCTCTCGCTCTGATTGATTGATTGATTGAAAACTTTATTAACAGATTGCAGAATGGGTACAGTACAGTACAGCTCAATACATACAATTGTTAAGGGGATGCAGACCAGAGAAAGACTTTCATCTTGTTTACATCAGGGTCCCCCATTTTCAATTCATCGTAACATATATGACATACAGATAGACAGTACTGCTACATCTATACATTTATGACATACCAGATTTGCAAATACAGTACTGTTTGTGATACGAAAAGAGTCCAGAAAAGAAGTATATACATTTGACGTAGAAACTGTACATTGGAGGAGGTTGGGTAGGTGGGGGGGGGGGGGTACTGTACATTGGAGGTGGTTGGGTGGGTGGGGGGGAGGTTGGGTAGGAGTGGGGGGGGGGGAGGTTGGGTAGGAGTTTCAAGTTTCAAGTTTCTTTAATAGTTGTCATACAGAAGTACAGAATACTTTTATACAAAATGCTTCTTACTGTTACGCTCCAGAGACTGTGCAAGACAAGATAAGTATGAAATAAAATAACATAGTATAGCATGTAAATTAGAAGTAAAAAGAAATGAGGTCACAGTGTTCAGTATAGACATATGTACAATGTTCGATGCAGAATAGACGTAACTGAGTTACCATATAATATACAATACTGTGCAGTGTACTAATATACAATACTATATAGTGCAAGGCAGAAATGGGATGAGGTGCAATTTAGGTACAATTTACAGTAGGTGTACGAGTTGTAGTGCAAATCCTTTATCAATAAATATAAAGTGTGTTTGTGTGATCTAAAGTGTGGAGAGTGGGTGCTGCAGTGTGTTGTTTGTTTAAGTGAGTGTGTGCGTGTGTGCTGTGTGCATTTGATGGTTGTTGCATAGTGTTTATTGTTCGTTTAGCAGCCTGATGGCCTGGGGATAGAAGCTTCTTCTGAGTCTTTCTGTGCTCGCCTTAAGACTCCGGTATCGCTTGCCTGACCGCAGCAGTTCAAAGAGGCAGTTGTTCGGGTGGCTCGAGTCCTTAATAATTCTCTTAGCCTTCCCCTTGCACCGCTTGTTGTAAATGTTCTGGAGGGTGGGAAGCCCCCCTCCAATTGTGCGTTCGGCTGAACGTGTCACTCTTTGTAGTCTGCTACGGTCTTGTGCAGTGCTATTCCCAAACCAGGAGGTGATGTTGCCAGTCAGGATGCTCTCTATTGTACATGAGTAGAAGTTCCTAAGGATCTTCTGACTGACTTGGAACTTCCTTAGGCGCCTGAGGAAGTAGAGGCGTTGTCGTGCCTTCTTCACAACACTGTCAATGTGTGTGGTCCATGTCAAATCCTCGGATATGTGGGCTCCGAGGTACTTGAAACTGTTCACTCTCTCAACCGGTGCCCCGTCGATGCTGAGGGGGCTGTAGTCCTTGACCCCCGACCTCCTGAAGTCCACAATCATCTCTTTTGTTTTGCTGACGTTCAGGGAGAGGCAGTTCTCCTGACACCACTGTGACAGGTTCTCTACCTCTTCCAGGTAGGCCCTTTCGTCGTTGGCAGAGATCAGGCTCACCACTACTGTGTCATCAGCAAATTTGATGATGGTGTTGTTGTTCCGCTGTGCTACGCAGTCATGTGTGTACAGGGAGTAGAGGAGGGGGCTCAGAACACAGCCCTGGGGGGCCCCTATGTTGAGCGTGATGGATGAGGAGGTGCAGTTGCCTGCTCTTACCACCTGGGGTCTGCCCGTCAGGAAGTCCAAGACCCACTGGCAGAGGTCATAGTTCAAGCCCAGGTCCCTGAGCTTGGCTATGAGTTTGGAGGGGACTATGGTATTGAATGCTGAGCTGTAGTCGATGAACAGCATTCTCACATAGTTCCCCTGCCTCTTGTCCAGGTGTGATGCTGCTGTGTGCAGCACATGGGCTATGGCGTCCTCCATGGACCTGTTGGGGCGATATGCAAATTGCAGAGGGTCCAGGTTGATGGGGAGGGAGGAACAGATGTAGCCCTTCACTAGCTTCTCAAAGCACATCATGGCTATGGAGGTGAGGGCTACAGGGCGGTAGTCGTTGAGGCAAGCGGGCGTAGATTTTTTGGGTACAGGGATGATGGTGGACTTCTTCAGACGACAGCCTGTTCCAAGGACAGGTTGAAGATGTCAGTGAATACCGGGGCCAGTTGGTCGGCACAGACTTTTAGGACGCGGCCGAGGGGTGGGTGGGGGACACTGTACAACTGTACTCTCTCTCTCTGGATGACCGTGATGCTCTGTGCAAACTCGGTCTGGTCCCTCAAATGGCAGGACATGTAAACAGTCAAGTTGCAGAACAACTGTTTGCACAAATGAGAAAGAATAATAACTTTTTAACGCAGCAACAACCATCGACCCTTCAACAACAACAAAAACAAGAAGCGAATGGACAACATCACAAAAATATTTGGGACAGCGGTGGCAATAAACAGCTACCACCAGGCTGTATTGGGTACATTTTCTACTTGCACTTGCATTAAAGGTCAACCTCCACGTTGTATTTTTGTTCAATAAACAATGTGGACTAGGCCAACAGTGGCTTTCATGAAGAAGGGGGAAAAAAAGTATTGAAATTGACCCAGTTTTAGCGTTTTTATCAAACATTTTGTCTGCCCAACACAATCACCACGCACGTGCATATTTTAATCCATGGTTCATAACGTGCGTGTGTAATCGAAATGATCGTCACAACAGGTGCAGGGCACCAGGGGGCTCACCAGGGGGCGCTGAGAGTCACACAGCTAGTGGCAGGCAGAGAGCCTTGCTACCATAGATATATGCTTGCTACTACTAGCCGAATGAAATGTATCTGTTTCACCTCACTATTGCTCCGTGATTATAGCCATCCATCCATCTCTAAAGCTAACCACTATTTGTAAAAGCCACAACCACGTTACCATATTTGTAATAATGTAAATCATTGTGTCGTTGTACACATATTGTGTTTATAACGTTAGTAGATAACATAGCTTAGCTTGGTAGCTATTGTGCTAACAACATATCCCGACATCCGGCTCGCTGGCCGGCATGAACGGCCGACCCAAAATGGTTCTCTCCTCTCTGTACACCCCGTCCCCACGGGTGCCCTGCCGGGGGGCCCATGGACGCGACGGCGGCGGCAGCCGTAGGGTGCTCGAGCCCGTAAAGGCTAGTGTTACACGATAGCTATGAGCTAACTATCGCTGCGGGCTCCGGCGCCCTGCGGCCGCCGCTGTTGTCGAGTCCACAAGCTCCTCCGCGGGGACGGGGGCACACAAAGAGGAGAGAACCACCCGCAGGGACGGCGGGCTATAGGCTAACGTCAGTGAGTGTAGTGGTCCCGAGTCGACTGTAGCAGGGACGGCGGAGATATAGGCTAACTGTGATGCACCGAGTGAGCCACCATTGATCTAGTACTATGACCCGGACGGACATAAGGCATACGTTTCCTGAAGTGACGTCACGGCCGTGCTAGGTGCTAGCGTCTGATAAGCTTTTAGATTCGGCTCATTAATATGCACCTGTTGTCCTGTTGTGACGTCGGCTTTGATAAGCTTTTTTGATTCGCGCGTGCATGTTATTCGTGCGTGGACCTTTTTAACTCTTTCAGAGTGGCATTTCCGGTGTCAAATGGAAAAAAATAAATAATGAAATTATATACCAATGATGTAAACTACCCATAATTGATCAGTAGGGTTTAACCTGGAGGTTGGGCTTTAAAGATATTTAATGCATTAATCCTGTTTTTAATTGAGCTAGGAAATAATGTATAAATGTCTTCATTCATCAAGTTCACTGTTCCTTACTAAGCTGTGTTTGTCATCTGCATACAGTGTCACAGGAAGCAGTCCTTGATCTATCACAGGAAGCAGCTCAAGGTGTGCTCCCTGAAGCGGGTTCAGGTCTGCCCCCAGCAATGACAAGTAAGTGGAATTGCATGCATGGGTCCTTAGAAAGTCTTAAAATGTCTTAAATTCAAGTTTAGCCGCCTATTGACTGAAACCATGCATGATTTGTCCAATAATCGTATTAAACTGCCACCCACCGCCTTAAATAGTGAACTCTTAATTGGTCCAAGTCAAGAGTGCTAACTATTACACCATAGAACCTGGCTTCTGCAGCAGAAGCAGGCCTATAAAAACCTATGCCTACCTACAGTAATTCTTACCTCTACACTATTAGTTTTATTAAACATTGTTACTATTTCTCTTATATTTTTTTGTATGTCCATCCCTGTAGAACTTGAGATTCCAGTGGACAATAATGAGTACTCACCAGACCAACCCTGGGCGAAGTCCCGAAACCCTATCCAACAACAACTGGTAGGCAAATTTCTACAAATAATTACTTTCTATGTAAAACTACACGCATCTGTATCACAACAATGGTTATTATCTTCAGCTCAGTTATGTCCTGGACCGAAAGTGGCCTTCTGAAGAAATAATTGTGAAGGAAGGACAAACTTGTTTGACACGGGATGAGTTTTGGAGCCTTGGGTTGAACATATGGATTCAACTGTGAGTAGTCACATGGTCTAACAGATTAACATTTATTACCGAAGGGGGAGTTTCAGTCATGTTCACTATAATGTCTTAATTGTGATTTCTTGCAGATTGGAAATGCATGCCTGAAGCTCATTGGTGAACTGGCTCTGAAACGTGTATGACCTCTTTTTTAATTACACATTTAAAAGTAACTTTTGGTACTGAAGGCAGACTATTAATATCATGTTTGTTTTTTCCTCATCAGGACATGGACATTTATATAGAAGACATGTATGTTGTTCCTACCTGGAAGGACCGAAGTATCAACCCGTTAGCTTCATTTCCGGTAAGTGTAATTAATTGATGAAATAAATATAATCATTCAGTTAGTAAATTGAATAAGCATAATGGCACATCCCTACTCTAATGGCAAACTCATGTTTCATAAATATTAGGCTGACATGAAGATGAAACATGCAATAGTCTTTCCAGCCTGGACCGAAAACCACTTTGTGCTATGTGTAAGTGAAATTAGTAATGCGTGTCTTATAAACTTAATCTGTTTATAAGGAATTATAAACAAAAAAGATTTGATAGCTATTAACTAAACATTCTATCGGAGCAGATTCTGCCGTTTGGGTGAGAGGGGCACATGGCCGCCATCCTTGGAGAATAGCAGAATCCACGTTGGGTGAGAGGAGCACACGTCCACCGTCCTTGGAGAATAGCAGAATCCACATTCCCACAGAAACCTGACTGACATGCTGAGCTTATTTTTACATACCCATTATAGGTCTTGAAGCCACGCATACAGGAGATTCTATTATTGGACTCCAAATACATAGATCATACCTCTGGCTTTGGCGATGAAGACTACAGAACTGTTTTTTAGGTACACAGATGAGAGCTACTGTTTGTTGTGTTCATATGGCATTTAGATGTGATGGTTCACCGATGAGAGATACTGCTCCAGGAACGCCCTACCCAAAGCTGTAAAGGAATGTGAATCCCTACCCACATTCAAAACCGCTCTTAAAGAGCACCTACGGGAGGCTGCAATTCGAAACTGGCCACTGTAAATGTCCAAACCCCCCACCCCCTCCTAATAGACAGTCTCCTCCCCACTGCATGTATATATTCTCTCCCCACCGTATGTATATTTCTCTCCCACCCACCCCCTCCAAATGTACAGTCTCCTCACCACCGTATGTATATTTCTCTCCCACCCACCCCCTCCTAATATACAGTCCCCTCCCCATCATATGTGTATATACTCTGTCAGGATCTATGGGTAACAGTACTGTATATTTGAATACCGTATATGTCACAAATGTATCTGTACTAAATACCTGTATGTCCCTATGTCAATATGAATTGAAAATGGGGGACCCTGATTTTTCTGGTCTGCATCCCCTTAACAATTGTGTGTATTGAGCCGTACTGTATTGTACCCATTCTGCAATATGTTAAATAAAGTTTTCATTCACACTCAAATCCGTGTGCACTTTTTTATTTTGCATACTAATGTTCTGTGTCTTGAGTCGTATTTGTATTCTGCATCTGTTAATAAAGTTTCAATCTGTAAGAGCCTCAAATTTCCATGTACATTTAATAAGTTGTCAGCCAGTTTCTAACCTGTAACATTCCTAACGTAAAGGCACAAGGGTAGATCAATGTCGTTGAAGTTGTGTAGACAATCTTTCCATTCCTGGTAACTGTAATGCATTCTAAATTGTTGGCAGTATTTATAGTATGTGGAATCTAGATATGGAAATATGCAGCATTGCACTTGATATACAGTCCCCCATTTTCAATTCATAATGACATTTATGACATACTCAATGCAGTACTGTTACATTTGTGACATACAGTAAATATATACAAGGGGGAGGGAACTGTACATTTATGATGAATTGAAAATGGGGGACCCTGATGTAAACAAGACGGAAGTCTTTCTCTGGTCTGCATCCCCTTAACAATTGTGTGTATTGAGCTGTACTGTACTGTACCCATTCTGCAATCTGTTAATAAAGTTTTAAATCAATCAATCAATCAAACATAGCCACTTTTTTTTTATACTATTCTTTCTGAGTAAATAATTCACCTGTATCGCAACGGAGTCACGGATCTGGTCGGGCCAGGTAGCATTATGTAGGGGAAAATCTAATTAAATAAACAAACGTGAATTAAAGAATTTCAAACGAAGTGTAGTCTATTAAATCGTTGTTTAAGGTTATATCCTTTTTGCTGCTTATTTCTAGAGCAACGCAGCCTCAGATGTGGTCTGTTGCGATTCTGATTGGCTGGCCCACTGAGGCTGTGTGTGTGTGTGTGTGTGTGTGTGTGTGTGTGTGTGTGTGTGTGTGTGTGTGTGTGTGTGTGTGTGTGTGTGTGTGTGTGTGTGTGTGTGTGTGTGTGTGTGTGTGTGTGTGTGTGTGTGTGTGTGTGTGTGTGTGCACACTAAAAACAGATTGGTAAAATTTTACCCAATTTGGGTTATTTTTTACCCAATTCACTGGTCAAAAAGGGCGACCAGTGTGTGGGTTAATTTGACCCATTATTATTGGTTATTTAATTTGACCCATAACTTGGGTCAAATAAATGAATACTAACGACCCATTTTAAGGGTCAAAATAACCCAACCTCCAAGTTGATTTGACCCCATATTGGGTTATACCAACGACCCATTTTAAGGGTCAAAATAACCCAACTTCCAAGTTGATTTGACCCCATATTGGGTTATACCAACGACCCATTTTAAGGGTCAAAATAACCCAACTTCCAAGTTGATTTGACCCCATATTGGGTTATACCAACGACCCATTTTAAGGGTCAAAATAACCCAACTTCTAAGTTAATTTGACCCCATATTGGGTTATACAAACGACCCATTTTAAGGGTCAAAATAACCCAACCTCCTAGTTGATTTGACCCGTATTGGGCTATACAAATGACCCATTTTAAGGGTCAAAATAGTTGCTTTGACTGAATCTTGGGTTACATCAAAAGGGTCAAATAGACCCTATTCACAGCAGCCATCTTGTGAGCCAGATTGACAACGATTGACCAACAGATGGACACAGCAACATGATTAGTTACACATGTGTCAGTCTGGTTCACAGGATGTAGGTTTACCCTGCTGTGTCAAGATGGCTGCTGTGAAAAGGGCCTATTAACACAACTGCTATAGTTAGTACACATTAGGTTGGCACAGATGCTTGATTGAAAGGTATAACAGTCTAAATGTGCTGAAATCAATGAAAAGAACAGACCAAGGCGTAGAATACATTTAACTTCAAAATTGATTACACTTGTTGCATACATGTCACGGCGTGTGGACATCAAAAAGTGCTTGTGCTGCTATAGTGCCCATGAAACACATCATGTCAAACTGATTTCCTGTTTAAATAATAAATAATACATATCGGTATGGTTTTGTACTGCTTTACTGCCCTGTTGGAACACTCCCCCAGATATTGATAGATCAAAACACATATATACTAAGGCTGTCAAAGTTAGCGCGGTATTAACACGTTATCGCCAGATTCTATTAACGCCACTATTTTTTTTAACTCACGATTAACTTTTAAGATTTTTTTTTTACTAGACTATACTCAGGTGTATTATTGATGCTCTCATTGATACTATGTTTGTTTCTGAAGTGTGTGTGTGTGTGTGTGTGTGTGTGTGTGTGTGTGTGTGTGTGTGTGTGTGTGTGTGTGTGTGTGTGTGTGTGTGTGTGTGTGTGTGTGTGTGTGTGTGTGTGTGTGTGTGTGTGTGTGTGTGTGTGTGTGTGTGTGTGTGTGTGTGTGTGTGTGTGTGAGATATAGAGAGAGAGGGGGGGGTGAGAGAGAAGGGAAGGGGCAAGAGAGAAAGAGAGCTGGGAGAGTGGCGTCTCTACAATTCGTAGCCGCATTTCTGCAGACCCCTCTCTGATTGGTTGAGGCCATTTCTGCAGACCCCTCTCTGATTGGCAGAGCGCGCGCATGCGCATGAGCCGCGACAAGCTCCTCTAGCCAGGAGTCGAAACTCCGTTAAGCTCCAGAGAGAGAGGCTGAAAACCCACAGTTGTTGCCCGACGGATGGGAGCCGAATCCCGGATCCGAGTTTTCTGATGAATAGCCCCAAAACATGGAGGTCGCGAACGCAATTTATACGCATGGAAGTATTGATTACGCCATAACGAATCATTAAAAAAATATACCGTTAACTGGAATATGTTGTGTGTGCCTTTACACATATGTTGGATAGGATTAATTGGTTTGTCATTAACCAATAATAAACTTTCTGAATATGATTTGGGAGGGTTATAATAGAAGAAAGACAGTGTAAACAATATAAAGTTATGTGAATAAACCGCAAAATAATAACTAATTCCTTGGTCAATAGAAGTCTCTCTGATACTTTCTGAATATGATTTGGGAGGGTTATAATAGAAGAAAGACAGTGTAAACAATATAACGTTATGTGAATAAACCGCGAAAATAACTGCGAAATAACAACGTTATGTTATATAATGTTACAATGTACAGTTTCTAACAGCTGGCTGTGTTGTGAAATGTGCATAACGTTATGAATAAACCGCGAAGTCACACGAAATAAATAACGTTATACGCGAATCTGGTAGTACATTTCTGCTTATCTTCTTGATATGATAACATTACATCCGCCTTTTACGGCGTGACGAGCTAAACCAACCAGAGAGGGGCTTTGCTCAACCAATCAGAGAGGGGTCTGCAGAAATGGAGCTCAACCAATCAGAGAGGGGTCTGCAGAAATGCGGCTACGAATTGTAGAGACGCGGGAGAGTGTGTGTGAGAGAGAGAGGGGGGGTGTGTGTGTGATTACTCAGCCCTTGTGTGGGTGAATGTAACAAGTTCCTAACATTTTCTTTCCCCTATTATTTCATGTACACTTTATTCATTGTTTTAATGAATTTTCTTTCTTTTAAGTTATTTTGTGCATCACTCTGTTTTGAATTTGATGCAAATTTGCAATGCATGAGGGTCATCCTTTTGTGTTAAATGACTGCATAACGAAAGCATTTGTTGACTCGCATGTGTTGATAAGAGAGTATTAAAACTTGGAACTTGAAAAAGATCCGTTTAAGGTAGAATTTTTTTTTATTAATTTGTGATTAATTGCGAGTTAACTATGGACAATCATGCGATTAATCGTGTTAAATATTTTAATCGATTGACAGCACTAATATATACATATAGAAATACGGGACTTAGCGTCTACCCATCTCCCTCCTCCTCCATCTCTTCCCCCACCTTCCCTCCTGCTACTTCACCTATTCCACCTCCTCCTCATTTGTACGTTTTGCGTTACGTACGGCTGTCCTTAAGAATGCTACATGCTTGGACTCTGGTCCCTCAATATTATATATAACGTGCTGGAGAAACTCCCATGCATGAACACACTGCCTGGGGTACTTTATGTCAAATACATAAAATGCTTTAAAACACGTATCAACTGCCCCGAGCATTGTGCTTTCAGGGTGTGCCCGACCTGCATAGATCACGAATGCCTGAGCACAACATGTGTGTGGTTCTCCCAGCACCAAAACCGAGGGAGAGGGTCTTGCCTGCTGGAGGTACTCCACCATATTTGTCCCAACCTAAAATAAGCAAAGAAAGAATGTTAAATACAGGTGAATCTTGGGTTGACAGTAGCCCCTTTCGTGACTGCGGTTTGCAAGCCTGGGGCTTTTGTGACCGCAGTCACTTGCTGGTGTGCAGCGACGAGTTTAAAAAAGAACTACCAACCGTGATCGGGGGGCTGGGGGTCGGTCAAAAATATATCAGATATGAATTTCAAAGATACCCAGCGTACAATATGGGTTTAACACAGCTTTACAGTGGGGTCTGGAAGCTCGGAGTTGCTAATAAACAGTTTAAAACATTGTTCGAAAGCGAGTGGTACTTACAGAGCGAGCCGTGTATTTCCGCCATTGGTGTCACCGCGCATGCGCACCAGCATTTCACCAGTGCTCCCAAATGCTCTCCATCTCTCTCTCTCCCTCCAAAGTGCATGCAGAGTATGAGGAAGTGGTTTCCACTCGCTGTGTACAGTCTAGGTAAATTGTGGGCGGGCATTAGCTACAACCACAGAGTCAATCACATCACTGTCTGCTACCCAGAGCCTGAGTAACGTCACGCAGGCCTTCAAATCAGGATGGCCTAATTTACTGGAGCAGGAAATGATCTGAGCTGAATCAGAGCAATCCGCCAATATGGTATTTAGACACTAAAACACATTGATACTAACTCCTATTACTATAATACAATGCTAGAGACTGAAAAATGACATTTATAATGCATGTCACCTTTAATATAATTTATATTAATATAGGCTATTCAATTGAATTTCCTGTGAGCTAACCTCAAAAGCGAAAGTGGCAGCAGCATTAGAGGAGTTTAGTCCATGGTTCCGTCCCACTAGTGGTAGAAGCCCTGTTTACCACGAGCAACCTAGTGGTGTCTCACCTGCGGTAGTGAGAGGAGATGAAGGAGCCCCCCTCCCAGCAGCAAAGCAAGAGGGTCTAACAAATACACCACTATCACCTTCAACATAGTATAATATTTGTATTGCGTTCTTGAAGAGGACAATTGAGTGTAACACTTTAGTTTTCAGACACAAGGGTTAAGAGTAGTTTTGGACTTTGTACGACGCCCGAGTGATTTCCCCAGCCGTTTCTTTACCCATGTATGTCTATGGAAAAAGGTATGTTTGCCCCTAAAAGTGTCATGTGACGATCAATACCGAGATTGGCTATTCGCTCAAAAATGTTCACAGCCCCGGTGGCTTGGTATCCGGTGTTGTGAATCCACGTCTTCCTTCTTTTGGTGATTCAATTTTATCTGACAGGACGTGCATTAGGTGCATGTTTTTATTGCTAAACAAACATGCAACTAGCACTCTCAAAGCTGACGGTACTCTGTTCACATTTCCAAAATGTGTAATAGTGGCAAATGTCGGTACAGACTATTGAATAAAGTTTGAGGAATGGTAACCCATTAAATCCTACTTTTCAAGGACTTTCCAGTGAATCATAGTGTCCTTTTTTTCATTTTCCCAGATGCACCATGCACCAAGGATCCAGCTGATTACTGCCAATCTGGAGGATTGTTCCTTATCTGCTCTTCACTTGTGCCACTGATTCATTGACCTTTTGTGGTGTGGTATGTTTTGATTTTACTTAGTAATACACTGTATAGTTGGGATTCTGAATTAAACAGTATAATGTTCACATATATTATGGAGCCCCCAGGGGTCGGGAGAATATTGTGGAAAACAATATAAAACTGAAATGGTAAAGCTAAAAAACTGTAGACCTGACCACAACCCCCTTGGTTCAACAGCACAATATGTTGCTTTCTCCACTTTTAAAAATTGAAATCATCTGATGACATTGAAGGGATAGTTCAGAATTGTGGACATAAAGTTTAATTTACTACTTGGCCATTATGTTATGTTCAATGGACTGCACTTATATAGCAATAGCGCTTTTATCCAAAGCGCGTATGGCCTCTCATTCACCTATTCACACACATTCACACACCAATGGTGGCAGCTGCCATGCATATTGATCCATAAATAGTGTTTAGATTGTACTTCTATAGGTTTTTAACTTTACATACTGTATTTAAACATTACATTTGAACAAACACTGCAAGCTAAAGTTTTAAATCATTTGAATCTGTTTTATACAGCACACTTGCTTCCAAAATAAAGCAGTTTTACAATCCTGAGCGTTTGTTAACACTTGAAGCTTTTTGTTTCTAACAATCTGTACAATAAAAGTGTTTGTCTGCTTAACTTTGAGTGGTGCCACTTTATTAAATATGTTTGATAATCATTTAGGAGAAATCTGTAAAATAACAGTGTTTCTCTGCTGAGTTTTTAGTGGCATAACTTTATTGAAGGGGTTTGATTGTAATAAGTTAGGAAAAACCTGTAAAATAACAGTGTTTCAACTTCTGTCACTTTATTGAAGGAGTTTGATTGTAATAATTTTGGAAAAACCGGCCAAATAACAGTGTTTCACTGTGTTTCATCGTAATAATTTTGGAAAAACTTGTGGAATAACAGTGTTTCACTGCTGAACTTTAAGTTCTGTCACTTTATTGAAGGAGTTTGATTTTAACAATTTAGGAAAAACCTGTGAAATAACAGTGTTTCACTGCTGAACTTTAAGTTCTGTCACTTTATTGAAGGAGTTTGATTGTAACAATTTAGGAAAAACCTGTGAAATAACAGTGTTTCACTGCTGAACTTTGAGTTCTGTCACTTAATTGAAGGAGTTTGATTGTAATAATTATGGGGAAAAACTGTCAAATAACAGTGTTTCACTGCTGAACTTTAAGTTCTGTCACTTTATTGAAGGAGTTTGATCATAATAATTTAGCAAAAACCTGTGAAATAACAGTGTTTCACTGCTGAACTTTGAGTTCTGTTACTTAATTGAAGGAGTTTGATTGTAATAATTATGGGAAAACCTGTAAAATAACAGTGTTTCACTGCTGAACTTTAAGTTCTGTCACTTTATTGAAGGAGTTTGATCGTAATAATTTAGGAAAAACCTGTGAAATAACAGTGTTTCACTGCTGAACTAAGTTCTGTCACTTTATTGAAGGAGTTTGATTGTAATAATTATGGGGAAAAACTGTCAAATAACAGTGTTTCACTGCTGAACTTTAAGTTCTGTCACTTTATTGAAGGAGTTTGATCGTAATAATTTAGGAAAAACCTGTGAAATAACAGTGTTTCACTGCTGAACTTTGAGTTCTGTCACTTAATTGAAGGAGTTTGATTGTAATAATTATGGGGAAAAACTGTCAAATAACAGTGTTTCACTGCTGAACTTTAAGTTCTGTCACTTTATTGAAGGAGTTTGATCGTAATAATTTAGGAAAAACCTGTGAAATAACAGTGTTTCACTGCTGAACTTTGAGTTCTGTCACTTAATTGAAGGAGTTTGATTGTAATAATTATGGGAAAACCTGTAAAATAACAGTGTTTCACTGCTGAACTTTAAGTTCTGTCACTTTATTAAAGGAGTTTGATCGTAATAATTTAGGAAAAACCTGTGAAATAACAGTGTTTCACTGCTGAACTTTAAGTTCTGTCACTTTATTGAAGGAGTTTGATTGTAACAATTTAGGAAAAACCTGTGAAATAACAGTGTTTCACTGCTGAACTTTGAGTTCTGTCACTTACTTGAAGGAGTTTGATTGTAATAATTATGGGGAAAAACGGTCAAATAACAGTGTTTCACTGCTGAACTTTAAGTTCTGTCACTTTATTGAAGGAGTTTGATCATAATAATTTAGCAAAAACCTGTGAAATAACAGTGTTTCACTGCTGAACTTTGAGTTCTGTTACTTAATTGAAGGAGTTTGATTGTAATAATTATGGGAAAACCTGTAAAATAACAGTGTTTCACTGCTGAACTTTAAGTTCTGTCACTTTATTGAAGGAGTTTGATCGTAATAATTTAGGAAAAACCTGTGAAATAACAGTGTTTCACTGCTGAACTAAGTTCTGTCACTTTATTGAAGGAGTTTGATTGTAATAATTATGGGGAAAAACTGTCAAATAACAGTGTTTCACTGCTGAACTTTAAGTTCTGTCACTTTATTGAAGGAGTTTGATCGTAATAATTTAGGAAAAACCTGTGAAATAACAGTGTTTCACTGCTGAACTTTGAGTTCTGTCACTTAATTGAAGGAGTTTGATTGTAATAATTATGGGGAAAAACTGTCAAATAACAGTGTTTCACTGCTGAACTTTAAGTTCTGTCACTTTATTGAAGGAGTTTGATCGTAATAATTTAGGAAAAACCTGTGAAATAACAGTGTTTCACTGCTGAACTTTGAGTTCTGTCACTTAATTGAAGGAGTTTGATTGTAATAATTATGGGAAAACCTGTAAAATAACAGTGTTTCACTGCTGAACTTTAAGTTCTGTCACTTTATTGAAGGAGTTTGATCGTAATAATTTAGGAAAAACCTGTGAAATAACAGTGTTTCACTGCTGAACTTTGAGTTCTGTCACTTAATTGAAGGAGTTTGATTGTAATAATTATGGGAAAACCTGTAAAATAACAGTGTTTCACTGCTGAACTTTAAGTTCTGTCACTTTATTGAAGGAGTTTGATCGTAATAATTTAGGAAAAACCTGTGAAATAACTGTTTCACTGCTGAGCTTTAAGTTCTGTCACTTTATTGAAGGAGTTTGATCGTAATAATTTAGGAAAAACCTGTGAAATAACAGTGTTTCACTGCTGAACTTTGAGTTATGTCACTTAATTGAAGGAGTTTGATTGTAATAATTATGGGAAAACCTGTAAAATAACAGTGTTTCACTGCTGAACTTTAAGCTCCGTCACTTTATTGAAGGAGTTTGATCGTAATAATTTAGGAAAAACCTGTGAAACAACAGTGTTTCACTGCTGAACTTTGAGTTCTGTCACTTTATTTAAGGAGTTTGATCGTAATAATTTAGGAAAAACCTATGAAATAACAGTGTTTCACTGCTGAACTTTGAGTTCCGTCACTTTATTGAAGGAGTTTGATCGTAATAATTCAGGAAAAACCTGTAAAATAACAGTGTTTCACTGCTGAACTTAAGTTATGTCACTTAATTGAAGGAGTTTCATCGTAAATGTAGGGAAAACTTGTGAAATGACAGTGTTTCACTGCTGAACTTTAAGTTTAATCACTTTATTGAAGGTGTTTGATCATAATAATGTAGGAGAAAACCTGTAAAATAACAGTGTTTCACTGCTGAACCTAACCTGTCAATTAACAGTGGTTCTCTGCAAAAATAATAAACAATTATCTGTAAATTAATTGCTTTTCCACTTTATTTTAATTCGGGTATTTCAATGTAATTTTACAGTAAATCTCTGGCCGCCAAGCTGCCAGACATTTACTGTTTTTTTACCGTTTTTTTTCTTACGGTGCATGCTATGGTTCGCACACTGGCAGTGGGTGCGTGTGGGCATAGCAACCGAGGTTATTCCCAGTGTTTACAGCAGAGCTGTCGCAATTATTTCCCATGTTCACGGCAGACTGTCGCAAACAACAGCAAGTTAGCAACCGAGCACAGGGTTAGAGTGATTAGAGCAGAGCCAGCTACACCAGTGTTTACAGCAGAGCTGTCCCAAGTAGCGTTATATGAAAATGATTGTAACAAACTTTTGTTTGAAACGTATTGTTGAAGAGTGTTGTGATCGACTGATGTCTGTTGTCGCATTCCTGACCCGACCGGAGTAAAACCTGTAGCTGCGGCTAAACTAAACTCATGTGTTGTCAAGTTATTGTTATAAGGAACCCAGTCCAGACTGCATCCCCTTAACAATTGTTTGTATTGAGCCGTATTGTATTGTACCCATTCTGCAATGTGTTAAATAACGTTTGCATCCATTCATTATACTAGCGTTAACGTTACATTATTACGTTAGCATGTAAGCTATATACTATACATAGAGAATGCCATTCACATTAGCATGTAGCTAACAACACCGGCGATCATTTTGAGAGACTAAACTATCCGCTCTTGGTGGTAAATTGTGTTGCTGTTGGTTTTGTTTCATCAACAAATGAGGCAGAACACACAGTGAATGTATCCGTTTGTTTATTGCACTTTCTTTCTTTGCTGAAAAATATATGCTCCGTTGGCTAAATGGCTAACGCAAGGGTATTTAAAGATGGCGGCTTTGTTTAGTTTTTAAGCAGGAAGTGTAGTGAGCGTTCAACCTTTTCTGATTGGTTGAAATGGCCTTCATGTCTGAACAACATCGCCGCCTACTGCTTTGGCATTGTACATGCATCGGTTGCTGGTTTTCCAGCCGCCGTGAGTACGCTGTTATACGCGGTTATTCACCTGTGTGGACAGAGGTTTATTTTTTTCAAACTTCGGTTACATTAAATCCAGCGCTCGTGTGGACTGGGCCTTAGGGCGCGTTCACACCTACCCTGTTTGGTCCACTTTAAGTGGACCATGGTCCCTTTAGATCGATAGTCCGTTTGGTTTGTACAGGTATGAACGCAAACCGAACTATAATGAGGACCAAACAACCGAACCATGGTCCTCTTGAAAAGTTGGGACTCGGTTCGTTTCAAAGTGGACCATGGTTCGTTTGCTGTTGGTGTGAACGCAAATCGAACTTTATATAGGACCTAATCTAGAGCAAATGAGTGACAGGTGCCTAGTGGCGGCTGGCGCGCGACCCAACTCAAATGAATGACAGGCGCCAAGTGACTCTTCCCCAAAGAGCGCGCAGGCGCAACTCCACCTAATAACGTCATCCTCACATTAGCAGCCTTACACAGACCTGTCTGTATCTCACAGCGGCAAAAAAAAAGAAATAAGAAAAAGACAGCAATGAGTCGAGGATCAACGTGGGGTAACGACGAGGTGAAGGCTCTTCTAGACATTTGGGCAGAAGATGCCATTTCTAAATTATTAGTAGAAACTCATAAAAATACTGAGGTGTTTAAATTATTCAGTGAGAAGCTGAAAGAGAGACGGGTCGATCGGTCTGGAGAACAATGCCGATTGAAAGTAAAAAAACTTCGGCAGAGTTACCTGAAAGTGCGCGATCTCCTACGGAAGTCTGGTAGCTCCGGGGATGAAAAAGATAGATGCCCATGGTACGACAAGCTTGATGGTATCCTGAGTACCAGACCAACGAGCAACCCCACAAATGTGATTGAATCATATGCCCCACCACCGACTCCCACACCAACAGAGGAGGACGACACCAGCGACGTAGAGTCAGGTAAACAGTGGTTTTGTTAAGGTTATTGAAGTGGAGAGGAGAGGAATAAAGAAAAAACAGTTATGTTGATGCTATCAAGTCTCCCGTGATTTTACTTTACTATAGTGTAAAGGTATAGGCAGACTATTCCTCGGTTACACATGTATACCTATTTAGGTATTGATATGGATATACATGAATGAATTGGCTAGCAGTATGCCCCGGTAAATGTCAAAATCCCCTCCCCCACCCCACCCAGCCCCCACTAATGTAGTTTATTCCCCTTTGGATATATATTTTTTCATGATGTTCTCTCTTTCTTACACAGTACCATATATTTGTATCATATGTCTTGTATGTCATACATATCTTGATGAATTGAAAATAGAGGACCCTTATGTAAACAAGACGAAAGTATTTTTCTAGTCTTCATCCTCTTAGCAGTTGTGTGTATTGAGCTGTACTGTACCCAGGGGCGTAGCTGGGGGGGGGGGGGTAGCTTAGGATGATTCCAAGGGCCCAGCACTGAGGGGGGGCCCAAAAAAAACTCAGGTGTATTATTGATGCTCTCATTGATACTATGTTTGTTTCTGAAGTGTGTGTGTGTGTGTGTGTGTGTGTGTGTGTGTGTGTGTGTGTGTGTGTGTGTGTGTGTGTGTGAGATATATAGAGAGAGAGGGGGGGCTTTGGTAGACTATTGCATTGGTCCATTCATTGAAGATGAACGCAATGCGACATCCTTTACTAGGCTCACCCACCAACAGTGCAGGTGCTTAACTGCTGATCCGAATGTATAGGTAAAAACCATATTATGCGTTTTCATCAATAAAAAAATGGCAAAAAAAAATTCTCTCGCGCGCGCTCGCATACACTGGGGGCCTACAAATACATTCTTTCATGGGGCCCAGAATCTGGAGCTACACTCCTGACTGTACCCATTCTGCAATCTGTTAAATAAAGTTTTCAATCAATCAATCCTACATTAAATTAGCTGATTACATTAGTATAGGCCTACTCACTTGTTTTAATTCAGTTTGACAACAGTGCAATGATACATTTTGCCCTTCATCAACAGGGAACACTTCATTGTTGTCCAGTGACATGGATTCCAACAGGTCTGCTGAGGTTGAGAGCAGTCAAACCTGGGCTGCACCACGGTCTGCTGAGGTTGAGAGCAGTCAAACCTGGGCTATACCTGGTGCCCAATGCCGCAAAAGAAAGGGAAAATCAGATCGGGGTGATGGGCTTCAACAATATCTGGTCGAATTAAAGAGGCAGCGGGAAGAAAATGATGTTGCCGATAAAAAACGCAAAGAGCAGGACAGTGCTGACTGGGAACATTTTATGAAAATGCAACACAAAGCAGAAAACCGCTGCTTCAAGGCTATGCAAGAGCAGCAGCAGGCCAACACGCAGATGATAATGCAAGTAATGCAGGGTTTTATGAGTGCTTTG
Source organism: Notolepis coatsorum (assembly GCF_963971535.1). Classification (NCBI taxonomy): domain Eukaryota; kingdom Metazoa; phylum Chordata; class Actinopteri; order Aulopiformes; family Paralepididae; genus Notolepis; species Notolepis coatsorum. Next base: position 144,192,178 of record NC_140171.1, on the reverse strand, counting down.
AATCCGGCCCAACCACAGCAGCACCCACCTGCCCCCCACTGGAGTCCTAAGGATGCCCTAAGGATTCCCCCAAGTACCTGGCCCATGACCAACCCACCATCATCTATTAGCCAGCCACTCATCCCACCTGCCCCACACACTAGCCACCCACTCATCCAACATGCCCCACACACTAGCCACCCACTCATCCAACATGCCCCACACACTAGCCACCCACTCATCCAACATGCCCCACACACTAGCCACCCACTCATCCAACCTGCCCCACACATGAGCCAGCACCCCCTGTTCCCTGAGGGTGAAGATGGAAGTCCAGGTCCTTCATGGTCATACCATAACATGTAGGCGTGTAGCACTAACGTGTAGGGTAGTTTGTTTTCAAGTTCAAGTTTGTTTTGTTTAATTGCATACAATGTATTTTATATAGTCTTTTGCATACAATGTCCTTTCTATTATACAAACACGTGTCTTTATTTTGCAATATTTCACCTTTTTTTATAATGACCCTTGTTCAAATGTAACGGTTATGTCATACATGTTGTGTAAAAAATGTATTACATTTCCATTTTGCATTTTTGCAACTGTGTACTTTATTTTTGTAAATGTTTGCTTGTGTGGTGGACCGTTGATGTCCTGCACAGTTCTTTATAAATAAAGTAACATATAATATAAAATAATGTGTGTAATGGGAATTATTAAAGGACAAACGATGAGCCGTTTACATTAATCATTCTGAGTCATTATTAATAATAATAAGAAGGTTTATTTAATAAAGAAAGTTCATGACAGCGTGGCCACGCTGCCAGGCCAGTCACCCGCCAGAGACAGACATGTTTACCCCCTAGCGTCTGACAGGGACTGACCTAGAGGCCTGGTCAGACATACAATTGAATACATGAAAATGACGTAGAAGAAAACAAAATGGCTGGTTAGAGAAATTAATAATACGACTATGTTATGGCTAAGCCTGGAAGGAAAACAGCGCTCCATCTTACAGTTCCCATGACCTTGGGTTCTGGCTCTATGGCTGGTAGAAACAGCAACTTCGTTATGATTGAGAAAATGATAGAGTATCTTAAAGAGACATACACACATTAACCAGTAAATCTGGTCGGAGTGAAACTCAAGCTGTATGACATGATAAAACAACAGATATATAAGAACATGATAATATATTTCCACGACAGTTCCCTCCTATTGATAATATTAATCACAATCATTATCATTTCATAAAGACAACAAACATATTATCATCATTAAACTCAGCACAAACTATTTTTATTATCTAAAAAACCAAAGGTCCTCTGCATAGACCCCGTGTCACGTGCAAAAGAGAAGTTGTCATAACAGCAACCATCATTAGCGTCCCTTTGCAAATGCCCAGACGGTGGTTGCAGGACTCAAGGGTACAGTCCAGCCTCTGGTTTTGTCAAGGCCATACTTCTCCCACCACCAAGCTGAAAAATTGAAATCACAAAAGAAAAAACAGGAGAGTATCTTGCAGAATCATAATTCCCCTTATTCAAAACAAAAACATTCTCACAAAACCCTTTCAGTAGAGCGAAAACAGATTACAGCAAGAACACGTGACTGCAAACTGCACAGTGCTTGGAATCTCTCAAGCAGAGGAAAAGCTCAAGGCTATACCCTCAGATAGCTAAAACAAAACAAAACTACAATTTGCAAAAACATTTCCATTCTTTAACAAAGTTCAGTACATTGTTACTTAATATTTCTGAGATAATGTAATGTGATGTGGGTCAGACTTGCCTCTTAATCAGTTGTTGAATCTCAGGCAGGTCCCCCCCTCTCCGCCACCAAACACCCCCGGGCCGATCCAGTCTGATGGTTCCCTCGTCGTTGCAGATGGTCTGTTCTCTCGCACTGTCCTCGGTTCGTTTTCACAACTGAAAACAGGCTAACTGTCTTATCCTCCGACGTTAAAAGCCTGTTGATGAATCGCAGTTAGGATTGAACTGTCTTAGTTCTTTATCTTCGGCCAATGACTCGGCCAGTAATGGCCCAGCTGTGGTCAGCTGTTGGGCAGTGTCTGATGTAGCTCATAGCTGCATCGTCGTGTCCAGCTGCAGGCCAGAGCATGCAGTAGACCCGCTGCAGGCTAGAGTAGTAGGCCAGCTGCATGCTAGAGCAGGCTGATAGGTATATGCTTCTCCGGGAACAGCTTCCTCTCACTGGGGCAGTGGTCAGTAGGGCCCGCGGGCATTGGTTTGGCACAGAGACGGAGGACCCCCCCCTGAGAAACTACAAAGGAGAGGTGTACGTGGGAGAAAAAAGACAAAAGAGAGATATGAGTGGCTAGCTGTAATCTCCCTTTCCTGAAGCTGGACGAAGGTCATTCCATTATAAAGCTCCATCTGACATCTATTTCTGATTTTGCGATAGGTCACTGTACTGTATACTTGACCTCTTTATTTAAAATGAGTTGGTGAATGGGGGTGTGGGTGGCACAGAGTGAGCAGGCTACAGTAACCGCATCTGTACATGTGTGTATTGTATTGTGTAATGAATACCACCCACAAGACTAACCCTGTGAAGTCACATATATATATGTAGACATTTATCCCAAAAATAATGGAACGAACGCTCTTCAGCAACACAAACAAAGTGAGGCAACATCTAATAAACAAACTCAAACAAACAAACCCAAACAATCCAAACAGGTGCTCCTTACAATCTGATATGACTCACAAATAGCTTCTAAAACCTACACTGCAGCCAAAGAAGGACTGCTAGGCCCACCACATCTCTAACTCCGGCCCCCTAACCTACCTATACTGAAAGCACTGTAGACCTAGCATTCTTCAACCACACCTGCTACCAGCCAAAGATCATATCGACCATATACTGTCAAGTATATTGTATAATACAAGACAAGTATATCGTACTAATCCCTTCAATGACTGCCCCAGGGTTACGTGGTACACAGGAAGCTAAACACAGCCAGAAAACAATGAAAGTACCTACTTGTGGTGTCCACTAAACTAAATATTTAAACAGCATATAAGTGGTCAAATCAAATTATAAATTAAGAGCATCCTCACCTGTTTGAAGACCCGCTAGAGCCCCCATGTTACATTCAAGCCTAAAGTATGGCTTGTGTAGGCCTTGAATGCAAAGTGGTGGACACAGGACAAGACAGGAGTTTATCAAAAATAACAATATCTATTGGAACAGCTATTTAAATGGACAAAAGGGTGAGAGCTGGGTGTTCCAGACTCCAAAGGTCAATAACAAAACTAAAGCACCTAGGCCAAAATAGAACAACCTACTGTATATATATATACATAGTAGCAGTGAGAGCAGATGAGACTCTGGTGAGCGACATCTCTTGTGAAAATGGGAGACTCTGCAGCCTGCACTCTGCTCTGCTTTGTAGGGCGTGGTGCCTCATCTACTGGACCACTGTTCTATCACCCTCTTCATAGGCAAACCATGCACATTTTGATCTCTCTGACCCGGCACCGTTTTAGCTGTGGTCATCTCCCATGACAGTTTTGTAAAGCTCAGTTGACATAATACAAGCAAATTGTCCTGTAATTTGTTAGTGAAGAATATTGCTGTTCTTCCTATTTTGTTGCAAATGGAGTGCCGTGTATATACTGCGACTCTGATAATTTGGTTCTAAAGATACTATCACACACCCACTTCTATCCCAAAACTACGTATTGCAGCTTTACGTTAACTTGAGTGGTTTGTCTTGTTCTCCACTCGCTCTGTTCCCTCTGCCCTGCCTCTGAAAGCCCACAACTAGGAGGGACAGCCTTTCAGGTCCAACACATTAGCCTATTACCTTCATCTGGGAGTATTAATACATATCCACTCTATTATCCACAAGCATACATTACTTGTGAACGTGCATGTACCTCTTCCACTCGCCTGTCCCAAAACACACTATTACAGCTGGCGTCATAACAAATGGGAGATTAATAATATAATAATGAGCAATAACTTGTTCTGAGTCCAAAAGTTGAAATAAGGAAATAGAAAATAGATTTAATTCCTCACATAGATCAATTGATAAGGAATGCACAGTTGAAGATCAGACCATGTAAACAAATGTCCGATCACCAAGTGAGGACGATCTCTCGTTCCGCAAGACCGTTAATACAAAATTAATATATACATATTGTTGTGAAGGATCAGATTAAACCGAATATGTATATTTATTTATATATATATATTTAATTGTATTTGTATATCGTTTGATATCCCCTGTATATTCCTTGTACAATATGCACTGAATATCCTTTAGTCTACTAAACAGCCCATAATAGTTTCATTCTACCATTGGACGAGAACCTGGCGCCAGGTTGCCATACCCCTAGGTCCAAGTTCAATCGTGCCGCCTAACATGTCGTGGCAAGCCCCGGTTCCGCGCAGGAATATGTCGGGCGAAATACGAATGGTACTATTTGTTCATAGCGCATATATATATGGCGCAAGTAAAGTAGAACTTTCTTTTAGTCCAGTTCTTTACCCTCCAACAGAGTGACAGACGCAAAGCCTCCCCACGACGCACGTGTGGTGTAGTAAGGCCTACTTGGCCCAGAATAGGCATTGAGATATCGTGTAGATTAATAGTTGAATAGTCATAGTTTGGCACTATACCGTCGAGTTGGACGTATTCTATTAAGCTAATAATAGTCTATTTATGTATGGTGCATCGTTCGGTTAGAGTTCTAAAGTTATCAGTACCCCCATCGTTCCTGACGTTATCTGGACGCTTAACCAGGCTGGGCAGACCCCTAGTGGTGCTTGCATCCGAGGAGCTCCGGGCCAAGAGCGACTGGACCTGTATATTGGATTACTCTACCCGGACGACGGCGAGCCTTCCACGGCTTGGATTATGCTTTGAGTGCTTTGATTATTCCATGGATAAAGGCCAACACTGCGGAGTGTTGGAACTACCCCCCGGAGAGGACTCCAGGTGAGACGGCGCTCTACACCAGTGAGGTCGCCTCACGTCTCTCCGTTGTGGATCGGCAGCTACCGTCCACAGAGGGTCCAGCTGTATTCGTCTGCGGTCCGAGGTTCTGTGGGCACCGTGTCCAAGACTTTGGATTCTCCCAAGACACCGTCGGCCAGATGGGATACCGCCAGCGGCTTCTCTAACCCCCCCCTCCTACTGTCTTACAACCAGCGGGACACCCCCCCCCCCTTAGTGTATCCAGCTATAATCATTTAAGTACCATCGCTATCGTTTCCTAACTATTCCAGGTTGTATACTTACTCCCTGCGTAACCAGAGATTGGACATTCAATGTTGATTTACCTACGAATACTCATTTGCCATAAAAGTGCATATTTCATATTTCAAATCATAAATGTAATTAAGTGATCGTTGTATACACCTTTTGCTGTATTAAACCTTCGATTTGGTACATTTGTGTGGATTCGTTTCATCAGGTGGGAAAGTGTTCATCATACTTATATCTTGTACTGGATGGCCAGAAGTTAAAGTACATGAGGTAGTGGTATTAAATATCATATCTAACAATACAGTCAGGGAATTGTACCCCTCAGTTACACATATGACGTGGAAGGAACTGGAACATCACCCTGAGGATTGGCTGAAATGACTATTATGGCTGCTTTACAAGGAAAACAGAGCGGATCCCATAACAATGTCACTTATGGCCTTATAGCAAGGATCAACATAGATCATAACCAAATTGTTTTGACTGGCTAATGTGTGCCTCTCTTAAAGAGAAACGCACATACTATGTTGATATCTGATGACAGCGCCCTCTCATACAATACCAAAATCTTTAAAGAGGACTGTTGTTCATCGTGCCATCAATCATTGGAATAACTGCCCACTGAACATAAGTAAATTGAATAGTAAAGTGTCTTTCAAATACCACCTAAGAATGCACTACTTAAATATGTGAGCTGATGTTGATAATGATGTCTACATTGTTAATTGTGATTGTCATATGTATCTCATGTTGTTATGTTTTGTGTCTTCCAAGCACATTTCCATAGTGAAGCCCCTTCCTTCTGCCCCCCCATTATACCTGTCTCTCCCCCCAATATATATATATATATACACACATAACATATATATATACACATATATATATATACAGTGGCTTCCCCTCGCCACTTAGGCGACAGCTAATTGTGGCAACCCCAAGCCACCCCTGGGCTTGGTGATTGATGGGCGCTATGTGGCGACCCAATGGCTGGGCGCTGCCCATGTTTGGGCGTCCGCTTCCGGACGCACCTGTCACTAAATACCCATCAGAGTGATTACCTGATTAGCGAATCACGGCACGGTGCGCCTGTTGGAGAGGGGGGACTTAATGGAGCCGAGGAGCCTCCTCTCAGTCCCCCGTAGCAGCGCAAGGCAAAAGGCCACAGAGCGGAGACGCCGCCCGGCCGACAGCAAACCGTTATTATTTGACTAAGAAAATAAAGAGTATGATTTTGGGAACTGCAACCTGTCTGTGTGTTGTTTATTCTGCCACCCCTACACCTGGAATTGCCACAGTGGTGGAGAATGCGGGCATAGTCTACTGGCAATCAGGGGTGCAGAATAAACAACAATAGACTTTATCAGAATAGAATAAAAGAAATTAAAAAAAAATATATATATATATATATAAATTTAATAACGGAAAAAGCATGGACGCGCTGGTGCAGCAGCTTGTACAGGCGAGCATGGAACAACAGACCCGGCACGAAGAGGCCCTGCACGAACAGAGGAAACAGACGGGGATGATCCACGCGGAGCTCCAGCGGATGGCCGCTCACCGGCAGGAGGAAGGGGCCGCCGGGACGCGGCCTAACCCCGGGCGCTTCATCCCCAAGCTGACGGAGCAGGAGGATATAGAAGCCTATCTCCTGGCGTTTGAGCGCACCGCCGGCCGGGAGGGCTGGCCCGAAGACGACTGGGGGGGGACTGCTGGCCCCCTTCCTGTCGGGTAATGCACAAAAGGCCTACCAGGACCTGCCACCGGAGCAAGCCGGGAACTACACTCGGCTAAAGCAGGAAATTCTGTCCCGGTACGGCCATAGTCTGCAGTCCCGCGCGCAGCGGTTCCATGACTGGGTGTATGACGCACAGGTTTCCCCGCGCTCCCAGATGCACGACCTGGTCCGCACAAGCCGAGCCTGGCTAATGACTGACCCCGGAGGGCCCACGGTTTTGGAACGGATTGTTATGGACCGCTTTGTCAGAGCCCTCCCCTATGACTCGAAGAAGCAGGCGAGTCAAGCGGACCCCCGCTCCGTGGAGCAGCTGGTGAATATTGTGGAGGCCCACCAGGTAACGCGGGAGTTACTCAAAGGGGGGCGAGGGGAAAAGCCAGAGCGGCCGAGAACAAGGAGGGGTCCCGACGAGCCCAGCCCAAGGGGCCGGGTAGGGAACGCAGGTGAGCCCGAACTACCCCGAAGAAGACCGCTGTTCGACCAGGACCAAAGACGCTGCTACGACTGCGGCGAGCCCGGGCATCTCTCGTGGAACTGCCCAGGCCGGGATGTGTCCATGCCATCGGCGGCAGCTTCAGACCCCCGCGGAAAGACGTGCAACTATGGCGCAGCCTGTTGGGCCCATAAGGAAACATCGGCGACACTTTTACCCGTGCGCGTCAACGACAAAGATGCCGTAGCGCTCCTGGACTCGGGTACTGCCATAACGCTGGTTCAGCCCCATTTGGCACACTGCGACGCAGAGGCTCCGCAAGTGTCAGTGTCCTGTGTGCACGGGGACACAAAGTTGTACCCTACAGCGCCGATCACCCTGACAACCACCAAGGGGGTCTGCTCGATGACAGCCGGCGTCATACCTAACCTGCCAGTAGCGCTGCTGATTGGTCGAGACTGCCCCCTGTATCGCCAGCTGTGCTCAGCCGTCATCTCCCCGCGCACCCCACCCTCTACGGGTAAACCGAGGAAGAAGAAAGGGTTACGTCAGCCGAAGGTATGTGCTCTGAACGTAACGGGGAGTGAGACTGAGACGGCCTCAGATGTAGGTGACGACGCGCCGGAACCCCTGGATATACCGGGGAGTGAGACAGAGACAGCATCAGGTGTGGGTGACGACGCGCCAGCGCCCCAAGCGGGCCCCGAGACGGATAACAGTGACGAGGACCCCTTTGCGGAGTTCCCCCAGGCGGACGAGGTGGGGAGGGACCTGGCGGGTCAGTTCGGAACGGCCCAGCTGGAAGACCCAGACCTAACGCAGGCCCGGGCGAATATCAAGACCATAGATGGAAATCCCGTGGAGGGGGTGAGTAACCTGCCATATCCTCACTTTGCAATAAAAAGACAATTGCTGTACCAAGTTGTAAAAAAGAATGATGAGGTTAGGGATCTATTGCTGGTACCGAAGTTCTTTATTCCCACTGTACTCCAGCTTGAAGGCAGGAGCTTCGGGAGCTGGTCCAACAGAACCGGGACGTGTTCTCGGCCACGCCGGGCCGCACCACATTGGCCCAGCACCACATCATTACCAGCCCGGGAGACAAGGTAAAGCTGAAGCCCTATCGTATCCCAGAGGCAAAAAGAGAGGCAGTCAGAAGAGAAGTGCGGGTCATGCTGGAGATGGGAGTAATTGAGGAGTCTCATAGCGGGTGGTCCAGTCCTATTGTTTTAGTGCCAAAACCCGACTCAACAACCAGGTTCTGTAATGATTTCAGGAAGCTTAATGAAATTTCAAAGTTTGACGCCTATCCCATGCCTAGAGTGGATGAGCTCATTGACAGACTGGGCCTGGCCAGATTTATCACGACACTAGACCTAACGAAGGGTTATTGGCAAGTCCCTCTGGCCCCCGCCTCAAGGGAGAAGACGGCTTTCTCCACCCCAGATGGGCTGTTCCATTATAAAGTTCTCCCGTTTGGCCTGCATGGGGCGCCATCTACCTTTCAGAGGCTGATGGACAGAGTACTACGGCCCCATCGGGAGTATGCAGCCGCATATCTCGATGACATTATCATCCACTCGTCAGATTGGGACACCCACCTCCAAAAGGTGAGAGCGGTGTTGGGGGCCCTCCGGGAGGCGGGTCTCACCGCCAACCCAAAGAAATGCAGGCTGGGATTAGAAGAGGCAGAGTACCTGGGGTTCACAATAGGCCGGGGCAATGTGAAACCGCAGAAGAGGAAGATTGATGCAATAAGGGAGTGGCCTCGCCCTTTAACCAAGAAGCAGGTCAGGACATTTAATGGGCTAGCGAGCTATTATAGGAGGTTTATCCCTAACTTTGCTGCTCGCGCTGCTCCCCTCACAGATCTGACCCAGGCGCGGCGGCCGTTCACGGTGAAGTGGACACCGGAGGCGGAGGCGGCGTTCGAGGACCTCAAGACTGCCCTCTGTTCGGGACCGGTGCTGATCTCCCCAAACTTCGACAAGGAGATGACGGTACAAACAGACGCATCAGAGGTGGGACTGGGAGCGGTCCTCTCCCAGCAACTGGAGGGTGAGGAACATCCGATTTTATATGTGAGCAGGAAGCTGCTGCCACACGAGCGCAACTATTCTGCGGTGGAGCGCGAAGGTCTGGCAATTAAGTGGGCACTGGAGACGCTCCGCTATTATCTGCTGGGGAGGCGTTTCACGCTGGTGACGGATCACGCCCCCCTAGTCTGGATGGCCAAGACAAAGGGGACCAATGCCAGGGTGACTCGATGGTTTCTGGAGTTACAGTCATTTAACTTTTCTGTCATTCACAGGTCAGGGGTGGCGCATGGCAACGCAGACGCCCTCTCCAGGAAGGATGCCTGTTGGGCGTCGGACGCTCTTCCCCGACGGTCGGAGCTGGAGGGGGGGGTACTGTGGCAACCCCAAGCCACCCCTGGGCTTGGTGATTGATGGGCGCTATGTGGCGACCCAATGGCTGGGCGCTGCCCATGTTTGGGCGTCCGCTTCCGGACGCACCTGTCACTAAATACCCATCAGAGTGATTACCTGATTAGCGAATCACGGCGCGGTGCGCCTGTTGGAGAGGGGGGACTTAATGGAGCCGAGGAGCCTCCTCTCAGTCCCCCGTAGCAGCGCAAGGCAAAAGGCCACAGAGCGGAGACGCCGCCCGGCCGACAGCAAACCGTTATTATTTGACTAAGAAAATAAAGAGTATGATTTTGGGAACTGCAACCTGTCTGTGTGTTGTTTATTCTGCCACCCCTACACCTGGAATTGCCACATAATGGGGATCCTTTTCAACAATAAACAATATGACTTGCTGCAATGTATAGCAAAATAAAGACCAAAATATACACTATCTCTATTGGAATGGAGACTTCAGCACAGGATAAACTAGGGATGGGCAAAAATAATCCAGATCGATTGATCACATGATGTACTCGAGTACTCGTGGAGGAAAACGCTGTACAAAATAAACTTATTTTCCGGTGTTTTAGACTTTTATTTTGAAGCCCACCGACCAGACCGGAAGTATTGTTGTGTGATTATCACGACAGCCGCTTTGTATTCCCCTGTAAACGATAACGAACCAGAGCCGCGCCAGCTCTGCAACGGAGACAGCCATAGGACCCCCGAGCGACGCCACACGAATGCGACTGCTCAGCGGAAATGCGTTGGAAACCCTGTTGGTAAAAGCAATGACGCCTGCCGCGGACGTCAAGTTGATAAAGTTCCTATAATAACTTTACGAAACGTGTGAAGACATTTTGATCGACTTCTTTTTTAGTTCATGTTATTAGATTAAGCACTTATTGTATACACATGAAGCACTAGATAGACTATTTGTTTAGTTCAATAGTTGTTCTTAAAGAAACATTCCCATCAGGCACCTCGCGGAACCCCTGTGTGCCCCGTGGTGTGCAGGCAATCTACCCGTTATGTCAGTCCTTTGACCACCCGCTTATTGTAAACAATCATGCATGCACTTGTTTTAACGTTATTCTGTGTCGTTAGCCACGCTATATGTTGTATTCATTTTGTTAGCTATTTAGCCAATGTTGTTATCACTGAACGAACACCACCAAAACGTTACTGATCTCTAATCCTCATTTAGCAGCCCAATTTCTCCGGCAGTAGCAAGTAAAACAACATACGTTACACTACTTGTATGATAGCGCACATAAGTCCTTTTAGACCCAGTGTCATCTCCCTCTAAACTCTCACTATAGACCGCTCTCCATAGACTCACTATGTTTGCCACATGTATTCCCACTGTAGGCCTACTGTATTTGTGCTGTATAACGACAACACATTCGACACTTAAGTATGGATAAGTTCTATGTATTGATCACAGACACAAGTGTCAATCTATGTAAATATTGATGAGTATTTTGGTGGCTGATACAATGTGATGATGAGCAAAAACAGTCCAGCTCTACTGTCAATAACAAGATACTAACTGACGTAAATTCACCCATGGCAATGTCAACACACACAAACGATGCAGATAAAATAGCGAATTGTTTATCCCCTATCACAGCGTGCGTGCATGTAAACGTGTGTGTGTGTGTGCCTACACAGACAGAGGAAAATATTTCTATGTAATATAACAGCGTGCACAGCCTGTGCTACAGTATGCACTTGTTTCTATTCTATCCTGCATTTAATAAAAATAATTACCCATATTTGTGCCTTTATGGCTGCTCTCTTTTTTCTTTTTTTTTATGTTGATTCAAAACAGGGTATATATTGAAATGTATTTAAATCCCAGTCTCAAAGGTATACCTAAACCCTATACACTTTATGATCACTTTGGAGCTACTAATACAAATTTCAGAAGGCCCATTGTCAGTGATTTGTTCACATGGCCTTAATATATTGCTGTACCTGTGTCTCCATCGATCTGTGTGCGTGCATGTGAGTGTGCGCTATACTTTGCCTGAGCTCAGGTCGATGTCTCCCCGCCGTGCGTCCAGCCAATGCGCTGTGGGCCCGTCCCGTCCTGCACCTCCGCACGCCACTGTGCTTTTTTCCCCCTCAAACACCTCCTTATAGGCACAGTCTTTATACCAATGCCCGGCGCACCGGAGTTGATGGTCGCCGGCGAGACCAGCGGATAGGAGACGGGACGGCCGGTGGCGGTGACGCACACGGAAAGACTCCGAGCCCAAAATCCAGCCCCGGGCACACCGTGGGAGAAAAGACAGAAAAGATTCTTAGCTTCTCCCGTCATGACCCCACAGGCCCCCCTTTCTGGCCCCTCTAAACTGTCCACATTTTCCATTTTCTAGGTAAACACAAAACAAACAAAAACAAACAAAAAATAAACAAAACCAAACAGAAAATAAAAGACAAAAAATAAAAACCCACAATAAAATATGTGGCAGACAAATCGTTTCCTCTGAACTCTTTCGAGAAAAAAGCTCTGTGGAGTAGCGTATCACGCCTGTTATTTCGGATACGTATCACGCCTGTTACTTCGGATTACGTGGCCCCCAAAAATTGGTTCCTCCTGAGCACTCGGAGATAAAAAGCTCTGTAAACAGCGTACAGCCAGAACATACCCCTTAAATCCCAGTACTCAAGGAAACACAGGGGGTTACACACATTATCCTATATTCAATACCCCACTCGCATAATTACTTTATAGATAGAAACAAAAACCGCTTTTAAACAGAATGGCTACTTTATACATAACCGCTTTTAAACAGAATGGCCACTTTATAAATAACCGCTTTTAAACAGAATGGCTACTTTATACATAACCGCTTTTAAACAGAATGGCCACTTTATAAATAACCGCTTTTAAACAGAATGGCTACTTTATAAATAACCGCTTCTAAACAGAATGCTCACCGAATATCTCCCCCACGCGCTCCCATGGATTCTAGCCGTAGTTGGCAGCCAAACGGACGCTAGCAGGCGGTTCCTCACTCCCTTCCCATGTGCGGGGGAGTATTGAGGAGAAGAAAGCGCTTTCCCTGAAACCCAAGATTTCAACCTGCCCGCATAGCGCCTCGGCTCGCGGCCAACTCGACCCCCATCGCTCTAAAATATATATTAACCTAATTAAAAAAAATACCCCATAATTCTTCTCGTCGTCAACATATTTTATTATACTCGTGGTAGGCCCCCGCACCCCGTCTATAAGGCACGAGCCTAATCCCTGCCTAATACATTCGGGACGTACCAAGATTGAGAAACTATAGAAAAAACCATCGCAGTCTACCAAGCACAGTAATACACAAATACAATGAAAAAAATAACCACTGCAGAGCACATAGTAATATACATTTAAAAAATAGCTCTGACCGGCACCATGTTCTAGTTTAGACCTCTAATTATAAATTTAAAAACAAAAAATGTTTTAAACAGAAATCACAATGTCATCAATGTTCCTCATCACGCGTCCCCAAGGTTCATGCCGGAGGTGACAGCCAAGCGGACGGCGCAGCTGGTTCTCTCCCCTCGGTGTCTCGCACGGAGGAGCCTCGAGACAGCACTCCCCCGGAATTCCAGGATTCACCCTTTCTGCAGAGTCCGTTTGGCGGCCGACCTCGACACCCATCGGTTAAAAAAACATCTCGTCGCCATCTGTAATGGGAATTATTAAAGGACAAACGATGAGCCGTTTACATTAATCATTCTGAGTCATTATTAATAATAATAAGAAGGTTTATTTAATAAAGAAAGTTCATGACAGCGTGGCCACGCTGCCAGGCCAGTCACCCGCCAGAGACAGACATGTTTACCCCCTAGCGTCTGACAGGGACTGACCTAGAGGCCTGGTCAGACATACAATTGAATACATGAAAATGACGTAGAAGAAAACAAAATGGCTGGTTAGAGAAATTAATAATACGACTATGTTATGGCTAAGCCTGGAAGGAAAACAGCGCTCCATCTTACAGTTCCCATGACCTTGGGTTCTGGCTCTATGGCTGGTAGAAACAGCAACTTCGTTATGATTGAGAAAATGATAGAGTATCTTAAAGAGACATACACACATTAACCAGTAAATCTGGTCGGAGTGAAACTCAAGCTGTATGACATGATAAAACAACAGATATATAAGAACATGATAATATATTTCCACAACATGTGTCACCAATGTTAACACATGTCACTAATGTTAACACAACTGTCACCAATGTTAACACAACATGTAACATTAGTAACACAACATGTATTTACAATCACAACTATTGTAACGCAGAAGTGCAGTGGTCTATAGCCTCTGATGGTCTGGTGCAACCAGCTTGATCAGCCAATCATGGAAGGGAATCTCTAAGCATCCGAGGTTTCCCTCATTTACAGAAACGACGATTGTACAGTACATAATAAAAACAATATTCACAGAAATTTAAACACCAGAGTAAAACAAATTAAAAACTTTTAAAAATAATTTTAAAATATCAACTAAAACAGTTACAGGTAGTCACACAATGGTCTGAAATCATACATTTAAACATTCCAAGGGAAGGGAGAACCTCCAATTTTAGCGTGAGTTGAAGGACATTCCATGAGTTAGAGGCATCAAAGGAAAAGGCTGACTTCCCTAGCTCAGAACAAATCTGAGGAACCCTAAGAACCATCCAGTCATTCGATCGAGTTGAATAGGTTCCAATATTCCAATTTAACAGTGAGGAGATAAACAGGTTGTTTACCAATAAGGGCTTTAAAAATAAATAAATACCAGTGTTTGTTGCGCCTTTCTGCAAGAGAAGGCCAACCAACCCTATCATACAGGACACAATGGTGAGTATCATATCTGTCACCAGTTATAAATCTGAGAGCTGAGTGATATGCAGAATCCAGAGGTTTAAGAGTTGATGCCGCAGCATGCCTATAAATTACATCACCATAGTCCAAAACTGATAAGAAGACTGATTCCACAATTCTTTTTCTACTAAATAGAGAAATTGGATCTGATTCTGTACAGGAAACCAATTTTCTGTCGCAGTTTAGTGGCAAGATTTTCCACATGGAACTTAAATGTTAATTTCTCGTCAAGCCACAGGCCAAGATATTTATACTCAGTGACTCTCTCTATACAAGAGCCACTGACAGTAGATATCCTCACATCATCAAGGTTAATATTCCTTGCTCTTGAAAATAACATAAACTTTGTCTTACTAGCATTAAGAACCAATTTAAGACTAGTAAGGGCATCCTGTAGAGCATAAAAGGAAAGTTGCAATTTCTCAAAGGCAAGTTTCTTAGTTAACTAGCTTGCTAACACATACTAACAACGTCCATGTATGTACTAGTGACGTCCAAAATAACTGTAGTAAAGTCCATAACCATATAGAATAATGTAGTAATGTCCATAACCATATAGAATAATGTAGTAAAGTCCATAACCAAATAGAATAATGTAGTAAAGTACATACCTATCCAGCAAGTCACTGGTATGCATTCAAAGATAAATCAGAAAGCTATAGCCCACAGTATTATGTTTGCAAGTTTCTTAGTTAACTAGCTTGCTAACACATAGCTAACATTAGCTTGCTAACAGCTAACTTGCCCCATTGTAATTTTAGTTCAAAACTATTTTATTACACTTAAAGTAGAAAAACAAAAGGTAATCTGTAAAATAATAGTGAATTTACATATCTACAGTACAATTTGATTGCTGCATAATGAAGGTGGCTAAGATCTACAGCGTTCCCAAATAGGCACACAGTGCATCCCTGATGTCACGACTCCGGTTCGCTTGATTGTGATTGTCTGGCTCACCCGCTCCATCCTCTTCATCTGCAGGATCTTCAGCTACAAAAGGTTCACGGTGGATTTCACAATAGTTGTGAAGAACACAACATGCTGAGATAATGTCAGGGACATGAGAAATGTGTGCGTCACATCTCTTAAGAAGGCATCTCCATCTGCCTTTTAGGCGGCCAAAAGCTCTCTCTACCGTCATCCTTGCTTGACTGAGCCGATAATTAAAGTTAGTTTCCTCAGGTGTTATACCTCTCCCTTCTTGGTATGCCTTCATGAGCCATGGCAGTAGTGGATAAGCCGCATCGCCAAGAATGACCAGAGGCACATCCACTCCTTCGAACATCTCAGTCCATTCTGGCAACAGTGTTCCACTTTGGCCCTGTTGATAAAAAGAGGAGTTGGCAAAAACTCTGGCATCATGTACTTTACCTGGCCAGCCCACATTGATACTGCTTGTATTTGGCAGGCACACCATAACAGAATAATAAATGCCATGAAGGCAATCGCAAAACGGCGATGTGGCTCCATATTGTTGCTGTCAATATGGTGAATGTGAAAGAAGAAAGAAATGAATTGGCGCCATTTCCCTCGCGCTAAACCCGCGAATGATAATACGTCACTTGTGACAGGCATAGCAACAAGCATAGCAACCAGGCATGAGAGTGACAGCTAGACAAATGTAAACAGTCGGCGTGTGGGCGAGGTGTGTCAATACGCTGTCGGCAACTGTTTACGTTTGTGAGTGCTAGTCCAATAGATGAACGACTTGGCGACAGCATGTCCTTTGTTTACAAATTAGATCCGCACCAAACAGGGTAGTGTGAACGCAGACCAAAATCAAACAATGTATCATTTTCACATTTGGTCCACCAGAAAGTCCGGACTATCCGCGGACTTTCAGGTGTGAACACACCCTTAGTGTTTGAAACTTAGATTTTCCCATAATACTCGCGTGGATCCCATAATAGGCTCATTTAATACAGCGTTTTTAAAATCACACGAAACACGTGTCTGACTGTCCTGCACTGCGGCTCTCCTCAGTGAAAGGGTTAAGTATCATCACTTAACCCTTTCCCTGTCTGCAGTACACGGCTCGCGCACACACACACACACACACACACACACACACTAACCCAATTTCTTGGTTAATCGTGTTGAGTTAAAATTAAGGGTTAATTCTCTGAGCATAACCATTATTTGGGTTATTGAGATTTAATTTTGACCCAATTTTGACCCAATTTGTGAGTTATAATAATTATGGGTAAATTTTCTGAGACATAACCCATGTGTTGGGTCAGAGAGCTGGGTGTTTCCGCCGGGATCTGCAAAGCTACACCCCTCCCCCACTGGGAACTATCGTACACCCCTTTTGTTCCAGTCAGTCAGACGGTCATGTTCACGTTCACAGTCAACACGGTCCAACAAACCCTCTTCACGGAAAAGACTTCACTGACTCAAGGTAAGATCTTGTTTCGTTAGCACAGTATTTATATCTCAACCCATCCATTGTGCCTATTGCGTCATGTTAACCATGCACTGTGAACGTTGTGGAACTAAATTAGCTAGCTCTTCACAGCTAGTCTGTCGCGTCATCAGCTAGTGGCTAGCTGGGACTCGTTACCTAGCTAGCTAGCTAGCCACCACAAGTTGCAACTTAGCTACTCATTTCTATAATGGGTTCATCTCTAACCTTGTAAAAATATGTGGTAACCTTTATTAATAAATAAGCCACACGACACGACACATAAATCATTACCGTTCAAGCATGCTACCGAAAGTGACCAAGTCTATGAGTATTACAAAGGTTCTGGCTAGTAGCTAGGCCTAGTTTGTCAGTACTAGTAACGTTACTGTTATTGCTAATTTTACCGTGTTTTGGGTTGTAATGATACCAGATTAACTGGAGACTATCTATAGCTGTGTAACATTATATGATTGATATCTTTATTAACCATATGTGTGTAATAAAGCTGTTGTCCTCTCAATGCGGTGACATAGCTGGTTGGCTAGCTAGCTACATACTGAGATTTAGCGCCATTTTGTGCCATTTTGAGGTCTACATTTCCATCATCTCTCTAATGTCCCACGATTCAGGCATCAATTTACAACATCCTATACTAAATTAAGCAGTAGACTGCGGAAGCCAGACATGTGGTGAGGCTTTTTACACCTGAATTCAGTGCTAAATATTCTAGGCTGCTATGTCAGCTAGTACTTGGCCTATCGTTCACACGTGGCTGAGTACTTGGGCATGAGGCATTAATTAATTGCAGATGTGTTAATTTCCACATTGCTTTCTCTTTTGTTTCAGGCCAGTCTTGATGGACAGCTTTGTCACAGAAAAGCTTATTGAGTGGCAATTGCCAGAGCTCACAGACAGTTTTAAAGGTGAGAATTTTTACTTTCTTGACCATGAAAATGTTTCCATGACAAAGCAGTATTGTATAGGGTTTCAACACACATGCATGCACACACATTATTCTGTTCTTCCTCTTGGTTCTCTGGTCCTGTGTTGGAGTTTGCTGCCACTGGATGGCACTGAAATTACTGTAAAAGTATTTTTGTTTTCTGTCTTTGTCTTTCAGATCAAGATATCGATGAGGAGGCGTTTCACCTTTTAGATGGCGAAAACAATCCGGTACCTCATCCCCAAAATAGGCCCCAGGCTCAAGTTCTCAAAACTTTACAGAGAATTTGTAAGTGATCACTAAGTGTTCTAACATCAAGGCAGATGGCGTATACATGCTTTAAATGCAAAAGGCTAATTCCTGGTGATGCCAAGTCTCTCTTTTCACATTTACGAGTAGCACACAATATAAACACTTCATCCACTTATTTCCAATGTTGTGAGGGAGTTTGTAGCAGAACATTTTCTTTCATTCGGTCTTACAGAAAGCACTTGCAAGGAGAACATAACGACAACCAGGCCCTGGCCCAGCCACCTAACGTACCAAATCAGGCTGCTAATACTTTCAATGCTGAAGAGCTAGTACGGCAAGTTGAGGGTGAACAAATGGAGGAAGATGAAGATAATGATGATGAATGGGACAAACTAGAGCAAGAGGGAATCACAGAGAGAGTAGCCCATTTTATAGCTCATCTTAGATCCAAATCTTCCCAGACCTTTACAAATATAAATGTTGTGGTTCAGCAAACCTCAAGTTTAATTGGAGATTTAGTGAGCAGACTACAAACAAAGACCATGTCGCTTTTCAGTCAGTTTGGGCATGATCAAAACCCACAGGTAGAGGAGCTCAGGCAGGACTCTTTTTTTTTTTAAACTTTATTTTTTAGCGTTTATCGCTTTTCTGGTCAAGCTTGACCGACAGAAACAGGTTGAAATGGGATGTAGAGCAGGGGAAGACATTCTGAGAAATGACGGCGGGTCCGGGAATCGAACTCGTGTCCCCCAGATTCGTGACGAGCACGGTTTTCCCCGACGCAGAAATAGCGCCGAGATATGCGGTGAGCTACGGGAGCTCCCCCAGGCAGGACTTTTTAGATGCAGCTAACCCTTCCGAGGGTCTGGAGACAGACTATAAACAGATTAGGTATTTTACTAACTCTGGGAACTTCATCCAGCCAATTGAGGAGTGTTTATCCGATAACCAAACCTTTGTACAGCGGAGAGACTCTGCCACTGGCACCGTTCGACAAGTTGCTCTGACTGATACCTTTCAGCGTATTCCACTAAAGCGTCTTCTGGTCAAGATCCGTCTCTCTCTGCAATGAGCATGGCTATTTAGCTAGCTAGCGGCTAACGTTACTTTACCATGTAAATGAATGACTAGGATGCAAAGCACTTTCAGTTTTCACTGCAGACACAAAACGGTCGCAATATCGAGCCCTTTAGGTTTTCCTACGTTATTGTTTTTAAATGTGCAACTGTCGGAAAAACATGGCATCGATAAGAGGAATTGATAGTCACGGAGGCATGCGATTCCAGGAATCGGACAATTAGGAACCGGTTCCCAATCGATTCAGATTCTCGATTCCCATCCCTAGATGAGGAGGATGGAGAGTACGAGTGTGATGAGGCGGATGGCGTCATTAATTTGCATATAAATGATACATGGGACACACTGACAGATTTAAAAAAAGAAATTTCCAATTTAGAAACACTGGTTAACAATATATTTCCAGGGGGTGCATGATAGTATCCGCTTTCCTACTCAACTAATTAGTAAAAATTTGATTATTTTGTATCGACGGCACAGATTTGCATAGGCAAATTACATAGAAACATGTGATCACTCTAGGAATAGTGTTATTGTGATCTTTGACCCTCAAAACATGGGTCTAGACACCTCATTTGTTCAGTTATCTGCAATATTGGCTGAGAATCATGAAACAATTTTTTTGAGTTTTTTGATAAATGTGTCCTTAATTTGCATATAAATGATACATGGGACACTCTTGACAACTTGTTAACATAGCCTATCATTTTTTTTTCACATTTTTTCCATTCTAGAAAGTCTGGTTAGAAGTATATTTACGGGGGGGTGCATGATACCCCCATCTATCTACTAGACTAAACGGCTAACATTGGGATGGGAGAAAAACGGAAAAAGGAGGGGGGGGAAAAGAAAGTAAAAAAAAAAAGAAAAAAAAAAGTGGTCAATACATTAAAATGGCTACTATGGATCCACAAGATCTCTAAGAGTCTCAGGTTTACAGTAATTCCCAATATAATATAATTCCAAGACTGTCGTAGGGACCACACAGTATGCAGAAATAGGAAAGTAACAGAACAGAGAGAAAATAGTCTAACAGGAACAGAACATGTCCCCTGTAGTGCATGGGTGAAGCATGGCACTAACTGGCCGCTGGGGGGCACTCACCATGCTGGAGCTGTATGTGAGCTACTGTAATGGTATAGACCAGGGGTTCTAAAAACCTTTTTATACCACAACCCCATTTCATTTAGGAACACTTTTTGGCGAGCCCACACTTAACACATTGGTTGCCAGCCGGATATGGCGATTTATCGCTTGGATGCCACCACGTTAATGAATGGGAGGATGCGCACATTTGCGAATGCATAAACTATATCTTAAATTATGTGTCTAATACACCCGTCGCTTATCAATGACTTGCTTGCAGTCAACATGTACGAAACGGATTGTTTTTTCATCAGTTCATTTCCGTTTTATACCGGTTTGAATATGAGTATAGTTTCGGAGAGTTCTAGAAATTCCGCGAAACTAGCCCTTTACTGGAATACACAAAACACGTTGTCATTTTCCGGCTGATTTATGAATAGTTTTCAAATAAACGCTAGATTATCGAGAGTATTTGTGTTCTTATGCACGATACAAAATCGGCTGAAAAATCATTTATTCGTGCCGCGCTCAGCACCTAACACCACACACACGTTGTGAAATCTGTGAAAAACAACTCTGATTAACCCAAAACTGGTAAAATAGATTCCTTACCTCAGATCAGATGTTCTGCAAAAAGATGAATCCAATTCCTGATCGCCATTCCAAATATTGATCGCGTTTATTTATCAAACGTTATAGTCTGAAACGCCTGATCCAAGCTGCTTCCAGCCTCGCCAGTGTATCTGGTAACACAACACTGCTTTCCAGAGGTGGGGAAACCCTGGGGCGGAGTTTTTTTCTGATGCATTTTCCCATCGACTCCAATCCAATGATGTGCATTACCATCCGGGAGACGATGGGGGGCGGTATTTTGCCCTTTTCGAGCTCAGAGCCATTCCCAATGATAATGTCAGGCTGGACAGATGAAAAATGATTGGTTATCGCTAATAAAAGAAATAACGATTAAATAACGAGAAATCTTGTTATTGGCAACCAACGCATGGCGGCCAACAACGAGATAACTCGTTGTTGGCACCCAATGTGTTAATGTATCATGTAATTTCAAGGTGGAATATCAAAATAAAATAACACTTTGTTGAACTTGATCATGCATATTTATTCGAAATTGAAATTACAGCACTAATGAAATTAATGAATATTATCAACAAAAGCAACGGAATGGTTTCTGTATACACACATACAAAACGAGGCATATTTAGCCAAAATGTTGCCAAAACATAAACAATTAAATGCGTTCACATGCGCTTCAAGAATAAAAAAAAAAAACAAGACTTAATGGGAAGGGTGTGCTTGTACATTTGAACAGTTCCATGATACGCGGCAACAGAAGATTTTCTAAAAATGATCATTTTTGCACTTAGATGAAGCCTTTCATACAAAGTAGGTTGACGCTTACAACTCATCCATATTATTAGCATATCATAAATTCTAATGAGAATGTTTCAAAGTTTGGATCAATTCACTTTTTAATTCAAGATGTATATTTTATTTAAAATATTGTACAAGTTCTGTCATGAAAAGGTTTTACTATACAACCTAATGACAAGTAAATGTGAATGGATGTTCTATCATAAACAATTTGTTAAATGTTTTATTGATTGAATTTAAAGTGAATTGATTCCAACCCTATAACGTTTTGATAGTTTCATCATTCAATAGTACGGCCATTACTGTCAATATACACACAATGACAAAATAGTTAGTTACTTGTGCAAAAGGTTGCTCACAAGCAGTTAGATGGTAGAAAAAAAATTCAAAACCACCCTCAAAGAGCACTTACGGGAGGCTGCGATTCTAAACTGGCCCCGTTAAATGTCCTAACCCCCCAACCACCCACCGACCCAACCCCCTCCAATGTAGTTTCTTCCCCCTATAAATGAATATATTTTCTTTTAGGATCCGTCTCTTAAACTGTACTGTATATCTTGTATGTCATGAATGTCTGGAATGGATGCAACAGTACTGTATATCTGTATGTCGTGTATGTCATAAATGTCATGATATATATCTGTATGTTGTGTATGTCATAAATGTCATGATATATATCTGTATATCTGTATGTTGTGTATGTCATAAATGTCATGATGAATTGAAAATGGGGGACCCTGATGTAAACAAGACGAAGGTCTTTCTCTGGTCTGCATCCCCTTAACAATTGTGTGTATTGAGCCGTACTGTATTGTACCCATTCTGCAATCTGTTAATAACGTTTTCAATCAATCAATGTTACACCTAATCCTAATCTAAAACAGATCAATTGCTGAAATACAATGAACACATGTAACTGGCCTCTGACACTCGTCATTTCTGATACATTGTACTTACAACCATATCCTCAGTAGAACATACGAAGACACATCTGATTAGTTAACTTCCTGTCTTGGAAAATGACATGTATCCTGGTTTTTGAAGGCTAAAACACTTGCCCCATCGGACTGCGGTGGAGCCTGGTGAGAGGATGCAGCACAGACCTAAGTTTCTCAACACTACAAGAGATCAGTGAAATGATGGCCTGTAGCGCCTACAAGTCAACATCATGCCAGGCTGTTTAAATGGGACCTGGGTTAAAAAAAAGAAAAAAAAAAGAACGACACAGGTCCACAGCATCATGAAGCACTGGCAGGTTTTTTTGGCCGCATCATCGAACCCTACATGGAGCTAGTGACACGAATAAACTACAGGCTGATCTCTCTCTCTATATTTCTATCTTTCTAACGTTTATTTGTATAGATGCTGTAAACTTTGTTTAGTTGTTGCACCGTATAGGTACATAGTGTTAATTAAAGAGCGTTGATATTGTGTCTTTGCGGGCAGTCTGTGCCAGGCCATGTGAGCGGCGTGGCGCGTGAGCGGCACGGGGAGCGGAGCAGGCGGTTTTGACGTGAGCGAGGAGTGGGTTTTAAAATGGGTTGGCGCGACGTCCGGAGCGAGAGTTCTCCTCCGCTCCAATCCACTCCAGGCCGCTCACAGTGGTTTAACACTGATGTAATATACATGTAGTACAATGCCAAAGCAACAGATGGCGATGTAGAAACATGAAGGCCATTTTCAACCAATGAGAAGGGTGAACCTGTGATATCCTGTTCAGGCTTCGTCACTCACAGCCTGTTAGAAAAAGTTTTGACGCCATTGTTGTTGTCGTTAGCTTACATGCTAATGTTAATGGCAGCGACCATAGCAGTGTGGCTAGGCTAGCTATCATCGCTTAATAGAACTAGTGAATGGATAAACAACGTTATTTAACATTGCAGAATGGGTACAATTACAATGCGGCTCAATACAATCAATTGTTAAGGGGCCCAGGGGGTGTAGACTGTTGTAGTTTGAGCTAGTGTACACCATGCTTCAAAAAAAAAAAATCTGCCGAGCGATGTGGCGCGGGGAGCGCTCGATTCAAGGTGAGCGACTTTGGGGCGGGGTCAACATGAGCGATTAGCGGAGCGGACCAAGCTTTAAAGAGGGAATAGCGGATTTTTCGCCCGCGCCGATCCGCTCACGTGGCCTGGTCTGTGCAGGTCGGCGGGCCGACGCTGAGTTGGAATTTGCCAAACTCACTAGGAAACATGGTTTTAAAGTTGCGCCTGATTTTCCTTATTCAGTGGAAGATTGCAGTTTGGCAGTCGGAAAAGTTGTTGGTCATGGCAGCATTAAATCGGCTGCTAGATGATGATGGTGATTTTTGTGGATAACGTTGATAAAGTGAATAGAGTGGTTGAAGCATGTGTTATCGATGACCGGTTTGTCTTGGTATCGCCACTCAACACACC
The DNA here is from genome assembly GCF_963971535.1 of Notolepis coatsorum. Taxonomy (NCBI): domain Eukaryota; kingdom Metazoa; phylum Chordata; class Actinopteri; order Aulopiformes; family Paralepididae; genus Notolepis; species Notolepis coatsorum. Next base: position 144,167,956 of record NC_140171.1, on the reverse strand, counting down.
ATCAACGAGATTAACGGTATCAAACATTCCACCGTTTATTAGCAATGATTTTTTGGTAAAAGAAATGTTGCGGTATGGGAAGTTAGTTTCACCAATTAGGAAACTAACGTCAGGCTGCAAGTCACCGCTATTGAGACATGAGTCGTTTCACACAAGCGACAAGTGAACATGATCATGAATAAAAAAGACAAGAAACTGAATGTAGTTCGTCAGGCATTTTATGCAAAATGTGCATAAAAGGGGTTAAAGAGTGTACATGGGTTGAGTTTAACTTTAGATGCATCGTTGTTTTTAACAGACTGTATTTTTATGACTGTGAATGACTCCAACATTTTGGGAAATTCGCTTATTTGCCATCTACCCTGGAGTTAGACAAGAAGATACATACCTTTTTTCTTCTCTGTCATTGCAGTAGGAGTAGGAAGACACGCACTGTTCCTATGTTCCTATGATCCCAGTATTTAAAACACTAGATTCGTTTAGTGACTAGAACAATGGGCCACATTCACGAAGCAATAAAAGAACAGATTTCATTCTTCTTTTTTTTATTCATCTTTTTTCCTCCTTCATTTTTCCGTTTTTCTCCCCTCCCACTTAGTCGTTGTGCCAATTCCCAATCCCCTTTCTGGTCGTTGTGCACTCTACCCCCTACCGTCGGTCTGGGAGGGCGGAGACTATCACATGCGTCCTCCGACACATGTCCAGTCAGCCCACCGCTTCTTTTCACCTGGCAGTGCGGACTCTCACTGAAAGAGTGTAACGTGTGGAAGGTCACACTACCTCTCTTAGATCCTTCCCTCGCTGTGCAGGCGCCCCGACTGAACTGTAGGAGTCGCTGTCCACAACGACCCAGACCCACCCACCGGCTTCCCACCCTCTAACACTGCCAATTGTGTTAGTATGACGGCCGGCCAAGCCGGAAGCAACGCTGACAGCTGGGCTCGATACCAGTGTCTCTTGCGTTGGTGACGAGCGCCTTGCCCGCTGCGCCACCCAGCCGCCCACATATTTCATTCTTAACTCATTGACTGCCATAAGCTTTCGCCATCTTTACTAAATGGTGCCAGCGTTGACAATTTTAGCGATGTTTGTAGACCCATCGTGTGTTCTGTATTATAGCTATGGAGACAATAGTATGGCTCATTTGACAGGCATTGTTCATAGTCCATTACTGACTAGGGATGGGTACCGAATTCGGTACTTTTGAGGTACCGAACCGAAACACGTCGGTACTACCGAGTATCGAATCAAGTGAGATACCAATTTTTTTTTTTTCACTTTTTTTTTTCACCTTTTTCTTTTCATGTCAACGTTCACACGCACAATATATGCTTACCTAGGATTTGACTTGATTCAACAACAAAGCAGTCGGAGCAATGGCAAGCCGAAAACTGTCGAAATTGTAGTTATTTGAAGTTTGGATTATTTTTTTCACGACTGACAGGCCCGGACTGGCCATCGGGAGCACCGGGAGTTTTCCCGGTGGCCTGGCCTGCACAGATAAAAAGAAATAAAAATAAAAAAATATATATAATTTCTTTTTTTTTATAATTTTTTGTTTTGTTTTGCCAGGCCATTGTTTCTAGTTGTGGCGGTAGATAACCTAGGTGGGTGGGGAACAACCAGGATTTCACTGTCTGCGACAGAGTTGGAGAACTATCTGACTCTCTCCCTCGGATCACACACACACACAATGGAGCCGTGCTGCCGCTTGTGATTGGTGGAGGCGGGACCAGGTGATACAACTGATTGACAGTGGAGGCGGCGAATGGAATGGCAGATGGCACTCTGCAGAATACTGTAACAGCCAGGCAGTGAGCCAGGTAGTTTTGTAATAATGAAAGGTCTGTTATTTAATGTTTGTGTAAGGGCTATTTTAACTGTTGATGGGTAGTGCATCAGTAAAGTGAATATGGTATTGTGCTCTTGCTCTGTTTGAATAGGTGGAGAGAGTGGTTAACTGTATTATAATAGTAAATAGACAAATATGTTGTGTTCTTGCTTTTTTCTTTTTGAAGGTGGAGAGAGTAGCATTGCTAGTGCCACAACAGTTTTATTTGAGGTTCATAACAGTACATTGTACTAAGCAATTGTTGGCTCATTAGTTTGTGATTCACATGCACTAAAATTCACCAGAATGCAGGAAATTAAGTCTTTGTAACAAAAAAAATCCTGGTGGGGGACCCCCAGACTCCCCGCTTAAAAAGTGGCCTGACTGGGGCTATATTTCGCACTATATCTCCCGGTATGAATTATTTCCCCAGTCCGGCCCTGACGACTGAGGTAGGTAAATTAAATTTCTTGAGACTAAAGTACAGAAAAAAGGTACCGTTGGGTACCGGTATCGATTCACAGGTACCGGTTCAAATGTGAAAGGTACCCATCCCTATTACTGACTAATTAGTTAATTTCTACACACTGTAGTTTGTTACACGCTAAACATCGCCCCATTTCCAGAATAATCCAGTACTTTTCCATAGATCGCGAGATGCGACACATTATATGCAATAAGCCCAAATCGTTCTGGTTGATCGCCTGAAGTTCCAAATCAAAGGTATATACCATGTACATATGTGCATTCACAAAATCATCAAGGGGGGGGGGGTTAACGCAAAACTGTGATTGCGTTTGTCAAGCATGTTTTACGTCCGGTAAAACACAAAACTCGGGTTTTGGCGTTCAACGCATGGCGAGATGTCTGGTATGGCAGAGAAAGAGTTAACTAGCATTTCTTCTTATTTTGTTCTTAACTGGGATTCAGCAATGTTTTCTTATTTTTGCTTTTCTCTTAGGCAAGACCAAATTCTAAGGCCATGGTTAGACTAGGTGTTTTTGTTTTCGTTTTGTTGCTGAATGAATACGTTTGCTGTCCCTGTTAAATAGAAATGCCGTTTTGGCAGGAAAATGCGTTGCCCTACTGACAACGCTGAAATTGTGTTTCCGTTTTGGAAAAACGCCAAAACTCGCCGACAACGTGTCATGTAATCTGCGCGGAGCCGTTGTTGCTCAACGCCCATGCGCAGTAGATACCGACATCTGCGTGCCCTCACCAACGTCCGCTGACGACACAGCTGTCCCAAATAGCTGCAGCTACCATGTGTTGTCAAGTTATTGTTATAAGGACCCCAGTCCAAGCTACAACAGTCTGCATTCCCTTAACAATTGTTTGCATTGAGCCGTATTGTACCCATTCTGCAATATGTTAAATAAAGTTTACCATTCATTCTGCTAGCATTAACGATTGCATGAGCAGCTGGCTAACGTGAGCTAACGTTAGCTATCAGACCCTGTTAGCTCAGAGCTCCTCTTTCAATCTTAACAAGCATTAAACAAAATGGCCCAGTCATCTATTCACCTTTGTTTAATACATGAGGCATTGTCTAATGTTATCTAGCTACTGATAACTCCTGATATCATCAGTTTGGTGCTGGCTGGCTAACGTGAGCTAACGTTAGCTGCTAGCCACAATGCTATACTGTTATAATGGCATATTCCATTCACGTTAGCATGTAAGCTAACAAAATCGGCGCCGATGAGACTAAACTCTTGGCTCTTGGTGGTCAATTGTGTTGATGTTAGTTTTGTTTCATCAACAAATGAGGCAGAACACAGTGAATGTATCCGTTTTGTTTATTGCACTTTTATTGCACTTTCTTTGCTGAAAAATAAGTGATACATTGGCTAAATAGCTCACGGAGGAATTTAACACTTTAATCGCAGATGACGTGTTTAGACGTCATTCCTCGCCATGCTCATTCTGCCGAAGACGCCGTAAACTCGTCTTTGATGTCAATATTTCAAAAATCTGTGATCGAAATCATATTTCTCCTCCGGGGTCCTGAGATATACTGCTGATCTCCACTCAACTCTCTAGCGGTTCAAGAGAGCCATCTGGTGGCCGATCGGCAGATCGCCAACAGGAAGTGACTCGTCAAACAGGAAGTGCTCATCCATATTTCGTCCGGGCACTCGCGATCATTAGCAGGACTCTATCTCAACACACTGGATAATCAATCGCTCGCCCTAACTCAATAAACAACGTTATTTGGACGTATATAGTATTATACAACCTGGAAATGGTTCATCAGGATCAACATCCCATAATCGAAAACTGTCTACTCCAAGCTGATCGTCCAACGGCGCGAGGAAGATACGGTGAGTTTCAACGTTATTTTCTAACGTCTTCTATACTAACTGATCTGATGATCATATGACCCACACTAGATGAATGGTATAACGTTGCCCACGGAATTATAAACGCCCCCTCGCCCATCCGGTCAATATCAGATGATACGTAGTAACTTCTAGAAGTACCTCCAGTTGAAATTTTTCATCTGGCACCGATCGCTACCAAACTGTATTTGATCATCAATATAATGCATTTGGAGCTATAAATCAAGTTCTGGAGAAAGCTGCAGAAAACGATAAAAACATACTTATACTTTAGACCATATTTTAGTATGAATATGTGAATGAAAAAGTATATCGTTGCTACACCCTGAACAATGGATATAGGACATTGAATGGGCCATAATAATGTCAATTTAGCAATAGAATTCAAAAAGTTATAGCCCTGCAAAGAAGGGGAACTTCTCCATAGACAAATAGAGCTGGCTAGGGATGGTAAATTATGAATTTAACCATGGCGATCAAAGTGTTAAAGATGGCGGCTTGTTGATTTTTTTTGCAGGAAGTGTATTGGCACTAGGGCTGCAACTAATGATTATTTTGGTAGTCGACTAATTTGTCGATTATGTTTTCGATTAGTCGAAAAATATATATATATATATATATATATATATATATTTTTTATAATTTTTTTTTTGCACTACCTATCTTTGTGAAAGTGGCTTCTCAGCTCTGGTCCAGCTGAAGACAGAGCAGAGGAACAGATTGGACATTGAGCATGACCTCAGAGTTGCTTTGTCTACCATCACCCCAGACTTTGAGACTCTCAGGACCAAACAACATCCCCAGTTATCCCATTAGTTCCCCCAAACTCGGTCTGTTATGTTAAGCTAAGAAGTCTTCAGCTGGACCAGAGCTGAGAAGCCAATTTCACAAAGATAGGTAGTGCAAAAATAATAATAATAATAAAAAAAAAAAAAAATAATAATAATTTCTTATTTTATTTTTTTTAACGACTAATCGATGCAAGAAGTCTGCGTCGACGAGTTTTTATGATCGACGTCGTCAATTATGTCGACTAATCGTTGCAGCCCTAATTGGCACATTCAAGTTCTGATTGGTTGAAGATTGCCTTCATGTTCGCCACCTACTGCCACTAGGCCTGCCGCGATAAGCAATAAATCGATTAATCGGCGCGGTAATTAAAATGAATGCAATGATTTTGACGGGCGCGATTAATTGCTATTTGCGCGTTTGTTTTAATGAGGCGGAACCATACAATGTATAGCATAGCAGCTACAACACACAATAACGTTAATACAATTAGATGCATCATTGTTTACAATGAACGGGTGGGGCTAGTCAAAGGACTGGACACGGGGACAAGTTAAACATGAATAAATTTATTATAACAGGTCGTTTCGAGTTGCGCTGTAGTGCCTATGCACCACAGGGCTATTCTATTATATACGGCGTTGACGCTTCCTCCTCATCGTTGATTGCCTGTAGTAGCTGCATCTAACGTTAGTAGCTAACGTTAAAACTAACATACATGACATTAGGGATTAATAAGAACGAGCCGCCTCGGAAGAAGACGGCCGCTGCTGCTGAAACCACTGCCTCGCGTCGCCTCGCTGGCTCTTCCGCTTCACAGCGCAGCAGCGGGCGATAAGGGGGGCGTGCTAGTGCGCGGTCACGTGGGCTTAGTGGCCAATCAGAGGAACCCGGAAACCGAACTGCGTTGTATTTGGCATAGACGTGTCCGGTCCGGTATTTCCCAACCTACTGCGCGATTGGCTCTTGACAAGCGCTCAGTCGTTCAGTATTGACAAAGCCTACTTTGCTGGAAAGATTCATTTCGCGCATATACAATACGTATAAGTATAAGTCTTTGATTGTCATCAGATTAACACACGCGTTGGGCGACCCACAGGAACACACTGCCTCGCTAAGCTGTTTATTTATTTATATTTATTTCTGGAGCATGTATCCACTCTGGTTGGATGGTGTATTGTACTTGTGCTGTATATCGAATGAGATTGAATCTAATGTCATTTTGAGATCAGTCACAAATTCCTGTTGAATGGATCAGCATGCAATGCCAAACCAAGCTGTTTAGCACACGCCTCATAAGGAGCAGGTGAGGCGTGTCTGTATGCAAATGAATTGAGCGTGAACGCGCATTTAAATTTAAGAACAGGTGGGTTTCATCATTCAACACACCTGGGTAAGAACGGATTTGGACTTTAAGAACAGCTTGATGAATGTGGCGGTGGCTTTTCTTATTTTTCTCTTAACAGACAGGTAAGAAAGAATATAAGAAAAATAATACGAGAGTATTGATGAATGAGGCCCAATGTGTGTTCACTCTTATACCATGACATATTGTCCCAGGAACATCCACAATGCCTGTCTCACTCCTCAGAGAGACAGAAACACAACTGTTGTTGTCAATGAAAACCGTGTCTATGCTAGTACTGCTTCTCTCTCACAGAGGCTTCTGTGCAGGTCAAAAGCTCTTGGTAGTAGTTTTTCATTTCAAAAGAACGGCCAAAAATTACTACCACTATTATTGTTATGATTGTTGATGGCCTGATGGCTGTAATAATGTACTGAAGTGTTTACCACACTGGTCACAATAGTAGACCTTCTTCCCGGTGTGTTGTGTATTATCAGTTTGGATGGTTTTAAATGCCTGCTACATTAGTTAAAATGGTACCTCCCAAGTGAATTTTCTCATGTTTACTCAAATATGCTAATCTACTGAATCCCTTATCACAAAAACTACAATGATATGGCTTCTCTCCTGTGTGAATTCTCTGGTGTGATTTAAGATTAGTCAAATGACTAAAGCTCTGCTCACACTGGTGACATGAGTAGGGCTTCTCTCCTGTGTGAATTCTCTGGTGTGATTTCAGATGAGACGGTCGACTAAACCTCTTCTCACACTGGTCACAGGAGTAGGGCTTCTCTCCTGTGTGAATTCTCTGGTGTTTTTGCAGATCAGACTGACACCTAAAGTTCATCCCACACTGGTCACAGGAGTAGGGCTTTTCTCCTGTGTGAATTATCTGGTGTGTTTTCAGATTAGACAGTCGACTAAACCTCTTCTCACACTGGTCACAGGAGTAGGGCTTCTCTCCCGTGTGAATTCTCTGGTGTATTTGCAGATCAGATTGACACGTGAAGTTCATCCCACACTGGTCACAGGAGTAGGGCTTCTCTCTGTGAATTATCTGGTGTCTTCGCAAATCAGATTGACACCTAAAGTTCATCCCACACTGGTCACAGAAGTAGGGCTTTTCTCCTGTGTGAATTATCTGGTGTTTTTTCAGATTAGACCGTCGAATAAAGCTCTTTCCACACTGGTCACAGGAGTAGGGCTTCTCTCCTGTGTGAATTCTCTGGTGTGAATTCAGATTAGACAATTGACTAAAGCTCTTCTCACACTGGTCACAGGAGTAGGGCTTCTCTCCTGTGTGAATGATCTGGTGTGATGTCAGATGAGACAGATGAACAAAGCTCTTCTCACACTGGTAACAGGAGTAGGGCTTCTCTCCTGTGTGAATTATCTGGTGTGATGTCAGATGAGACAGTTTACCAAAGCTCTTCTCACACTGGTCACAGGAGTAGGGCATCTCTCTTGTGTGAATGCGCTGGTGTCTATCGAGTTTCGACTTTGAACTGAAGCTTTTTCCACACTGGTCACAGCAGAGACCTTTTCTTCCATCCAAGCCTCTTGGTTTCTTCCCAGGCCTGACAGGACAGCTATCTGGATGGAGAAGAGTGTCAGAAGAAGGCGAGATTGTGATTTTATACAGCTTTCATTTCCATGTAAGCAGGGCTGAACAGTGCGAGATATATGTTGCACGTGCTACAGCAACATCGGTCTGTGCGATGAATGGATTTACTTCAGTAGCACTGGTGCGATAGGCATTCGGTTCATATCGATACTCTTATTTAGAAAATCCTGTGGCAGGTCTCATTTCCACCCAAGCGCAGCTTCAGCCATAATATATATGGCTCCGGTAGCTAGCAACGTTCGGTTCATATCGATACTCTTATTTTGAAAATCCTGTGGTGGTATCGCTCGGCTCCACAGCACACAGCAGTACTCATCTCAGTAGTAGCAGTAGTGTCTGGAACGCGGACATTGAAACACAGCAATGCTAGTGTGCCTATTTTGCGACCCAAAACAAATCCCTGCTGTTTTATTCCGCAACGGGTCAAATGCATCCGACATGTTTTGCAATCATCGCCATTCCTTTATGACCACGCCGTGTTAAAGACCGAAATTAACGCTACGTTAGCGTAAGCTAACAACAAGCTATGTTGTTACCTGTTCAGAGCCATAGAGAGAACAGCAGACAGGCAGAGTGAGGACTGGGGAAGGGAAGGGAGGGGGGGGGGGGGGGGGGGGGGGTAGGCATTCTCCCTTCTGTGTGTGTGTGTGTGTGTGTGTTTGAAAAGATCAGATGAAGTCAGACGAGTATATTATATTGATAGTAAATGTGGGTGGACAGATAATGTTGATATTTAAACATAAAAAATACAATACATAATAAATGTATTCATGATCATCATGCAACATAAAACAATTGCAGGAACGGCTTGGGAGAGGAAGGGGTTTTAGGTTGCGTGTTGCAAAATAATTTACTTAAAGTTTAAAGCTCAATATATCAAAACGTGGCACTTTACAGTGAACAGGAGGTATATTCGTATTTAAAAACAATAGATTGTTTTTCCTTTAAAAGTCTGGAAGAGGTAAAAAAAATTCTCAAATTATATTTTCGTTACCTTTTTTAAGTTTATCTAAATGTTACTGATTGTGTTAAATGGGCTTATGATATAGTCTCATATCGATTGCAGGCACCTGCATCGTATCGTGGCAGATATCGGCAAATATCGTATCGTTGTCCAAAGAATCGATATCGTATCGTGATGAAACTGATCATTCCCACCCCTAGTAGAGTCCATACATCAAACACCAAATCCCATAATTCCTTACACGTAACGTGTCTGGCTGTGTGACGTCAACTTGTCAGCATGAAAATGACAGCCAAACATGGCACTGCAACTAAATAACACAAATACAATAGGCACATTTGTGACTGTTACAAATACAACACGTTTTATACTTGTGCTACAAGATTTTTGTCTGTGCTACAAAACTATCAACCTCTGTAGCACCAGTGCTATGTGCAAAAAAAGTTTACGTACAGCCCTGTCATGTAAGAGTCATGTAGCTGGGTTTTATAGTTTAAGAACACAGTGTAGTCCAGAGTCGTGTACAGTTCTAGACTTAAACCACTTTGTTTCAAGCACCAGTTTCTGGAGCAGGAGTGGTTACATCATGGCTATGGTTAAGGTCAGTTTAATTTAGTCCGGGACTAAAGCCCCTTTAGTCTCAGGTTATGACAGATTCAAGTGTCACCTTATGGATCAAACCTTATATCACGCTATGGGACATTTCTAGTGATGCACCGATGTGAAAATTGTGGCCGATACCGATAACCGATATTAATATTGCTGTTCTGGCCGATACCGATATTTACCGATGTCGATATCTCTGTATAGAAAACACTTTTTTATGATAATCAAATAAAGCGCTATTTTCCAAAACGCATAATTTCTTTACTTTTGTAACTTATTTTCAGAAATGACTGATATTTTGAAACTATTTAAGGCCAAAACATGTATAAAAAAAAAAAAAAAAAATTAATATCGGCCCTATCTTGATATTGGACCGATACCGATGTGTAAAAAAACGGCCATATCGGCGGCCGATATATCGTGCATCACTAGACATTTCATATCTCTTTAACGATATATATCACAATGTATGTTTTCTGTAAATTGGATGAAACATTAGTCTACAAAATAACCACATAATTCAGGACTAGTAGTTTTTAATAATCCCGAGTTTAAACTAAATACAAATTAAAGGCACTTTGTCCTTTAATATAGCTAAGGCTCAACAGGTTAACCTCTTGACCTCTTCCACCCGTGCGGTCCGGTACATCACGTCATAAATCAATCTGTCTAGACTGTATGACATAATGTTGCGTTTTTTTTTCTTCAAAATGTATCCAAGAGTAAACATCCTAACTATGTCACAACAGCAGTCAGTGTATATTTTCAGCAATACATTTGTTTACCAATAGGTTAAAGTGTTATTAGTGAGATTTTAGTTTTTGAAATGTGATAATATTTTCATGGAGATCCGCCATTTGGAATTAGTGGCCGTCGCCACTAATGACCACAGGGCATCCAGAGCTCTCAATGAGCATTGAAATTTCTAAAAACTACAGTACCCAGGGAATTCTAGCCTCCTGCAAACAAATGACGTGTATGAATTTAATTTATTTCTCTTATCACAAAACTGAACGTTATTGGCATAGATTGGAGCGCAGTTAGTGTGTCTACCTTCTGTGAACATTTAGCAACAATACGCGTTGCAAACGGATTAAAAATGGCGGACCTGTCGCAAAAATTTAAAGCTGACTGTATTTACAGTAATTTCATTCTCGGTTCTTCATGCATGCCTGGTGATACTAAATCTAAATTTAACTCTGCCATTGGAAAGAGTAGATTTGGCCCGATCCATAGATGTGCAAGTTGGCTATAATAAGGTCATTTATAGGCCTCATTCTATAATAATATTTCAAATTGCATGGGTCCGGATGGCAGAATTCAGTACTGCATCTACAAAACCTTCTGTTTAATCATCTTCCCTTTATTAATTTCCTTAGATCTTTTGTACACGTGATCTCAAGAAGGTACTGAACAAGCTCGTGGCTGGTAATTTTTAGCATGGTGTTATTCACTGTCAAAGATGCAAAGAAAAATCATAATTCATATTCACCTTTGTTTCATTGCAATTTAAGCAAGTCTAGACAATATTTCTGACACTGGGAATACATTCACTGAGGTCCATAGATGTCCCTAGATACCTAGATTTAGTTTGTGTTTTTTTAATCCAATGATTTAATGAGTTGATGCCCCGTATAGGCCCATCTGGGTCTCTTGCCTATACTCAGCACCTTTATACACTTTCTGTCATGGTCAATGTTTTTACTGTTTTGCTGAAATGGTGCGAAATAAAAAATAAAAAAAAAACAAGAACATGCAAATGGACCTCGTAGAAGTGGAGCAATCTTCCATTCACTTAGGTATGTATTTTAGGCGGATTTTCAGAAAATAGGGCTCCGGGCTAAAGAGGTTAAGCCCTAGCCATATTCAGAAAATTTGCGTAAAAAATACATACCCAAAGGCGGCTACGTGGCGTAGTGGGCAAGGCGCTCGCCACGAAATCTGGAGACGCTGGGCTTGCCTGTTCGAGCCCAGCACTCCACATTTGCTTTCAGTTTAGCTGGTCGTCCGTACTAATACACATTGGCCGTATTAGGGGGTGGGAAACTGATGGGTGGGGATCGGGCGTTGTGGACAGCGACTCCTACAGGTCGGTTGGTGCGCCTGCACAGTAGAATCAGGAAGTGTCGGGGGCAGCGTGAGCCTCCCACGCGTTACTCCTCGCCACTGAGAGATCGAGCTGCGCAGGTGAAAAGATGCAACTGCTGTTACCTCAAGTACCGGAGGGGACTTGTGCTATGTATGACTTAGTCCACATTGCAGCTGGCTTGTGGGAGGCAAGAAACAGCGTTTGTGACAGGGGAGGGTTGAATTGGATGATACGAAATTGGGATGGGAGAAAATATAGAAAATGGGAGAAAAAGTGGATAAAAAATTTATAAAAAATACATACCCAAGTAAATGGAAGATTGCTCCACTTCTACAATGCCATTTGCATGTTCTTGGTATCTAGGGACATCTATGGATCTCAGGGAATGTATTCCCAGTGTCAGAAATATTGTGTCTGTTACTAGGCTTGAGTAAATTGTAACAAACCAAAAAGAGAATATAAACGTTTCTTCTTTGATGGTAAATAACACCATGCTAAGATTGACCAGACATGAAAAAATTGCCACTGAGCTCATTCAGCACATTCTTGAGATCACGTGTACAAATAATCTATGCAAATTAATAAAGGGCAGATGATTTACAGGAGGTTTTGTAGATGCAGTACTGAATTTTGCCATCCGGACACATGCAATTTAAAATATGAATATAGAACATAGAATATCAGGCCTATAAATTATCTTATTATGGCCAAGTCACTCATGTATGGATGGGGCCAAATCTCCAAATCAATGCCCGCTGCTTTAGACACAATAATTATGTATATACTATGGGTGTAACGGTACACAATACTGAACCGTTCTGCACAGGACCTTGGGTTCAGTACGCTCCGTATACAGAACGAAAGCAACGTTACTTTATCCACTAAAGCAGGGGTCAGCAACCTTTACTATCAAAAGAGCCACTTTTCCCCCGTCCCACAAAATAAAATGCTCAGGGAGCCGCACAACCTAATTACCCTTAAAATGAAGATAACAGTGTATAACGTTTTATATATCCGCAAGCATACCCCACATTTAGCATAAAACGCCTGACAATTGCATACCCAGTATTGCATACCCAGTATTTGCGATTTATTATACTTTATACTTATAGCACACAGTTTGTTGCATTAATGGAATTATAAAGCAACAAAAAGAAAATGTTTGACTTTTTATTGCTGCTTTTACCTGTTATAACAAAGGAAAACCTCAAACTCTTATGAAGAGGAGAAAAAATACTGACTGTGTAGACCTATTTTTAAATAAAACACAGAAGAGGAGACAAAACACTGGTGTCTTGTACCGGATCTCCTCTCTGGTAAACAAGAATACCCTGAAGACTCTGGCAGGAGCACTCATTCAGGGGTACTACGACTATGCTTGCACCTCATGGTACCAAAGCACCTCAAAAGCGCTAAAAACTAAATTATAAACATCACAAAACAAACTGGTCAGACTACTGCTTGACCTTACTCCTAGAACCCACCTCACCCCTGCCCACTTTGACAACCTAGGATGGCTTAGAGTAGACGACAGAGTACTAGTGTTGTCAAAAATATCGAAAAATCGATACATATCGATTCTGAATATTTAATTTTTTTTTAATAATATATATATATATATATATATATATATATATATATATATATATATATATATATATATTTTTTGTATGAGGAAGTTGCATTGTTCATTTCAATACCTGTAATAGTACAGTAGTCCACACACACATGTGCATTCGGTTAAGTTGGAATGACTGTAATACAAACAGTTCAGTTTGTCAGGTTCATGCAACACAGATTATTACAGTGTTTACATCTGTCTGCTTGAGAAAATACCATGTTCTGCAATAAAAATTATTGAAGTGAGATGAACAGTTATTTTTAAATGTGTGATCTAAAGATAAACAAAGGGTTTTAAAAGTGTTATATTTATCTTCTCTTATAGTACCAGAGAGAAGCTGAGGAGAATCAACCGGCAACAAAAGCAAAATTTATAAAAAAATTATAATAATAATCTTACATTTGAACACTTTCAGTGCCAGCAGGGGGCGCACGATTTAGTGCTTGAATGCCCACCATCCACTTCAATGTTAGCATTAATAACGCCTAATCTATGTTTTAAATTATGGCTATGTGTCTAATCTGCCCGTCGCTTATCAATGACTTGTTTTCCAGTCAACATTGTCGAAGCGGATTGTTTTTTTATCGGTTCATTTTCGTTTTATAGCATTTTGAAAAGCCCTCGTTTTCAAGGAAAATAAAAAGATTCCATGATAAACGCCCTGTACTGGAATATTCTAGAATACACAAAAACGTTGTAATTTTTCGGCCTATTTATGAATAGTTTTCAAATAAACGCTAGATTATCGATAATATATGTGTACGTATACACGCTGGGGCCGCAAGCTGAAAATCGATTACCTCATTTCCTCAACATCTCTCACTCTCACTCTCACTCTCACTCTCACTCTCACTCTCACACACACACACACACACACACACACACACACACACACACACACACACACACACACACACACACACACACACACACACACACACACACACACACACACACACACACACACACACACACACACACACACACACACACACACACACACACACACACACACACACACACACACACACACACACACACACACACACACGGGGGACACGTTGATATCTCAGCGAATACAACTCTGATTATCCCAAGACTGGTAAAATAGATTCCAAAAAAATCGATCACTACTGTCTACTATCGATTGGCTACTGTGAATATATATTCCAGGCTGATTCCCGTCCCGCGATCACTTCCATGTTGAGCAGACGGCTTGCCAGCTCAGGGAGCCAGCTGGGCCCGCCTCTACATATCACTGATCCCAGGTCAGTCTAAGCCAGCGGTTCCCAAACTTTTTTGGCCGTGCACCCCCTGTCACCTCCCGACCTAGCTGAAGCACCCCCCAATGGGTTTCCGTTAGAAAAAATTGTTGCTGGTCTCCGTGCACAGATTTAATTTTTTATTTTATCTCTTCCCACGGCGACTATGGATAGGGAATTTCTTTATTTAATTAAAATGTTCACGACAAAATGGATGCATGTATCTGCCAGCATGTTTAATATCCATAATACTAAAGGTTTGACTTGGCTGGTCGTCCGCAGTAATACACATTGGCCGTATTACGGGGAGGGAAAAACTGAAGGGTGGGGATCGAACGTTGTGAACAAGCGACTCCTACAAGTCGGTTGGTGCGCCTGCGCAGTAGAATCAGGAAGTGTCGGGGGCAGCGTGAGCCTCCCACGCGTTACTCCTCGAACACTGAGAGATCGAGCTGCGCAGGTGAAAAGATGCGACTGCTGTTACCTCAAGTACCGGAGGGGACTTGTGCTATGTATGACTTAGTCCTCACTGCAGCCGGCTTGTGGGAGGCAAGAAACAGCGTTCGTGACAGGGGAGGGTTGAATTGGATGATACGAAATTGGGATGGGAGAAAATATAGAAAATGGGAGAAAAAGTGGATCAAAAAAAAAAATACTAAAGGTTTGACTAAGATTTGTATGACATTTTATTGTAAAAAAAATATATATATATATATTTTTTTACCACCATTAGCCTTTTCATGTCACGCACCACCTAGAGGGCGCTCGCGCACCACAATGGGTGCGCGCACCACAGTTTGGGAACCACTGGTCTAAGCGACTGACGTGCAGTTTTCAGGGATAGACGATAGGGGGCGCTTTTTTCCATTCTGAGCTGCTGGAGGAGCTGCTGTACCAACGGGAGACTCGGTTGATGAAATATGAATTCAGATCGCTAATAAAAAAATAAAACGATAATTAGCGTTGTGGGCATTCAGGGGGGGGCTGATAAAACGTCATATCACGTCGTGGGCACTGAAAGCGTTAAAATTAGGGATGCACCGAATGGGAAATTCTTGGCCGAAACCGATACCGAAAATAGGAAACAGTTGGCCGAAAACCAAATGCCGAAAGGCCGAAAATGATCATAGAATAGCATTTTTTTTTACCAATGTTGTGGAACATTATGATTATGGAAAAATATACGATTATGGCAAAACTTTACTTAAATAATAAATAATCACTATTATGGGTCCATAAAACATTTATTCAGCACTTCTGAATGCATACAGTACATTAATTCCAAGTCAAGTGCATTTTCTTTTCTCTGTAGGATAACTACAAAGTGCATTCAGAACAAAGCCAATGTGCTTTAAAACTGCATAAAGATCTGCACACATGAGAGGGAGAATAGCTTATAGCAGACTTAATGACTGCTTAATGACTGCTTATAGCAGACTTAACCCTGCTCTTCATCTGCTACATTCTCCCCCTTGGTCACATCATCCGTAAATACCACCTCAACTTCCACTGTTACGCTGACGACACCCAAATCTACATCAGTACACAATCCCCCCACAACCCGCCCCTCAGTCACATCGAATCCTGCATCACCGAACTCCAAACTTGGATGACCCACAACTTCCTCAAACTGAACAGTGACAAGACTGAACTTCTCATCATTGGCACCAAAACCACCCTCACCAGATCCGGACCCATCACACTCACCATCAACGACTCCACCATCACCCCCTCCCCCCTAGTACGCAACCTTGGTGTCCTCCTTGACCCCACCCTCTCATTTGACCCCCACGTCCGCTCCATCGTAAAAATATCCTACTTTCACCTCCGCAACATCACAAAAATCCGTCACTGCCTCTCCCCCCCCGCTGCTGAATCCCTCATTCTAGGGCTGGGCGATATAACGATAATGATAAATATCGCGATATATTTTAATAATCGATATCGAATATCGAAATAAAAAAAAAACGAAAAATCGTTTTTTTTTTTTTGTGACCTGCAACAGGGCAGTGGACAGACTTGTCTTTCTTGCCTGCAACTTAAAGTAATGGCTTTGCTTGTCCAAATGACAATACTGACCAAATTGAGATTTATTTTTCTCTTGTCCATTTATTTTGTTTGCTTTCTAATTTAAAATACATTTTGAAACCGTCTGTACACAGTAGGCTATGTGTGCTAGCAGAACTAGACTCCAGTCACGAGTCACAGTGCACATGTGCGGTGGTTTGTCCACCAAAAAAGCGCCAAAAGATCGAAAATAAACTAACAGAGCCAGAACTGTTCAACTTCTCTGGAGCCACAGCCAGCAGAGAAGCCGGTTTACTTTAGCTTTTAAACCAGCTGCAGCCTGAGAACTGGAGTGTGAGGGGATGTAACACTAAAGATGGCGGCAACGACAAAGAATTGCTGCAAAATAAACATACATCTGTTGTTAAAAAAAAAAATAAAAAATTTAATACTTATAACAATTCGATAATTATCGATATCGAGAAATAAAATAAAATTATCATATCGTTATCGCGATATGATTTTTTTCCATATCGCCCAGCCCTACCTCATTCACGCCTTCATCTCCTCCCGCCTGGACTACTGCAACTCCCTCCTCACTGGTATCACCTCCCGCTCCCTCCATAAACTGCAAATGGTCCAAAATTCAGCCACCCGCCTCCTCACTAACACCCGGTCCCGCGAACACATCACTCCTGTCCTCCACTCCCTCCACTGGCTCCCGATCAAACACCGCATTAACTTTAAAACACTACTCCTCACCTTCAAAGCCCTCCACAGCCTGGCCCCCCCCTACCTGACTGATCTCCTTCTCCCCTACCGCCCCACCCGTTCCCTCCGGTCCTCCTCCACTGCCTCCCTCACTGTCCCGACATCCAAGCTTAAAAACTTCGGAGATCGGGCCTTCTCTCGCACTGCACCCCGACTCTGGAACTCCCTCCCCCAGTCCATCAGAGACTCCCCTACAATCTCCACCTTCAAAGCTCGCCTCAAAACCCACCTGTTCTCCCTTGCCTTCAATCCCCCCCACCCCTAAAACCCCCCCCTCCCCTCCAACCTGATTGATGTCTGTCTCCAGTCTTTTTTTTTTCTTTTTTTTTTTTGTGCTATCAGGCTGTCTCCCCTGTTCCCCCCATGGTCTCATGTTCCTTTTGTTTTTGTTTCTTTGTTGTTTTTGTTTTTGTTTCTTTGCTTTCGTTTCTTTGTTTGTACTCCTGCTCCCGACTACTGTCAGCGACTTCGGGTTATTGAGAAGCGCTATATAAATTAAATGAATTATTATTATTATTATTATTATTATTATTATTATTATATGATGTTACTGTAGTGGCTACAGTAAGCATTTTATATAAAAGTACCCCCTCCAATGTACAGTAAATGACCTAGTATGGTTGTCAATATTCCAATGTACAGCTTTGCTTGTACAGTTGTACAGTGTTTCCCCCCCCCCCCAACCCCTTTACATAGAAACAGCGCGACTCCCGACAGCGCGACATCATCACAACACGCGTTAGGTTACAGGTTGTTTCTGTTTCTGTGATATATTTTCGGTGAAAAAACTCTTTCGGCCGAAAGCCGAAAGGCCATTTTTTGCCATTTTCGACCGAAAACTTTCGGTGGCCGAAATTTCGGTGCATCCCTAGTTAAGATTGAACCTTTTCCCCTGTGGTATCGAAAATGGTATCGAATATCGATACTTTTCAAGGTATCGTATCGAAGTTCGAAATTCCAGTATCGTGACAACACTACAGAGTACAGCAACTTGCAATGGGCCTGGTCTACAAGATACACTACACGACCAAGGTACCCATGTACATGTCAAAATACTTCCCAAAGGTCAGTGAATACCACGATCACAACACCAGAGGGAGCTCCACAAATCATGTTAAACCCAGATTCGACTCAAACAAGGGACTAAACACGTTTCGCAATTATGCCACATCAATGTGGAACGCCCTACCAAAAGCTGTAAAGGAATGTGAATCACTACCCACTTTCAAAACCACTCTAAGAACACCTACGGGAGGCTGCAATTCGAAACTGGCCCCTGTAAATGTCCTAACCCAACCCCCTCCAATGTACAGTAAATTACCAAGTATTTTGTCAATATTCCAATGTACAGTTTTGCTTTCTATTTTTGTGGCCACATTATAGACTGTATAATGAATAAGGAATGTTGTAACTGTTGTTATCAACAAAAAAAAGGAGATGTTACAAGAGAATGGGGAATGTTATAGAAACCCCCCCACATTGGTGTGTCGAGTTGGTACGTCCCAGGCACCAGGATGTAAACAGAAGCAGTTGACACACACAAGCTCTAGTCTCCTGGCTCGTTATTGAACAGACAGACAGACACAAGCCTAGTCAATATACCCCCCTTCCCCAAATGGAACTGGTGTCGTGGAGTCACTTCGCTGTGAGCGTTTGTTTCCACGGTTAGCTCGCGGCTAAAGTTAGTTAACACTAAGATGTACAATACACACGTTATAGACAAACTATTTGAATACCTTTTTTTTTAAAGGGACACGCTGATTAGGAAACATATTGGGGAATACACGATGGACTGGTATGAAGGAACTACAGGATTACACGTGACACAATTAGTGTTGTCAAAAATATCGAAATATCGATACATATCGATACTGAATATTTAAAACGGTTTTGATACTCATTTCCCGAAATCGATACTTTCTGCAGTATCGATACCAGCTGGCTTGCTCGCAGTGTTCTACCGCAAGTTGTTGACAGACAGACACACGCTGTTGCAGAGCACGCTTGCCCCTCCTCCTCCTCACAGACCCGTCTTCAGTTTGTAAACAAAGATTTTAGCTCAGAATATGGCCAGTGCAGAGCCTCCGCAACTTGTGCTTGTGGATAAAGAAAACAGCAGAAGTGCTGTTTGGAAGTACTTCGGGTTTGAAGTAAACGACGAAGGAAAAGCTAAAGCGTTGTTACAGAGCAGTGCCAACGATACAGCTATTAGCTAACGTTAGCTTATGCTAGCTAGCTGGCCACCTTTATAATTACTGCATGGAAACGGAGTAACGTTAAGTCGAGTTCATACTAACTACACTAGTACACGTATGAACTCGACATAACGTTACCCCGTTTCGGGAAAAGCTAAAGATGCCACGATGCCCATTTGCAAGCGTTGTTACAGAGCAGTGCCAACGATACAGCTATTAGCTAACGTTAGCTTATGCTAGCTAGCCACCTTTATATAATTACTTCATGGAAACGGAGTAACGTTAAGTGGAGTTCATACTAACTACACGTATGAACTCGACATAACGTTACCCCGTTTCCATGAAGTGTTTAAGTAGCAGCAATCTTGTTGAAAATGTAACGTTAATAAATGCTCCGGGTCTCTCTCTCTCTCTCCATTTTCAGTTGACTTGATACAGTTTAATTTGGTTGCTGTACTATAACTAGGGTATTAATTAAAGTAAAAAAATAGAAAATAAAATATATATATTTATTTTTTAATCGAAATTAAGAATCTAAATGCAAATATGTTATTTCCGGTTCCAGAACCGGAAGTTAGGAACCGGTTCCTATTAGAACCGGTTTTCGGTGCCCAACCCTAGTCGTGCTGTGCTGTATTTATTGTGTCATGTTGTACTGTATTATGTATCGACTCTGTACCGATCAAGAATACCACCAACCTGGTTGTGTGGCAATAAAGGAAACTTGACTTGAACACATTTGGGGCCATTCGATTTCCCCATCATGTGCTAGCACGGCCAGGTTTTCATTACATAGTTTCACTGTGCGTCACCTTGTTTGTAGAGCTAAATCTATATTTTATATTATAGCTATGGATACAATACCATGGTAATTTGACAGTAACCATCTTCCATTCAAGACGCAAAAAAGAATACATTTTTCATGAATACGTTCACGTGTTATCCCGTGATGAATACGAGTATAATTTCGGAATGATCCAGGGAGGCTGGCTATAGGGGGCGCAACGTGAATTCTACTAAAGCCATTGGCGTTTCGTCCCTGGACCCACTACTATTTTCAAATCAAATGCATATGATGGGTATTATGTTTCATCATGAATGCATGAAGGGGGGGGGGGGGGGGCGTCGTTTCAGATTATTTGATTGCCAGTAACGGCATTCATTATTACCACAACACACGCCGATGATAACCTTGCACGATCAAGCTGAAATTTGTCAGATTGTCCTTACCTGTGGTCGGTCGTATTCCAAAAAGAATATTCCAATTATTTGATCGCCATCTGGTCCATGACATAACCCACCACAACATATGGATCGGGGATCCCGAATGCGATCGGGTGAAGCTCTAGGTTTCCCATTACTAGAAAAGTCCGTCCGGAGACATTTGAGTGTAGCACCCGGTCTGGAACAGGGTTTACTGCACTCTCGATACTGCCTACTAGCAGAATCTGGCCGGTACTGCACCTTCGGAGTCCCAGTATGCCTTTTAACGGCAACATACAGGTCCCTTAGGATATTAAAATAGAAAAAAGGGAAAACGATAACCGCTGGCTCCCAATAACGTATATATACGTGAATGGCCCCGAAAGTGTTAAGCTATTGTGCTAAGCTATCCTGGTCACAAATCATTGACGTCACACAGCCAGACACGTTACTAGGCCTGCCACAATAACACATTTTGCTGGGCGATTAATTGCCCCCGAAAATATCGCGATAAGCGATATTATTGCGACCGGTTAGAGAATTTTTTTTGAGAAATTTATTTCCCAAAAGTTCTCAATTTTCTTTAAAAAAATCACTAATATAATGACAATAGCATAATAATGCAAGGACACCGTTTCAAAGTGCAATAAACTTGTATTTAACATTGGAAGACATTTTAAATATCCTAAATAAAAAAATGCTCAGTTTGATTGTTTATTATAAAACAAACTGAAACTGGAAACAAGCCCTCTGTCTGGCTTTTTGTGTCATCCTTTTAACATGTACATGTATTATTAATGTACCTTGCGGTACCATGTACAAAATGTTAATAAAGTGTGAGGAAAAAACTGGAAACGTAATAAATAAAAAGGCAGTGAAACAATAATCAAATAAACACCAAAATATATACTATCTATTGGAATGGAGACTTCAGCACAGGATAAACTAGGGATGGGCAAAAATAATCCAGATCGATTGATCACATGATGTACTCGAGTACTCGTGGATGAAAACGCTGTAACATATTTTCCGGTGTTTTAGACTTTTATTTTGAAGCCCACCGCTCCGTCTTTTCCGGTGTTTTAGACTTTTATTTTGAAGCCCACCGACCGGAGCGGAAGTATTGTTGTTATTATCCTAGCAGAACGTATGAGCGGACTTGTCTCGTCCAGTTCTGTGTTTTTGAGCTAATGATAAAACAAATGTTGAGATTGTTGGTGAACAACTAACTTTCGGTTAGTTTTAACGTTAGCTACTAACGTTAGATGCAGCTACTACAGGCAATCAACGATGAGGAGGAAGCGTCAAAGCCGTATAGAATAGAATAGCCCTGTGGTGCGTAGGCACGGGAGCGCAACTCGATTACCTGTTATAATAAATTAATTCATGTTTAACTTGTCCCCGTGTCCAGTCCTTTGACTAGCCCCACCCGTTCATTGTAAACAATGATGCTGCTGCATGTAATTGTATTAACGTTATTCTGTGTTGTAGCTATGCTATACGTTGTATTTCGTTTGTTAGCTATTTAGCTAATGTTGTTAGCATTGAATTAGCATAATTAGCTTGCACGGCGCTATTTTATAGTTTACGTGCCGAGTGGGTGTGTGGCGTGAATTCTGAGGCCACGGTTAGAGTAGTGTGGGGTATGCGGTGGACGTCGTTGCAATGTATTGGGGCGGAACGGAGTATTTTAGGGTCATATTTAGTACATTGTCATGGGATACACCGCTTGCTCTGGCTAACTGCTAACGTGCGCGGACTGATGACGACATCAACTCGAAACATTCGCAGCAGCAAAACAAGTCTATTAATAGCCCGTCCATCGGCGCCGGGCATAAGAAGTTAATTAAACTTGACAGACATTATATCGACGATAATTATCGATATAGAGTTATATGAAAATAATTTTATAATTTTATCGCGATAACGTTTTTGGCCATATCGCCCAGCCCTACTGTACAGCCCTGTAAGTAGATTCCTTGTGTTCTTGCTGGTGTATCTACCATGTAAGTTTGATTGTGTCTTGTGGCACTCCTGCTATTAGTAACCAGTTTACCAACCATGTGGGTTTTGGGTTGTGTCCTGTGACACTTACTCGTGTCTGGGTTAGTGTTTCCCCTTATTTTCCCCAATTAAGTGGGGTTATTGGTTATAGGGTTACCCTGGTGCCTTGTTTGTTAGTCATATTGTATATTCCTGTTTTGTTCTCCGTTTCCCTTGTGACAATTGTGTTTGTGGGTTTCATTCCCCTGTTTATTATAAATAAATATAATTTACTTGGAGACGCCTTTATTACCTCCTCCTACTGCTAAATGCACATGCTGAGCGGGTTGGATTCACAACAACCCGGTTCAGATACAGTTGTGGGTTAACTGACACATCTGTAAAGCATTTTACATCATCATTATCAACCTTTGTATGCGACAACCCCCCTTCCAAAAATCTTACTTGCTCAAAGGGTTGGATGTTGTTCGTTCAGCCCACGCTGAAGCATCATAGTACGTCGAACGCAAATGACAAGCCAGAGCTAGAATACCTACCAGAGAGGACAGCCAGGGGCTGTTTTTTTCACTACTGCTCCTGCTATTCTTTACATAAATGCTACAAAGGCTGCTCAATTGCTGCTTTAATGTTTTTAAAGTTTAAGACTTGGTACACTAGCTTATAGTTCCCACGACAACTCTGGAACTTAAAATTTTTCTTCTCATTCTGTCGAACAACACCCATCATTAGCCTACTTTAACTTGGCTTAGCCATCACTAGCTTAGCAGCCTAGCCCCATAAGTGGACATTATAGAATATAAATCCTTTATTAATCCAGAGGGAAATTTGGCACTACAGATCGCTCACAGTAAACATTAACTCATTCCCCGCCAACAACGAGTTTACTCGTTATTGGGAGCCGACGCTTGAACGCCAACAACAAGTAAACTCGTTATTTGATTGTTTTTATTCATTATTCATCCAGGGACCTTGGTGTTACCATAGGGAATGAGTCTGAGATTGCCAAAGTGCAATACCGGCCGCATCCAGCTAGACGGCGGTATCGAGCACCCTTTGAAACCTTGTATCTTGGCCTGTGCAACGGTCAAATGTCACCGGGCGCACTTTTCTTTGTCGGGCGAATGGAGCGGTTATAACGATCGGATTGAGACGCGTCAAATGCTCCCGATGCATGATGTGTGGTGGATTATGTTGGCGACACGATCTACACCAATACTGGGACTCAATCAGATAATTGGAATATTCTTTTTGGGGTACATCCTAGTGAAGGTAAGGGCTATATGATATCAATCCTGCGTCACCTTGATCACCTTGATCGCAATGCATGCGTGTAACGTTACTCCACAACGTATGCCGTTGGTGACGATCAAAGCATCAAACCCCCCCCCCCCCCTTTCATGCATTCATGATGAAACATAATACCTATGATATAGATTTGATTTGGGAATAGTAGCGTGTACAGGCAAGAAACGGCAACGTTTATAGTAGAATTGACGTATAAGGCCATTACTCAGCCTTTCGTGAATTACCCCAGACCATGCTATAACTATACTTATTCACCACGGTATAACACAGGAACTTATGGATAAAATTTTTTATTCTTTTTCACACACAAAAAAGTCACAAATAAGAATAAAATACAGGGGCTCCCTCGGGGGGCACCGCATAGTGCCTCGCACACCTATGTGGCCGTCCCGGGTTCGCCTCCCGCTCCCGGGGGATAATTTGTCGCATGTCTTCCCCACCTCTTCTCCCGTTCACCCTCTCCTCCTCTGTCGGTCATGTCTGACCATGAAAAATGCTGAAAAAACGCGGAAAAAAAAGAAAAAAAGAATTCCGGGATCCAAAATATTAAATAAGCAGCCAAAGATATACAGTAAAATGCACAGTAATAAGTGTAGGGCCCTATGAAATCCATTTGATCTTTTCCTGTTTCGGATTTCTCCGTTTAATATTTTTTCCTTTGGATTTTAACCAAAAAAAACAATACAAAATTATGTTTTGTACATCTGCCGTACAAAAGTGCCAGTGCAGTTCAATGATTTTTTTAATTCTGTTCAATGCAGTTCAACTGCCAGTGCAGTGCAATATCTAAATAATAATTAAATAGTTAAATAATACAAAATAATTTGTTTTAAGCGTATGTGGCTGTGCCAAAGTGATTCAGATCGCTTCGGGCAAGTCTGTAGCGCGGGGTTCAAAGGAAAAAGATCAAACGATCTAATAATGTATATATACACGTGATTGGTGTTCAACGCATGGCGAGCAAACGCGTATATATACGTGGTTGGCACAGATTGAGTTAAAGGTTCATGCTTCTCTCCATCTGTGGCTGACATCACCATTGTGATGGTTAGGCGCTTTGTGTTTTCCTCAGTGAGGGATTCTCTTTTGTCGGTCAGCAGCATTTTGTACTTGCTGAAGCTTCTCTCTGTATAATAATTTTTTAAGTTTAAATAACATTATCTGGCTATCCTCAGTAAATACTATCAAACTCCTCTGACCTCATCTGGTCTTTCCAAAGACCAGAGATGGGACGGGCGCACATACAGTCTAAATATATATACGATATTTGCCGATATCACAAAGTCTGCCACAATACGATACAATTCGATTCGATTCAGGTGCCTGCGATCGATATGAGACGATATTATGTGCCCATTTAACACAGTCACATTTAGATCAACTAAAAAAAGGCTACGGAAATATCAATTGACGTTTTTATTTTTGAGCTCTTCCAGACATTTAAATGAAAAACAATCTATTGTTTTTAATACAAATAGACCTCCTGTTCACTGTAAAGTGTCACATTTTTATATATTGAGCTTTAAACTTTAAGTAAAATGTTTTGGAACTCACACCACGCAACCTAAAACCCCTCCCTCTCCCGAACTGTTCCTACAATTGTTTTATGTTGCATGATTATCATGAATACATTTATTATGTATTCATGTTTAAATATCAACATTATCTGTCCATCCTCAGTAAATAATATCAATATAATAATACTCCTGACTTCATCTGGTCTTTTCAAACGCACACACAGAATGCCCCTCCCCCAGTCCCCACACACAAAGGTAGAATGCCCCTGCCCCCGCCCACCCCCCTCCTTCCCCAGTCCCCTCTCCTGTTCTCTCACGGTTAGCTGCTTAGCTTAATTAGCTTAAGCAGCTAACGTAACGTTAATTTAGGTCTGCCCACGCGACGTGGGCATAAAGGAATGGCGACGATGCAAAGCATGTTAGATGCATTTGACCCGTTGCGGGGGAAAAACTGCACAGACTTATATCAGGTCGCAAAATAGGCGCTCTGTAGCCCCGTTCTGCTGTACAGAGCTACACAGCGTTTCACAATACTGGGCGGATACGACTCGCCGGTTTTTCTAAATAAGAGTATCGCAATATGAATCTATCTTTTTACGTTGCATCGATCCTATTTGATTATTGATAATAGATCGATATATCGATCTGGATCGATGTATCATCCCACCCCTAGTGTAACGTTTGGCTACTTGAGAGACTCTCGTTACGCGCAACGCAAGTGAGCGCGCACTGCGTTCCGAGAGAAAGAGACTTGCATTACGGTCGACGCTATATAATTCCAGGACAGAAATCTGAACATTGGTAAAGCCATTTTCAAAATTATTGTTTCATTTTGTTGACATATTAGAGCCAAAGGTTATTACAGAGGGGATTTTGGACATCTCTTTTTATCACTCGATAAATCAGAAAATACTCCATTCAGTCCATTTGTATGGTAAAATTCCATATTTCGCCATGTTTTTAGGAATAAAATGTGATATAAATCAGGGTATGAATGCGATATCAACAAACCCTTCTGTAAAAACATTCAGAACGTAGATATGAATAGAACTGGAAGGTTTGGTGTATGCGAGTGCTACTGAAGTGGAGATTTCTGGCTCAGAGTATGAGGAAAAACTCATTAAAACTCATTTTTGGGAAAACACCTTCAAAGTTCGGTATTGTAAAATGCCATAAGCCCATAATTCTTTTTTTGAAACAACTACTTACAAACACAATACCTAATCAAACCATTAGTAATTGACAACCTAAACACATGCCTGATAACTGAATAATAATAATAATGATGTTATTGAACTGAACAGAACTATACACAGGCTACAAACAGTGTAGTACAGTGTAGTACACCCTAATAGGCAAAACAATTTTGAATAGATATCACTATGAAACTTTCCCAGTTTGTTATGTACATATAAACTAAGAAAAAATATATTGCAAGTTCAGAATTTTATGTTTATATATGCAAATGAGGCACTTCCCCATTAAATATGTGCACATTTATGGATGCAATAAGGCAAAATGAAGTAAAATAAACAACTAAATGTGTGTTATTGACGTTTTATTGTCACTAGTTTCATAGAAGACATGTTTAGGAAGCAAAATATAACAAAATCAACAAAAAAAAAGTATATTTGCCTATTCACCTGGGGTGTCTCGCCTTAAGCAAATTCCACGCCATTCCGCGATAATTCAGAATTACGCGTTTATTACCTCAATTCCGTGAAATCATCCGCGATCGCGGATTCCATAGGGCCCTAAATAGGTGTAAAAAGTGTCCAGGAAGATTATGCCAGACTGTACCGTTGCCCTGTGCTCAGTGAGGCACAGTGATGCATTATAGAGTCTGATGGCTGTCGGAATGAAGGACTTCCTGTGCCGTTCAGTGTTGCATCTAGGGAGCAGTGTTAATTTCGTCAGCTATTTTTTATTTTAGTCATGTCTCAAATGCTCTTTTTCATTTATCATATTTAGTCACCTTTATCTATTTTTCATTTAGTCAAGTTTTAGTCAAATACAGGTCTGAGCATTTTTGTTTTTGTAGTCTTGCCACTCAGTTACAGCCTTATAAGTTGGCGTGAGCTTTTTCTAAACAAAAAAAGCTAACGTTAGTGCTAGCTGGTTATACTTATGTAAGCTATTTAATGTGTTCCATTGTGGTGGATCAACATAATGTAGCGATCCGTCATGCACTCAACACCATCCACAAGGGTAAATTCATAACCTCACACATCTAGAGACCTAAGAATATTGTATCTACGGTATGTTGCAAAGTCTTCAATCTCTGGACCAAAAGATTTCCCTATGGATTTATTCCCAACTTTGACCAGGGACCGGCCATATACAGGAGGGTCTACCGGCTAGTGCAAGACAGTCAAAGCTATTCCCTTTATAAAGAGTAATGAAACACAATTATTTTATTTTCCATCTATCAGACTCTTCAAGAATGTATGTTAGAATACCTCACTTTATTATGGTAAAGAAAAATCACAGATTGGGGCTTTATGGAAAGAATGAGAAGAGGGAAAGCTATGGACAGACAGAGACAGACAACTGTGCTGCAACAGAGGAAAGACAACAAGAGAAAATAAAGACAAGAACAAGAAAAGTAACATACTGATATCCTGATCGTCTGTGGGCTCCTCCTTCAGCCCAGTTGAAATAGCCATGGTTGGGTCTAGTGTGTCCTGGGCCTCTTCTCTCTTAATCATCAGTAGGTCGCTGGGTGGATCTGGAGCAGAGGGAGACAGCAACTAAGTACTTACAGTAGCATGGAAAAGTATTTGCCCAGTTTCTGATTTCCTCTGTAATTACATCCTCCTTCCTATTGACCCAAGATGGCGGCGCATGCACAACACGAAGGGAAACAGCAAGCGCTCAGGGGCTCGGGAGGTAGAACGGTCATCAGGTAATCAGAAGGTTCCTGGTTCGATTCTATTTCTGTCTCCACAGTATAGACAGGGACCATCATTTGAGTCATTAGACAAAAAGATTAGCAATATAATACATTTTATACAATGGCATGCAAATATCTTGATTCTGATTGGCTGAAACAGTCAAGTTAGCCGTTGTTATTTCGTATAACACACTCGACGTGACCCCAGATCCCTCCCACAACCGAATTACTTTTTTTTTCTTTTTTCTGAATGAGTCTGAATGAGTCCGCCATAGATAGACAAATGGAAGTATGAATATCTTTTGAACGAATCCTCCAAAAAAGATAGTCAACTGGAATATGTTAGTTTGTTAGACATATGTTGGATTATGTAATTGGTTTGTCATGACCCATTGTGAAACAAAAGAAAAATAGCAGACTTTAATTTTTTTTTTTTTTGATTGATTGATTTCTGGCACGTTAGACATGTTTCTTGGTAGCAGATAGTAATTTCAGAGGGTAGATATGGGGCAGAGGGAGACAGCAAAATAAAGTGCACCAAATAGTTAGGCTACATGTGAACAGTTTGATGAAATGAAAGAATGAGAGACAAAGCTATGGAGACAAAGACATACAAATATGATAGAGCAGAGAAAGGAGAAGACAGAATCAAGATAAGAGAAAGAAAGGTAACATACTGATATCCTGGTGGTCTGTGGGCTCCTCCTTCATCTCAAAGGAAGTATCCTTGGGTGGTCCCGGTCTAGTGTGTCCTGAGCCTCTTCTTTTTTAATCATCAGTTGGAGCAGGGTGTCTACAGGTATTAGTAAATTCAGATTAAGACCTTTTAATGCCACGGTTTAATTACATTTAAGTTTTTTTATATAAAGAAACACCCACTTGCGGTCATAAGCAGTAGCCTATCATAGGGCTGGACGGTATGGTCTAAAATTTATATCACGGTATAATTTGAAGCATAGACGGTAACGGTATATATCACGGTATATTAACTTATCTTAAAATGTCTATATAAATGCTTCTGAAGGGGTAAAACACTGGTATGGCAGCTGGTATTCTGTTACAGCTGCTGAGCTATACTATAGCTAATGTCCAATCCATCAATATCTTCCTTTTTAATTAAATAGGTTCAAGAATCGAATCAGGATTGTTAGCAGAGAGAGAGAGGGAGGGATGGGGGAGACAGAGTGAGAGAGAGAGGGAGGGAGGAGGCTGCTAGAGTGGAGCTAACCTTAGCTTGCTGAGGCTAATACATCGACAGGCTGCTACAGTAGGAGTGGAGCGAGCTAACGTTAGCTTGCTGAGGCTAATACATCGACAGGCTGCTACAGTAGAAGTGGAGCCAGCTAACGTTAGCTTGCTGAGGCTAATACATCGACAGGCTGCTACAGTAGGAGTGGAGCGAGCTAACGTTAGCTTGCTGAGGCTAATACATCACAGGCTGCTACAGTAGGAGTGGAGCGAGCTAATGTTAGCTTGGTGAGGCTAATACATCGACAGGCTGCTACAGTAAGAGTGGAGCCAGCTAACGTTAGCTTGCTGAGGCTAATACATCAACAGGCTGCTACAGTAGGAGTGGAGCCAGCTAACGTTAGCTTGCTGAGGCTAATACATCGACAGGCTGCTACAGTAGGAGTGGAGCCAGCTAACGTTAGCTTTCTGAGGCTACATCGACAGTTAACATTACATAAGGTTTTAGCGCGACGTGGGTATTCCAGAATGGCGAGGATGCAAAGCATGTTAGACCATTGGACTCGTCGCAGAGATTACATTACACATAGAAACTGCGCGACTCGCGAGAGAAGTTGTCACACAGCCTTCAAACGCAGGGCGGAAGAGCTAGTTTGCTTCGGTGTTTATTATGAAATGACAATTGTGCGTTGACACGCCCACTGCGCGAAGCCTCTGTGCTCCTAAATAACTTTTTCCAGTTCGCATATATCTATTATCTATGACTAATTCTATCTATTTTTAGGGGCAAATACAAGTGAAATAGTCACGTTGTGGTTACATGACATCATTGCTATTTTAGAGCTGCTCTACCGGTTACATTGTAACAGACCTGGGCCGGCCCGCGAAAGATTACATGATAATTAGAAGAAAAAAAAAAGAAAAAAAGAAATTAATTTTTTTTTAACTTTTTTATTTTCATGTCAACGTTCACACACACAATATACGCTTACCTAGGATTTGACTTGATTCAACAACAAAGCAGTCGGGCAAGCCGAAAACGTGGTTATTTGAAGTTTGGATTTTTTTTTTTACAACCGAGGTAGGTAGATTACATTTTTAGAGACTAAAGTACAGAAAAAAGGAACCGTTGGGTACCGGTATCGATTCACAGGTACCGGTACCGTATCGGTTCAAATGTGAACGGTACCCATCCCTACTGAACACACAACTGCAGGGCAAAGGCATTTTTGCTCATGAAATGAATAGCCATGTGAAAGCCTTCATGACAAAGTTGCAATTAATTTCAAGGCAACTAGGCAGCAACAATCTCAAACACATGAAAACCCTGAAAGAAGTCAAACCATCAGCTGATCAACGGCACAGGTACTCATCCATGTTGGGAGCACTGCATGATGAATTTTCAAGGCGTTAAAGATTTCAAAAAGGTTGAGGATGAAATGCAGCTGGTTTCCTCTCCCTTTGCCTGCAGTGTTGATAGTTGTTCAGCTTGAACTCATTGACCTGCAGTCTGATTCACTACTGAAAGAGCACTTTAAGTCAGCATCACTGCTAGAGTTCTACTCTGCTCTCAAGTAGGGTTGGGCATCGTTTGGATTTGAACGATTCCGGTTCCGATTCCGATTCTCCATATCGATTCCTGTTCTAAACGATTCTCGATTCCGATTCTTTGAGGTGCAGGTCAAAACAGGTCACAGCTTATTTCGAAGGAGATTTTTAATTTTTTTTTTATTTCAAAAAGAAAATCATACTATTCACATTTTCAGTTGACTTGATACAGTTTAATTTGGTTGCTGTACTGTAACTAGGGTATTAATTAACAAAAAAATAAATAAAAAAAAAAAATAAAAAGTAAAAAAAAAAAAAAAAAAAAATGAAATTTAGAATCGAAATTCAAATAAGTTACTTCCGGTTCCAGAACCGGAAGTTAGGAACCGGTTCCTATTAGAACCGGTTTTCGGTGCCCAACCCTACTCTCAAGGAGGAGAACTATCCAAACATGAGGAGACATGCTCAGAAGATGTTAGTTCTCTTTGGATCCACCTACATATGTGAACAGACATTCTCAGTCATGACGTTTACCAAGTCCAGGTACAGATCCTCTCTCACTGATGAACATCTGGCAGCTGTGCTTCGCATCCACCTCAGACATGCAACCTGACTTTGATGGACTTGTTAAAGCTCAACAGAGACTGGATTTCTCACTGAATGAAAAAAAAGAACTGAAGAACACTAAAATGTGGAAATATAACAAGTGAAATGGGACACTTGATATTTTTTATTTATTTTTTTGCACAGTTCTGAAAACATTAAATGTTTAATATAGGCATGTTAAGTTAAAAAGGCTACAAAACTGGGACACTTTTCTTTACACAGTTCAGTGACATGTTTTGTTTATTTTGGCTATAAGATGATGTGATGTCTTTAGAAAGCTAAGAAAATCCTTGTTTCAATAGTATATGAAACTCAAAATGCCCTTTGTTATTAATGTTTCACATTTTGTTTATCATTTTGGAAATAAATTCCATTTGAATAAATGATATTTTTGAAAGCTAACCTCACCTTTTAATTGCCAAATAATAACATACACTCTTACCAGGGGTCAAAACAATGCCATTTACTGCTTTTTATATAGAAATAAAATGTATATTATGCATACTTGAGTTTGGAATTTTGGCCCGGCCCTCCAACATATTTTCAGTTGCTCATTCGGCCCCCTGGGAAAAATAATTGCCCACCCAGTTGTTTGTACAGTTGTACAGTGTCGCCCACCCACCCGCCCACCCACGCAGCAAAACCAATAACGGAGAAGAGAAAGAACCAGTTATTGGACTCGATTGTGGATTTTATTGCTTTGGACATGAGGCCCATACATGTAGTAGAGGGTGAGGGATTCAGGAGAATGGTTAATCTGATGGCGCCAGGTTACACCATCCCCAAAAGAGCCACTGTTTCCAACAACCTAACCCTGAGGTACGGGGCCGTGCGGGAGAAAGTCTCCTTGTACATTGACCATGCCACCGCTGTGGCATTCACAACAGACGCTTGGACGTAGTTGGCGATGGAGGCGTACATGGCAGTCACCTGTCATTTTATTTCTGACGAGTGGGAACTACGGGGTTATGTATTGGAAACTAAAGAGCTGGAAATAAAGCATTCGGGAGTAAACATCGCCCAACGCCTGGGTGAAGTGGCTGGCGCGTATGGCATACCCAACTACAAACGAGTGGCTGTTGTACACGACAATGCCAGCAACATGAAGCTGTGTACCGAGACACTTACACAGGACCCAGAAAATTGGGGCAAGGTCCAGGGGGTCTGCTGCTCGGGACACAC
This sequence comes from Notolepis coatsorum, assembly GCF_963971535.1. Taxonomy (NCBI): domain Eukaryota; kingdom Metazoa; phylum Chordata; class Actinopteri; order Aulopiformes; family Paralepididae; genus Notolepis; species Notolepis coatsorum. The sequence goes on along the minus strand of NC_140171.1, from coordinate 144,135,064 downwards.
TTTACAGCTGTGCATAAACTCCTCTCTCAAACAGAGCACCGTGCATCGCACTGTTGCAGCGGGCAGGAATCTGGTAGCGCATTTTAGAAAAAGCGCAAAAGCTACAGCTGCTCTGAAAGCAAAACAAGAACAGCAGAATGTCATAGATCACAAACTAATCCGAGACGTTGCCACTCGTTGGAACTCCACATTGTCCATGCTGGATCGCTTGGTGGAGCAATGATGGCCAATAACAGCCGTGTTGTCCGACGCCACCAAAAAGTCGGATAGATTACTGGACCTCAGTTCGGACCAGTGGACCCTGGCAGGTGATGTCGCGGATGTGCTCCACCCTCTGGAGACGCTCACAGAGCTCTTCTCCCAAGAGAACAATGTGTCCTTGTCGGCAACCGTGCCCATGTTAACTAATCTTAAAAAACGACACTTGTCACCAGATGAGTCGGACAGCCCTGCGATAAGGGATCTGAAGAAGTCCCTGGTCCACGAGATTGACACCAGATGGGAGCTGCAGCACCTGGAACCTGCCAGTATCTATCTCCTTTCTGCTGCTCTGGACCCCCGGTTCAAACATCTCAAATTCATCGATGCTGAGATGAAGGACAACGTATATATCCAGGTTAGACTATTGATTAATATATTCAATTATTAATTAAACTACTCCGAGTCTGACCGATATTCATTATTCACACAACTATCTTATCATGCCACATTGTAGCCTGCACAAGGCAGCACAACATAGTCTCCAGGTTGTTCTGCTTGCTGACCACTTGCAACAGCGTGACGCAACCGTGGAAGACGCCGGTGCAAGCGAGGGAGAGGGAGAGGGAGAGGAGACTGATGACCCGGCGGGAGCCGCTGGACCCCCGCAAAAAAAACAAAAGCAACATGACATTGAAATGTTGCTTCAGTCGGGGGATGAAGAGGAGGAGGAGACGGAGGAAGGCGGCGGATCTGCAAAAAAAGAGATGGAGCAATACCTCCAGGACAAATCCAAAGTGAATTCCGGCGGCCCGCTAGTGTGGTGGAAGGCCAATTCTGCCCGCTACCCAACACTGTCACTGGCAGCAAAACACTGCCTTTGTATCCCAGCCACTTCCACATCATCGGAACGAATCTTTTCCAAGGCAGGATACATTGTCAATAAGATGAGAAGCTGCATCCTCCCTGACAATGTGGACAAACTTATCTTCTTGGCACACAATATGAAGAGAGTTTAGACCAATAGGCCGACTGTGTGAGTGAGGCATCATTTTATTTTGGTTACTTAGTTATTATATATCTGCATTGCTTTGTTAAAAACAACTTGTGCATGTGGACAACTTATATTCTTGGCACACAACATGAAGAGAGTTTAGACCAATAGGCCGACTGCGTGAGTGAGGCATAGTTTTATTTTGGTTACTTAGTTATTATATATCTGCATTGCTTTGTTAAAAACGATGTGTGCAATAAATCCCACATTTGTTAATTATTATTATTATTGTTAATGTATATTTTAAATGTTACAAGTTGTTAATGTTCAGAGTTGAGTGCCGACTTGTTAATGTTTCAATTACTGGGCCTGTTTTTCTATATTGTTTGATTGAAAAGTGTTAACAGATTGCAGAATGGGTACAGTATAACAGTACATACAATTGTTAAGGGGATGCAGTGCAGACCAGAGAGACTTTCGTCTTATTGTTTACATCAGGGTCCCCCATTTTCATTTATCTGCATTGGTTTCTTGTGCAATAAATCCCGCTTTTGGAAATAACTTGTCTCATTTGATCCTTAAGTCAAAAGGTAGAAGACCTATCGAATATTCAATCGTAATTTATTTCAGTTGTTTTTTTCCAGGGGTAATGAAATTAATCTATAGTATACAGGTGCCAAGTGTCTATACTCTAAATGTTTTATTACGATACTAGACAGTAAAGTTAAAATGCACAATAACGTGTAATATATAAATCATTGTTTATGCTTCATGTTCATCCCCCCCTCTGTTCTGAGTGACTTCTGAGGCGATAGAAACATCGCCAAGTGCGCAACGCTCGAACGCAGCCAATTGAAAAATGCACGAAAAGCAATCAAATGTTGAAATGTATAAAAAAAAACTATATATATAAATGGGATTATGATATCACAATACTATCCAAATATATGCACTGGATAAAATGTATATTACGTTCACACTAATATAACTGTTTAGAATAGAATAGTCTATTGGGTGAGTGCGGCTGGCTTTCGTGTGACATCACGTCCGGGAGCGGGAGTCAACCAGGAAAATCTATAATAATCACAGATACATTCAGTCAATACTGGATCTAACTAAATGGATTTATGGATTGGATACACATTTATGGACATTTCAAGCCCGCCAGACCAGAAAGCTTCGGTTATTCCAATTCATACGGCGATGTTCTACCGGGACAAAAAGTGAGTGTGTGATATTATGTTTGACTGCTGTCTTTTCCCTTTGTTTAATTACATGTTTACATGAACAGCCACCACTGTAAACAATTTTTTTTCACCAATAGATTATGCAATGCCGCCCTCCGTAGGATCTATAATAATACAATAAAAAAAAAAAAATTATATATAAAAAAAAATGTAATAAAAAAAAAAGTTTATTAAAAAATTTACAAAAAACGAACGTTCAAACGTTCGTTCGATAGACCCTGGCGAACGTTCAAACCCTAAAAACAGGGTTCGGGCTCAGCCTTACAAGGTATAGTCAAAATCCATACCGTAGAGCAAATTCATACCGTTTATACCGTATACCGTTTATACCGTCCACCCCTAGCCTATCGTTACATTTTTTAAGCTGATAATTTGTTACATCCCTACAGTATATATATATATACAGTATATTGAGTGAATAAAAAAAATATATATTATCATTATTTTATAATTTTTTTGCATAGGTGCTTTCACTCAATGTGCAAGAGTGCTTGGCTACCTACCAAGAGAGACTGGTCATTTTAATAAATAAAATGTTTTTTGTATAAAACATTTCAGTTTAGTGGGCCCCCTGGTGGCTTCGGGCACCCTATGCAACCGCATAGTCCACAATGCCTATGGCAAGAAACGGCCCTGTGACTTAAAGGAAAACTCCCAACATTTTGAGAAATTTGCTTATTTAACATCTTCCCTGGAGTTAGACAAGAAGATACATACTTTTTTGTCTATCTGCATGCATTAGGCTTAGGGAACGCCCGCACCGTTAGCGTAGCTTAGCTTCATTACTGGGAGTGGATCAGACATTTACCCTGAAGTTCCCTACAGTCCCCTACAGTCACGAAATACACTCCAAATACAACTCCAAAACGTTCCTGTAAACATGTTGTGACCCGTGTATTTACCACGTGGAGAAATAAAAAATAATTGAATTCGACATTTACGTTTTCTAAGCAAATACTCTGAACTATTTTTTGCCTAACCACTCCTCTCTGGGCGCAGTGATTTCACGCAACGCAGTGCTACTTTCTAACGTGACGCCAGTGTTTGTTTACATTTTCATTTCATTCAAAGGATCCGAACCGATTGAAGTTTATGGATACTATGACTGTGGTAAGTTTTAATTTATGTTTTTAGATGGCGAATATTGTGAGATTAGGACAGTCACAACGTTGCTGGACTATCGACCTAGTTAGCCCCTTTCATGACTGCGATGCACGGCTACAGGGTTTGGGCGAGTGAATCCACACTTGTGGTATTATTATAACTCATTTATTGTGTTAACGCTAGCCCCTTAAAACTTACCACAGTCATGTATCCATAAACGTCAGTATATTTGCTTAGAAAACATAAATGTCAAATTCAATTATTTTTTATTTCTCCACGTGGTAAATACACAGGTCACAACATGTTTACAGGAACGTTTTGGAGTTGTATTTGGAGTGTATTTCGTGACTGTAGGGGACTGTAGGGAACTTCAGGGTAAAAGTCTGACCCACTTCCAGTGATGAAGCTAAGCTACGCTAACGGTGCAGGCATTCCCTAAGCCATTCCTTCATATCCTTCTCACTACCTCTCACGCTTAACCGGAAGGTCTTCATCCCAACTCAAACAGTCTCACTCAGACGCAACCTGCCCTCCCTATCCCCCTCCACCCTCTCCTCTGACATAATATCCGCTCTACCTTTGAGTGACACCTTCTCTGCTCTCCCCACAGAGATGGCAACCTTCACCCTCCTCTCAGCCCTTGCAACCTCCTTCGACAAGCTCTGTCCCCTCGTTGAGAAACCTGCCCGCTGTTCCCCACCCAGTCCATGGCTGACGGATGCAGTGAGAGAACAAAGACAGGTCCTGAGAGCGGCTGAGAGGAAGTATAGAAAGTCACGCATGCCAAAGCTTCTTTCTTTCACCATAGGATCGAGGCCTCTGCCAAGAATCTTCGCAAACTGCATGCTACCATGTCCTCCCGCCTCTCTCCCCCCCCACCCCCTCCTCCCTCATCTTTTTCTGCCGAAGACTTTGCGATCTTCTTTGAGGAAAAAGTGGAGAACATCAGCAGCTCCTTCTCCCAACCCCCACCCATTCCAAACACTGAATCGAGAACCTCATCCTTCACTCTGTCATCTTTCTCTCCCATTACAGAAGCCTAGACCCTGACACTGGTAACGTCGAACCGTCCTCGCGGCCCTCGCAGGAATGGGAGTGGCTGGATCTGCGCTGACATGGCTGACATCATACCTCAATGACCGCTCCTACCAAGTGTCATGGAGAGGGACTCTGTCGGCCACCCGCCCCCTGCGGACGGGTGTCCCCCAGGGCTCGGTCCTAGGACCCCTTCTCTTCTCCCTCTACACTAAATCACTGGGTAACATTATCACGTCTCATGGCTTCTCATATCATTGTTATGCCGATGATACTCAACTCTTCCTCTCCTTCCCTCCTTCAGATACCCACGTCTCTGAGCGGATCTCGGCCTGTCTGTCCGACATCTCCGCCTGGATGACGACCAACCACCTCAAACTGAACCCAAGCAAAACAGAATCCACCTGCCGGCCAAATTCTCCCCCCTGACCGACCTCTCCATCAGAGTCGAGAATGCAGCTGTGACCGCGTCCCCGACCGCCAAGAACCTTGGTGTTGTCCTCGACGACCAGTTGAACTTCTCTGCTCACATCGCAGCGACAACCAGAACCTGCCGATTCCTCCTGAGCAACGTCAGAAGGATCCGCCCCTTCCTGACAAAAGAAGCCACCCAACTCCTCGTCCAATCAACAGTCATCTCCCGCCTCGACTACTGCAACGCACTGCTAGCTGGCCTCCCGGCCACTGCCACCAAGCCTCTTCAACTCATTCAGAACGCAGCGGCCCGGCTGATCTCAAACCTACCGAAGTCGGCCCATGTCACCCCACTTCTTAGGGACCTGCACTGGCTCCCAATTGCTGCACGAATCAGCTTCAAGGCCCTCAACCTGGCATACCGTGCCGCAAAGGGAACCGCTCCTGCCTACCTCCGGTCAATGGTCTCTAACTACACACCCTCAAGACCCCTACGCTCTGCATCTTCTGGCCGCCTTAGACCTACTCCTATCCAAGCTCCGGGAGGGTCATCAAAGAGAAGCCGCCTATTCTCAGTCCTTGCCCCACAATGGTGGAATGAACTACCCACCCCAGTTAGGACAGCCGAATCCCGTCCAATCTTTCGCCGTCGACTAAAGACGCACTTCTTCAACCATTATCTGAAATAAAATTTTAAAGAAAAAAGAATTCTAACCCTAACTAACCTTACTGTCATGCACTTGTCCTAAGACTAACCTACACTGTAACATGCAACACTTTGATGAATATTGTTACTCAGCTGATAAGAGTTGTATCCTTCCTGATGACCTGTCATACAGAACTTGTAAGTCGCTTTGGATAAAAGCGTCAGCTAAATGACTAAATGTAAATGTAAATGTAATACAAATAGAACTCCTGTTCACTATAAAGTGCCACGTTTTTATATGTTGAGCTTTAAACCTTAACACTTTGGTTGCCTAAGGTTAAATTAATGATATACCATAGATTGCCAGCGCTATTTGTCTATGGAGAAAGTCCCCTTCTTTGCAGGGCTATAACTTTTTAAATTCTATTGCTACATTGCCATTATTAGGGCCCATTCAAAGTCCTATATGTATTGTTCATTGTGTAGCAACGTTAAACTTTTTCATTCACATATTCATAGTAAAGTATGGTCTAATGTATAAGTATGTTTTCATCTCTTTCTGCAGCTTTCTCCAGAACGTGATATATAGACTAGGCAGAATTTTAGAAAATGTGCTTGTATAAAGTGCTGAAGGCATTTCGTGTTTATTTTTGGTACACAACATTTCTAGGGGTATTAAGGGGTGCTGAATCCAAATCTGCTGTATACCAAGCTCAAAAATGTCAAATAAGGCCTCAAAATTGAGAAATCCAACATGGCCGCCAGCACCAGGCCCTCTCTCCACAAAAACAGGTGCTAAACCCACAGTTTTTATTCTACTGACATGAAAGTTTGCACAGAACATCTGCACCTATGGAGGAAGAAAGTAGGAATATAGCTGGGGTGCAACCATGAGTAACAGGGTGTTTTTGACTGTCTAACTGTAATCTTTGTATAGGTGAGGATACAAAAAATGACATTTCTTCAGTGTTTGCAGGAATACTACAGCAATTTGGTAATAACTGTACAGTGTTCGACACGAACATTAGAATCTCCCAAGTCTTAGCTTTCTTTAGGTACCAAGTTTATGCAAGTAGCTCTTATAAATCTGGATATATAAGCATTTTAATGTAAGCATGCTGTTTTAGGCGAATTTTCAAAAAATAAATGGTGGGGCTTAATGAGTTAGGTGTGACTACACAAGGTACAAACCTGAATTAAATGTGCTTTTGTAAGTTTTCTTACATACATCAACAAGGACGTAGTCACACCGGAGATTCAAGAATCCATACTTGGCGCAGAACACCTTGGACAGGCACAACTGAACATGTTTGTGGACAAACGTTTGTGTGAACCTCCAGATAGTGACCAGCACCTGAACCTGAAATCACCCATTCGAAAGAACAAAGCCAAAGACATTTGCCTCTTTGTATGAAGTTGTGCAACTTTCCAAGAACAAGCAAAACACCATCAAAGTGGACAGGCAGATTCTACAAATGCTCATCACAGCTTACAGAGCAGGTCGTAAGGTAGACCTTGACAATATCCTCCAGCATGAGCTCATGCCCATCTCGCCATCTCTGGCCACAACTAACGGGAGTCTACATTCCACCAACAAGTCTGTGTTCGCAAATATACTGACGAAACAAGTTAAAACCCCTGCAGATCTTACCCTTCAGGGACCCAGCTGCCTGGTCATTGATGGCCAAGCTCTGGTAATGGCAATCGGAAAGCCACCTGACACTACAACATCTGGTGACTATGCCAACAAGTTCACTGACACCGTGTTGAAGATGGGAGCAAAATACCAGAGAGTAGATGTCGTCTTTGACAGATACCATGACCAATCCATCAAAACAGGCACAAGGGTGAAACGCAAACAGCGCCACAGGCCAGTACGTCGTGAAATAAAAAACAAGTCTGTTCCACTTCCTGCCGATTGGTCGAGCTTCATGGCCCTTGAAGACAACAAATCAGATATCGCTCAACTACTCTCAAACCACCTGATAGAGCACAGCCCGGATGATGAACCTGTAGTTGTAGTATCAGAGAGGTTTGCTGAAGGGACAACTGTCAAGTCAACAGATCCAGATCTTGAAGTCTCCTCTCTGAGTGCTGACCATGAGGAAGCTGATACACGTCTGATTTTCTCATCCAGGCTCCAGTGGAAACAATCGTTGTGTCAGCGCGTGACACAGATGTGCTGCTTCTACTCTTGGCTCACTATGACAGAATCCGATGTACGCATCTCTACATGAAAGCTGGGACATCGAAGGATCCAAAATATTTTCCAGTACATGACATTAGAAAGCTACTATCTGATGATCAACTGGACACAATCCTTGCCTTCCATGCCCTCACCGGATGTGACAGTGTGTCCCAGTTCAGTGGTCATGGAAAGAAAACAGCCTGGCAGGTGTTCAAGCACCATCACACTGATCTTGCTGGCCTTGGGAAGGGCCCTTTCACAGAAGATCTTGTGACATCAACAGAGAGATTCATCTGCAAGATCTATGGTGTGCCTGAGTTATTCTGCAAAGGCCGTCCACAAGAGACTCTGCCACCAACCTCGGATGCTAGATCTGTTCCTCCCTCCCCATCAACCTGGACCCCCTGCAATTTGCATACCGCCCCAACAGGTCCACGGAGGACGCCATAGCCCATGTGCTGCACACAGCAGCATCACACCTGGACAAGAGGCAGGGGAACTATGTGAGAATGCTATTCATCGACTACAGCTCAGCATTCAATACCATAGTCCCCTCCAAACTCATAGCCAAGCTCAGGGACCCAGGCTTGAACTATGACCTCTGCCAGTGGGTCTTGGACTTCCTGACGGGCAGACCCCAGGTGGTGAGAGCAGGCAACTGCACCTCCTCATCCATCACTCTCAACATAGGGGCCCCCCAGGGCTGTGTCCTGACTGAGTCCCCTCCTCCACTCCCTGTACACACATGACTGTGTGGCACAGTGGAACAACAACACAATCATAAAATTTGCTGACGACACAGTAGTGGTGGGCCTGATCTCTGCAAACGACGAGAGGGCCTACCTGGAAGAGGTTAAGGTTCTAGCGGGATGGTGTCAAGAGAACAGCCTCTCCCTGAACGTCAGCAAAACAAAGGAGATGATTGTGGACTTTAGGAGGTCGGGGTCAGGGACTACAGCCCCCTCAGCATCGACGGGGCACCGGTTGAGAGAGTGAACAGTTTTAAGTACCTCGGAGTCCACATATCCGAGGACTTGACATGGACCACACACATTAACAGTGTTATCAAGAAGGCACGACAACGCCTCTACTTCCTTAGGTGCTTAAGGAAGTTCAACGTGAGTCAGAAGATCCTCAAGAACTTCCACTCATGCACAATAGAAAGCATCCTGACTGGCAATATCACCTCCTGGTTTGGGAACTTGGGCACTGCACAAGACCGCAGCAGACTACAGAGAGTGGCCCGTTCAGCCGAACGCACAATTGAAGGTGGGCTTCCCACTCTCCAAGACATTTACAACAAGCGGTGCATGGGCAAGGCTAAGAGAATAATCAAAGACTCCAGCCACTCAAACAACTGCCTCTTTGAACTGCTGCGGTCAGGCAAGCGATACCGGAGTCTCATGGCAAGCACAGAGAGACTCAGAAGGAGCTTCTATCCCCAGATCATCAGGATGCTCAATGAATGAACAATGAACAATAAGCAAACCATCAACACACCCACAGCGCACATACACTCACTTAAATAAACAACACACTGTAGCACCCACTTTACCACTTTAGACACACTTTACACTTTATATTTATATTATTGGTAAGGAAATTGCACATCATTCTCATTCCTTATTGCACCTCACCACTACAAGGTGGCACCACAAGTTAAGCTATACTTCACCATTCTTGTACCAGCTGTACTGTATATATAGATACACTGAACAATTTTGTTGTTTACACTTGTTTACGTACTTGACTTTCTATTTTATACTTATTATACTTATTTTATACTATCTTGTTATTATCTAGCACACTCTCAGGAGCAACACAGAAAGAAACATTTTATGCAAAGTATTCTGTATGACAACTAATAAAGAAACTTGAACATTCACTTATATTGATATGGTAAAATAATATTTTTATTATATTATATTATAATCTATTCTATTCTATTCAGGAAAAGTGGCATTGGATGAATCATGCAACTGCAAGACACCTGCGACACCTGCCTGAATACGATTGATGACTGACAATAAATTACTGTACCTAAGCTACTGTACGCATATTAAGGACTATCTAATTTGCATAAATGGCATGTTGATTAAAAAAATTCAAGAGAAAAGAGTTTGATGAATAAATCCATGGCCTGGGATCATCCTGCTTTTCTTTCTTATTTGGTTGATGAGTTATGCATCAATAACAACCACAGTTTCTGCTATAAATATGAGTTTCAAGCAACATTTTCACAACTGATCTAAAATCAGGATATGATTTTAAATTCCTCATGTATGCAAACATATAAAAACACATTTCATTCATGTTTCTACCTTGTTTAGTCAAAAAGATATGCACTTAAATAGATTTCAGCCTGGCGTTGGCGGCCATGTTGGATTTCTCAATTTTGAGGCCTTATTTGACATTTTTGAGCTTGGTATACAGCAGATTTGGATTCAGCACCCCTTAATACCCCTAGAAATGTTGTGTACCAAAAATAAACACGAAATGCCTTCAGGGTTATGATTTTCTGAAAATTGACCCTGTCTAATATAGCCCCAAATGCATTATATTGATGATGAAATACAGTTTGATGGCAATCAGCGCGATATAAAAAATTCCAACTAGACGTACTTCTAGAAGTTACTACACGTCATCTGATGTTGACCGGATGGGCGAGGGGGCGTTTATAATTCCGTGGGCAGCGTTATACCAATCATCTAATGTGGGTCAAATGTTGATAATAGCAGTTAGTATCGAAGATGGAAACGTTACACGCTGAAACTCACCCCAGTCTCCGCGCGCCGTTGGGCGATCATCGACGAGTAGAAATTTTATCATTATGGGATATATTATTACCCGGTCCATCTCCAGCTTGTATAATGGTATATACGTCCAAATCATGTTGTTTATCGAGTTATTGGCAATCGATCGCTATGTAGTGTGACGAGCTAGAGTCACGGGACATGTACCGAGTGGCCGGAAGCAATACGGACGTCTAGCACAACCTCTACTGCGCTTCCTGTTAAGCGGTTGCGCCGATCGGCCACCAGATGGCGCTCCTGAACCGCCAGAGAGCTCAGTGGGTCCTGCTGGTGGATCTCAGGCCAGCGGAGGGACATTATGAATCCGATCGCAGATTTTTGAAATATTGATATAAGGACGCTGTACAGCGTCCCCCGGCACCTTTAGCATGGCCAGGAAAGACGTCTAAAGACGGGTCCCGGCAGTCAAAGTGTTAAGTAAAAAAAATCAGCACTGATGGAACAGTCCACATTCATTCGTGCGTCATCTCGCGTCGTCCAGACTCCATGGGCAATCTGCGCATGTGCATGCGGAATAGGTGCTTTAAAATGGGCTTTTTCTCTGCCGATTTAGTTCTGATCGATTAGGAATGGGTCGTGCGTGTTCAGGAGATTGAGGCGCATAAACGCCTATTCGATCTTGTCTCTAGCACCCCCACAGCCGTATCTGCAACCACTTACATCTCGGCTCTCTCATCCACATTCATTAATTTGCTCCCCCGCAATCTCCTCCCCGATTTCAATGTAACGCGGAAGTGTAGTGGTCTATGGGTTGGTTGAGAAGGGAAGTTTCATCTATCTAGGGAACCTAGCTACATCCGGGGTACAATGTTGCATAGGCTGCACATCGATGTTGCAGAAGCATAAAGGCAGAGTGTCTGCATTAACACCGTTGCTTTGTCGATGTTGTGTTGCAGTTGCTTTGCAGTTTCTGTAGCATGCATAGGCCTTTAGTATGGACACGCACAGTATAATATCCATGTAATCAATAGTGTGTTAATAAACTCTGTGTTACTTGACATTTTTTCACATTAACAAATATATTTTTTTACAAGAAAAGTCAATTAATCGCCCCTATGTTTCATTATCAAAGAAAACAAACTACTCGGCACGAACTGGTCACGTGATGCCTGTATGCTCGCTAGCTACGATTAATTGAAAATGGGGGACCCTGATGTAAACAAGACGAAAGTCTTTCTCTGGTCTGCATCCCCTTAACAATTGTATGTATTGAGCTGTACTGTACCCATTCTGCAATCTGTTAATAAAGTTTTCAATCAATCAATCAATCAGCTAACATCGACGGCTAACTGTTATGCTATCCAACCAGGCAACTCGCTTTTACATTGAAATGAGCAAGTCATTGGCATTTTCACAAACACTGCAACATGTACAAAGCAATAACAATAGCAACCAAACGAAAACCCAATTGTCCACATTCTTACCTGCATAGAAGTGAAGAATCAATCAAACACAGGACGCGCTGCTGCTCTCGTGCACGTCTGTGTAATGAAGCTTCTTCTTCTTCTATGGGGTTAATGGCGGGTCGCAACCACAGAAAGGCGCATACCGCCACCTACTGTACACGCCGGCCACGTGTATGCTTTTACAAACGCAGTTGTGTTTCCGGGGTCCCGTTTTGCACTCTGTTTGCCCACTGACCTACACGCGTACGCCCCCCTCCCTATCGCCTTTGGGGCTTGTGATATGAAGACAGATTTAACTGGCTAAGTGGCTATAGGAAGGCAGTACCATACGAGCCGCAAATTGAACATGCTGTGAGTCTGCGACAACAACCCAATAATAAACACTTGAAACAGCTATTACCAGACAATTACAACAGCAGTGGTGCCTGCTTCAAATGTCACGTATAGGCTATAAGCCCGTGTAGATCTATTCGGAATAATAAACATATACACCCTCTAGCAAAACATGACACAATGTGATCCTATCTCCGATAGAGCGGCTGGTCGCAGAGACGCGAGTTGAACGAACACATCAGGAGGAGAATGAATGAATGAATGAACCTGATGTAAACAAGACAAAAGTCTTTCTCTGGTCTGCTTTCCCTTAACAATTGTGTGTATTGAGCCGTACTGTATTGTACCCATTCTGCAATCTGTTAAATAAAGTTTTCATTCATTCATTCTCCTCCCGATGTGTTCGTTCAACTCGCGTCTCTGCGACCAGCCGCTCTATCGGAGATAGGATCACATTGTGTCATGTTTTGCTAGAGGGTGTATATGATTATTATTCCGAATAGATCTACACAGGCTTATAGCCTATAATACGTGACATTTGAAGCAGGCACCACTGCTGTTGTAATTGTCTGGTAATAGCTGTTTCGAGTGTTTATTATTGGGTTGTTGTCGCAGACTCACTGCATGTTCAATTTGCGGCTCGTATGGTACTGCCTTCCTATACCCAGTTAAATCTGTCTTCATATCTCACGCCCCAAAGGCGATAGCGAGGGGGGCGTATGCGTGTAGGTCAGTGGCCAATCAGAGCGCAAAACGGGAACCCGGAAACACAACTGCGTTGGTAAAAGCATACACGCAACCCGGCCGGCAACTGGAGCGAGAAGCATGCAGCTGCAGAGCCAGCCGCGCTCTGATGGCCGCGCTGTGAGGGCCGTTCAACAGCGCCACCCACCCAATGGCTGAATTGCCAATGGCTGAATTGGAGTATTGCACTGTGCGGGCACAGCTGTGAGATCCGCGCGAGGCCAGAGGATGTACATATTACTGTTACGAACGAGGTAAGTGAGTTCCAAGTTGTCGAGAAGAATGAGAGAATAGGTTACTCTTCCAAAACAGGTTCCACTGTTTATTACAAGGCTAAGAGTATTCAAGTACAGAGAGAGAGAACTTAGGTCAGCGCTTTGTTCCAGCTGCAATCTTGTCCGTAGTGTTAGGTGAAGCTCTAGCAAATACCCTTGGAGACCAGGTTTCCATGATGCCAGTTACCCAGGTGGGGTATCTCCCAGGCCTTTCTGTGTGGAGTTTGCATGTTCTCCCCGTGCTCGCAAGGGTTTCCCCCCCCGATAAGATAAACCCAATGGAAAAACATGCACAACAACAAGATCGCTAACGCTGTGGCGTCCTTGACGAAGACGGACAGGAGCACTTGGATTGGTCCCCTGGCGCGGCTCACGTGGCGCCTGTCTGCTCCCGGCTGCCCTTGGGGGGGAAGGACGACGGGATGGGTTAATCGCAGATACGCATTGTATGCATGGTTCGCATGTGTGCCAAATGATGACCTCGGAGCAGGTCCTAAATTATTATTATTATTATTATTATTATAAATGACAGAGATATAGCAAACATTAAATAGGCACATACCAAACATTCCACGCTGTCAATAACTGACAGCAGTCTGACATCCAATGACAGCACCCAGGTGTGACAGACAATTAGTGTAGACAGCAAATCAGTGGTGACCAGGCATGCAGTGGTGGTCAAACACGGTTAAACGCTGTTTAGGCTACGTCACTGAGGCAGAAGTGCACGCATCCTATTATTATGCAAAGTCTAGGTGATAAGTGCCGGCCGGGGTATACGGCGCGACGACACAAATTACTCGTCGCTCCGTATACCCCGGCCGGCACTTATCACCTAGACTGTGTGTGTGTGTGTGTGTGTGTGTGTGTGTGTGTGTGTGTGTGTGTGTGTGTGTGTGTGTGTGTGTGTGTGTGTGTGTGCGTGTGTGTGCGTGTGTGTGTGTGTGGAGTGTTGGGCGTGTGTTATGTGACAAAAGACCGCCCGTCTCGTCCCCAGCTCCGCCTCATGAAAGAGGAGAGAGACATGTATGCGCGTGCACGCGCGCGCGTGCGCGGGAGCGCGCGTGCATGTGGGCGTTTGGCCTTGGCCCATATTACGACTGCACCACTGATGGTGACATACAAGGTGAACCCAAAACAACAGGAAGTAACCCAGGTAGACAGTAGGATAGGATCCAGAACGTTACATATTACTGTATGAGTAAATTAACTATACTTTTGCTCACACAATATCTTGAATGAATGCGTTTATTTATTTCGAACATAAATTGAAAATAAATAATAAAAAACAAGTAATAAACAGATTAAAAAACAAACAAGCAGGGCCCTATACCTGGTTCAACTAAGTCGAAGTCCCATTAGTGCAGTGCTTCTCAAACTTTTTCTGTCAGGCCCCCCTTTGGCGGACCAAAATATTTTTGGCCCCCCCCCCTCCCCTCGCCCCAACAAAATAGTCATGAAATGGGCCATGTTTAAATTTATTGAAATAACACCAATATCGTGACCTTTCAAATTGGCCCTATATTTTGTTTTCAGAGCTGTCATGGATGAAAAGCCAGCTTCACATAGATACTGTATGTGGTGCTGAATGGTATCAACACCTTAACTGCTGCATCATGAGATACTTGGTGGGCCATGAGATGAGATACTTGGTACTCAGCACCACACTCTGGAACTAGCTCTCTAGGTGGTATCAGATGAGATTTCAAAGAGTTCTTCCAAGAGTTTGGATGGAGATGTGTCAGGAAGCTTTGTCTCAATGTTGTCTGTAAAGGTTTTTTTTATCCAGAGTAACTTGGTGATCCTTTTATGTGTTTTAGAGAAATGGTATTTTCATGGAGAACAGTGCAGCTGCAACAGATAGCACTTTAGTGATAATTTTCTGTAATCCAATTTTTTATTTTTATTTTTTTTAATACATCTCAAGGCCCCCCCTGTCATGCCTCTGCGCCCCCCCCTGGGGGGCGCGTCCCCCACTTTGAGAAACACTGCATTAGTGTGAGGATACAGGTTTTTACGGATCCCAATAGCAACAACAGGAGGAGAGAGAATGGAGCGGTTTAGGGTTCTTTAATTGTTTCTTCCCCAAACAGGCAGAGTAATAACAGGAATGTGCGATAGACAGGGGTTATAATGTTCTTGGGGGGGAATGAGAACAGGTGCACTTCCAGTGCAGCTGAAGGCAGAGAGCACAGGTCTTGTGTCGCTGAGAGAGAGCAGGGGTACTCCTTGTTAGGCGCGAGACATCCAGGCAGGAAGGGCGCTGGAGCGGGGGTCCTGGGGCACAAGAGACACAGGGTTAGAGAAGGGATACAACAGGAGTGATACAGCAGGTCTTCAGGTAGAGTCGTCGTACCTAGGTAGGCAGTTTAACACTGCAATGCCGGATGACAGGATCTGCCAGGTGATATAGGGATCTGCTGATGAGAGAATCCCTCGCAGCCGTGCTGATTGATCCTCATCTGGCAGCGCGGGAACACTCCAGCAGGAAGCCCATGTATGGGCGCATCAGGATAACGGCAGAGGAAGGCCCGAGCCCCGATCGTGACAATTAGCCAGATTCAATTAACCCAATGTTTGAATACAGGCTTTCCCTGTTCCTCGAACGCTGATTCAGTCTCGTTCATTTGAACCAGACTTGATACTCAGGATAATTGCGCGCGGCCGCCTGAAAAGACAGCAGGTGTCGATCGCAGAAATCCTGATTTTGCAGAATGGGTACAATACAGTACGGCTGAATAGCCTCACCGACAAGTTAAATGCATAATCTATAGGCTAATGTTAAGTCCCTCATTACCCCAATCAATCAGATTATATTTCTTTAAATGTGCTGCTGGCAGTAGGCTTAATGGAATGAATAATCGAATAAGATCTATTGCTAGCGAAAATAATTAGTTCAACTCTTTCAGAATAAGATACAAACAAGCCCAAAGAGTATCTAATTGATAAGCTCCTTACCGGAAGATGGTACCCCGCTCCTTCTATTGGGCGACTTCAACCTGCCTGACTCATCTCAGTCGGTCCCAGTGGTCTCCCTCCTACAACAATTTGACCTGACTCCCACTGCCATGCCTCCCACCCACAAAGCAGGCAACTCCTTGGATCTCATATTTTCCCGTAACTCCAGCATCATTAACACCACGGTAACTCCCCTACATGTATCTGACCATTCCTTCATATCCTTCTCACTAACTCTCATGCTTAACCGAAAAGTCTTCACCCCAACTCAAACCGTCTCACTCAGACGCAACCTGCCCTCCCTATCCCCCTCCACCCTCTCCTCTGACATAATATCCGCTCTACCTTTGAGTGACACCTTCTCTGCTCTCCCCACAGAGATGGCAACCTCCACCCTCCTCTCAGCCCTTGCAACCTCCTTCGACAAGCTCTGTCCCCTCGTCGAGAAACCTGCCCGCCGTTCCCCACCCAGTCCATGGCTGACGGATGCAGTGAGAGAACAAAGACAGGTCCTGAGAGCGGCTGAGAGGAAGTATAGAAAGTCACGCCTCACTGCTGACATCGACACATATCATAACCTCTTGTTAACATTCTCCAAAACCATTACTAATGCCAAAGCTTCTTTCTTTCACCATAGGATCGAGGCCTCTGCCAAGAATCTTCGCAAACTGCATGCTACCATGTCCTCCCTCCTCACTCCCCCCCCACCTCCTCCTCCCTCATCTTTTTCTGCCGAAGACTTTGCGATCTTCTTTGAGGAAAAAGTGGAGAACATCCGCAGCTCCTTCTCCCAACCCCCACCCATTCCAAACGCTGAATCGAGAACCTCATCCTTCACTCTGTCATCTTTCTCTCCCATTACAGAAGCCGAGACCCTGACACTGGTAACGTCGAACCGTCCGACTACATGCCAGCTGGACCAGCTACCCTCCCCACTCCTCCAGACCATAGCACCGGACATCCTCCCATTCCTAACTGCAACCATCAACTCCTCACTCAACTCGGGGGTGGTCCCCACCTCCCTAAAACAAGCCAGAGTCACGCCCCTCATAAAAAAACCAACCCTGAACCCCACCATCATAGCCAACTATCGCCCTGTCTCTCTTCTCTCCTTCCTTTCTAAAACACTTGAACGTGCTGTATCCAACCAACTTACTGCTTATCTCTTACAGAATGACCTCCTAGACCCCAATCAGTCTGGCTTCCGGACTGGCCACTCCACAGAAACGGCCCTCATTGCGGTCACAGAGGCACTTCACTTAGCAAAAGCGAAAGGCCTCTCTTCTGTCCTGATTCTCCTAGATCTATCTGCAGCCTTCGACACAGTCAACCATCAGATCCTCCTCGCGGCCCTCGCAGGAATGGGAGTGGCTGGATCTGCGCTGACATGGCTGACATCATACCTCAATGACCGCTCCTACCAAGTGTCATGGAGAGGGACTCTGTCGGCCACCCGCCCCCTCCGGACGGGTGTCCCCCAGGGCTCGGTCCTAGGACCCCTTCTCTTCTCCCTCTACACTAAATCACTGGGTAACATTATCACGTCTCATGGCTTCTCATATCATTGTTATGCCGATGATACTCAACTCTTCCTCTCCTTCCCTCCCTCAGATATCCACGTCTCTGAGCGGATCTCGGCCTGTCTGTCCGACATCTCCGCCTGGATGACGACCAACCACCTCAAACTGAACCTAAGCAAAACAGAATTGCTCCACCTGCCGGCCAAATCCTCCCCCCTGATCGACCTCTCCATCACAGTCGAGAATGCAGCTGTGACCGCATCGCCGACCGCCAAGAACCTTGGTGTTGTCCTCGACGACCAGTTGAACTTCTCTGCTCACATCGCAGCGACAACCAGAACCTGCAGATTCCTCCTGAGCAACGTCAGAAGGATACGCCCCTTCCTGACAAAAGAAGCCACCCAACTCCTCGTCCAATCAACAGTCATCTCCCGCCTCGACTACTGCAACGCACTGCTAGCTGGCCTCCTGGCCACTGCCACCAAGCCTCTTCAACTCATTCAAAATGCAGCGGCCCGCCTGATCTCAAACCTACCGAAGTCGGCCCATGTCACCCCACTTCTTAGGGACCTGCACTGGCTCCCCATTGCTGCACGTATCCGCTTCAAGGCCCTCGACCTAGCATACCGTGCGGCAAAGGGAACCGCTCCCGCCTACCTCCGGTCAATGGTCTCTAACTACACACCCTCAAGACCCCTACGCTCTGCATCTTCTGGCCGCCTCAGATCTACTCCTATCCAAGCTCCCGGAGGGTCATCAAAGAGAAGCCGCCTATTCTCAGTCCTTGCCCCACAATGGTGGAATGAACTACCCATCCCAGTTAGGACAGCCGAATCCCGTCCAATCTTTCGCCGTCGACTAAAGACTCACTTCTTCAACCATTATCTGAAATGATAAAAAAAAAAAAAAAAAAATCTAACCCCGACTAACCTTACTGTCATGCACTTGTCCTAATAAACTAACCTACACTGTAACACGCAACACTTTGATGAACATTGTTACTCAGCTGATAGAGTTATACCCTTCTTGCTGTCTTGTCGCACAGAACTTGTAAGTCGCTTTGGATAAAAGCGTCAGCTAAATGACTAAATGTAAATGTAAATGTAGATACTTATGAGGATATCTGTACTGTATGCGCTCGGCTTAGGTATCATGTACTTTATATATAAATATGTGGGGGACAATAATGGACAATAGAATTCACATTCATATTCTGTCACCTCCATGTTAAATGTTATGCACAGGGTGTGGTTAGAGGGCATTGACGTTATGTAGTCACACGGGTTGACGTGATGACGTATTAGTTTGTTTTAAGGAAGTGGGAAGTAAACATGAGACTTTACGTGTATTGCATCTAAACAACCGTCTGGCAGTCGGTTTGTTCTGCACTCCTACATTGGTGACTCTGACTATCGTTTTTTGGACGCTTCCAAAGACTGGATAAATTTTTTTGAACAAGCAAACATGAGTGTGAACACTGTAGCAATGAAGCTACCGGAGTTCTGGGAGCAGCAGGCTGCTGTTTGGTTCGCGCAAACGGAGGCGCAGTTCGCTATACGGAGGATCACGGAGGATGATACAAAGTACTATTACGTGGTATCGGCGCCCGGCGGGGCTACCGCATCCAGAGTGGCACATCTGCTCGGGAATCCTCCGGAGGATGGAAGTAAGTACGACACACTGAAAGACGTGCTGCTAGAAACCTTTGGTCAGATGGAGTCTGAGCGTGCACGTCAGCTACTGTCTTTGCTGGGCCTGGGCGATGCTAAACCATCGGAGCTAATGGATTGAATGTTGGCTTTACTACCAGGCAACCACAAGCCTTGTTTTATCTTTAAGGAGCTATTCCTACAGCAGCTACCATGGCAAGTGCGGTCGGCTTTGGCTAACTCTCCCATTACAGACTATCGGGCATTGGCTAAAGAGGCTGATACGTTTTTCTCTGCTACACAACAGTGTCAGGTGGCGAACAATATTGTGTACCAGGTGGATGACTCTCCGCCCCCTGCTGTTGCTGCTGCCCTGTCCAGAGCCCCCGCCCCTGCCCTGAGACAAAAGCCCACAGGTATGTGTTTCTACCATGCACAGTTTGGCTCTAAGGCTAGAAGATGCCTACCCCCATGTAACTACCCCCATGCCAAGGTGTCGGGAAACGAGAGGGCCAGCACCCGCTAGCTGCCATGAGTGTTGGCCATGAAGGCAGTTTATTATTTATTAGAGACACACTTTCTGGGCGGCGTTTTTTGTGCGACACTGGGGCCACTGTGAGCGTTTTACCCGCATCTGTTTTGGATATACAAGCCGGAGTACGGGGTTCTTATTTAGATGACATCCTCATCGCCAGCTCCTCCAGGGCTGAACACATGGTTCACCTCCTCACACTTTTTGAGCGCCTGAGTCAGCATGGCTTGATTCTTAACCCAGCCAAGTGCCAGTTTGGACTGCGAATAATTGATTTCCTGGGGCACCGCATCACAAAGGATGGGGCAGTGCCTCTGCCATCGAAAGTGCAGGCTGTGAGCGAGTTTCCGCAGCCCCCCACCGTCCGGGCACTACAGGAATTTTTGGGTATGGTGAATTTTTATCATCGCTTTGTGCCTGGCGCAGCCCAGCTCATGCAGCCCCTCTACGAGGCACTCAAGGGCAAACCTGCTAAGCTCACTCTCACTTGGACAGAGGAGATGGATGGAGCTTTTAAAAACGCCAAGCAAGCCCTGGCTAGTGCGGCCATGTTGGCGCACCCATTACCTGAGGCGCCGATCGCTCTCACAACCGATGCATCGGATTATGCTGTTGGGGCAGTGTATGAGCAGCTAGTCGATGGTCACTGGCAACCCCTCGCCTTTTTTAGTCGGCAGCTCAGAGCCAGTGAGCGCAATTACAGCACCTTTGACCGGGAGCTCCTCAGCCTCTATCTGGCGGTACGGCATTTCCGTTTCCTGTTGGAGGGCCGACCATTCACAGCATTTGTCGATCACAAACCGTTGACCTTTGCTATGGCCAAGGTCTCAGAGCCATGGTCCGCTCGCCAGCAACGCCAGTTGTCCTCCATCTCGGAGTTTACAACAGACATCCAACATGTGGCCGGGAAGAACAACCCTGTCGCCTCTCTCGTGCTATCATCAGTACGGTCCACCTTGGGATTGATTATGCACAGATGGCAGCCGATCAGCTTTCCGACAAGGACGTCCAGGCATGTAGGACCACCGATACAGGTCTTCAGTTGGCGGACATCTCTTTTAATGACACTGGTTCTACGCTCCTGTGTGACATCTCACTTGGGCAGCCTCGCCCTGTTGTCCCTGCCACTTGGAGGAGGCGGGTTTTCGACGCCCTTCACTGCCTTTCTCACCCGGGCAGGAAACCATCTCAGCTGTTGGTGGCAGCCAAGTTCGTCTGGCACGGTCTTAAAAAGGATGTTCGGGATTGGGCTAATGCTTGTCTAGAGTGTCAACGGGCCAAGGTACACCACCACACCAAGGCCCCACTAACCCCTTTCAATGTGCCTGAAAGGCGGTTTGATCATGTGCACATAGACTTGGTTGGGCCACTGCCACCATCACACGGTTGCACCCACCTCCTTACCATCATTGACAGGACGACCCGTTGGCCAGAGGCCGTGCCACTATCTTCAACTACATCTGCCGACATTGCACGAGCATTCATCGGCACCTGGGTTGCCCGTTTTGGTGCTCCATCGGATATAACCTCCGACCGGGGGCCTCAGTTCACATCGGAGCTCTGGAATGCTGTGGCCCAGTGTCTCGGGGTGAAGCTGCACCGTACAACGGCTTATCACCCTCAAGCCAATGGACTGTGCGAGAGGTTTCATAGGTCAATGAAGGCCGCATTCAGGGCCAGTCTTCGGGACAATGGGTGGGTTGACAGACTTCCGTGGGTCATGCTGGGCCTCCGATCAGCCCCTAAGGAAAATCTTCAGTCCTCCTCAGCCGAACTGTGGGGGACAATAATGGACAATAGAATTCACATTCATATTCTGTCACCTCCATGTTCAATGTTATGCACAGGGTGTGGTTAGAGGGCATTGACGTTATGTAGTCACACGGGTTGACGTGATGACGTATTAGTTTGTATTAAGGAAGTGGGAAGTAAACATGAGACTTTACGTGTATTGCATCTAAACAACCGTCTGGCAGTCTGTTTGTTCCGCACTCCTACAAATACATGGTTCCCAAAGTTTCAAGGCGCGACCCCAAATAACGTGTCAGAGTGAGAGGCATGGAGGCTATACAGTTTCACTATTAATCAGGTTTTCATCTGTTTCGGACATCATCCATATGTAAAAGGGTGGATTACAAACCCTCGGGACAGTGCTGACACTGACAGCTGACAGCACTGACAGCTGTCACTATGGCGTCGGGTGTGGCCGCAGCGACAACAGCTCTCCTAACTTTTATCTTGTTCTTAAACATTGCAGCGTTTATTGGCTATACCCCTCATGATTTTAATTGCAGATTCTTAAAGGAATGTAAATCACAAATTGATGATACTCCTTCGAACGAAATGAAACCAAACATTTTGGCTTCGGTAAAGCGGCGGTGTTGACTACGTTTGTCTGTCACCTGGGGCAACACCGCGTCAAATCCAAATCAAACAAGCGGAACATAAACGCTGGGAGGCTTATTATCGCAATTTGCCTGCTATTATCCGGGGATATTCATCAGTGTCCTGGCCCGGGAAATTCAACTTCAAATGGGGAAGGAATCAACTTAACGGATCTGCCGAGGAGCGACTACACCTCCCCTCAGGTAAGCTCAGGGTTCGGGGAATCTGCGGGCGTTACCTGTGACATCTTCACTGATCCGTCTCCACTTCTCTGCCTGGGAGCTGTTCCGAGGGCCATAGGAGATGACGCCGGGCGATCCGAGTGCGGAGGAGACGGTGAAGCAGGGAACAACAATGGGAGGAGAGGCGACTTCGAGCGGATTGAGGAAGCTGGAGCTACCGTTAAATCGTTACCTGACGCGGGCAGTGAAGAAAGACGGGGCCGGGGCAGGGAGGAGCAGCGGGGCCCAACAGTACAGACCAGACAGCGCAACAGATCATCAGCGGCGTCGGAACGGATGGCAGGGGGGATTAACGTCCCACCGCCACCAACAACACCAGTAACAACACCAGACCCAACAACAACAGAGGAAAAGGCAAGACAGAACACTAAAGCAGACATTTTAGACATTTGTAAATCAAAGGGACTACATGTCATTCATATAAATGTAAGAAGTCTAATCAACAAAATCCATCAAGTCAGGCAGCTGGTACTGGGCAGCAAGGCAGGAATACTCTGCATATCAGAGTCCTGGCTGGACTCTTCCATATCAGACGGGGAGATAGAAATAGAGAACTATTCAGTAATTAGAAAGGATAGAAACAGGAGGGGGGGGGGTGTGTGTATGTTTATTAGGGCAGATATTGTTTTTAATTTAAGAGCTGATCTCAACGAGGATGATCTTGAAGCAGTGTGGGCAGATATTTTATTTCCCAAAAGCAAGCCAATATTGGTAGGAGTGTGCTATCGACCACCAGAGCAGAACGATTTTGTAACCAAACTGGAAACTCTGTGCTCCAAACACAACGACTTTGTGTCTGGTGAAGCCATAATTACTGGGGATTTTAATATTGATGTATCAAGGCGTGGCCACCCCTTGAACAAAGCCTTTCAGGACCTTTGCTCCAACCACAATTTTAAACAACTAATTGATAGACCCACACGAATAACAAACTCTTCCAGTTCCACCATTGACCTGATATTAGTGACTGACAAACCTAAGATAGCCAACAGTGGGGTAATACATTGTGGAATCAGTGATCACTCAATTACATTCTGTACACGAAAGATGGTGAAGGCAGCTATTGGCCACCACAACACTGTCAAGATAAGGTCAATGAAAAATTACAACAGCGAAGCTCTAAAAAGCAGACTCAATTCCATGGATTGGACACCAGTATATCGTAGTATGAACGTAGATAAAGCCTGGGATCATTTTAAATCTTTGTTTCTGACGGCAATTAATGAAAGTGCACCAGAAAAAACAATGAGAACGAAAATCAGACAAGAGCCCTGGATGAACCCAGAGATCCTGGCAGCTATAAAGTCCAGACATGACATATTTTCGAAATTCAGTAAAAACAGGGTTTAACAGGTTTATGAGGAGTTCAAGAAGAAAAGAAATGAGGTCACGGGAATGATCAAGAAAGCCAAGGCTGAATATTTTAATGACAAAATTATCAAGAATAAATCAAATCCACAAAAATTATGGAAGTGCTTAAAGCAAACAGGGTATGGAAACACGCTCAGGACAAAAGCTAAAAACATGATTCTAGACATAGGAGGCACAGTGATTACAGGCAATAAGAACATAGCTAATTGTCTAAATACGTTTTTTAACACCATAGCGAATACCCTAGTTAAGAGACTGCCAAGTACAACTGACATGTATGGGGAAAAACAGGTAGGGGAGTACTACAAACAGAAAGGTATCCAGACAGATTCCTTCTCCTTTGCGAGTGTGACTGAGGACACAGTTTTGAAAAAACTGAGGGCGCTCAATCCTAACAAGGCAACAGGACAGGACAAGATACCTGCTAGATTTCTTAGGGATGCAGCAGAGTCCATCGCCTCCGGCTTAACACACATTGTAAATCTATCTATCGGTCAAGGACAGTTTCCCTATGATCTCAAACAAGCCAGAGTCATTCCGCTTTACAAAAAAAGGCAATAAATTAGACCCTGGGAACTATAGGCCTGTGTCGATTCTTAGTGCGATATCCAAAGTCATAGAAAGGATCATTAATGATCAAATAAACGAATACCTCTCTACAAACAACCTGTTGTACGAGCTCCAGTCTGGATTTAGAACATCATATTCCACAGACACATGTTTATTATATCTGACAGACCAAATTAGAACAGAGGTGGACAAAGGTCAATTCTGTGGGATGGTTTTAATAGACTTACAAAAAGCCTTCGACACTGTTAACCACGACATACTTTTATATAAACTGTAGGCTATGGGTTTTAACAGTATATCCTTAAGGTGGATGGAGTCTTATCTGAGAGGCAGGAAACAAGTAGTGGAAATTAATGGGACCATATCCTCCTCACTCCAACAGACGTTCGGGGTGCCGCAAGGAAGTATTTTAGGACCACTTTTATTTCTTTTATATGTCAATGACATGAAAACTGCATGTGATTGTAAACTGTTTTTATTTGCGGACGATGCTGCACTCATGGTCTCCCATCAGGACAAAAGAGAAGTAGAGAGGTCACTCAGTCTAGAGCTTGTCAAGATCAGTCATTGGCTGGTCGAAAACAGGTTATCCCTACACCTGGGTAAAACCGAAGCTATCCTTTTTGGCTCTGCCATACGACTTAAGAGGTCTCCTGGGTTCAAGGTAGTGGTAGGAGATATCGAGGTAACAGCAAAGGAGGTAGTCACATTAGGATGTATTTTGGACAACACCTTATCAGGGGTGAGCATGGCACAAAAGGTGGTCACAAAGATCAATCAGAGAATACAATTTCTCTGTAGAATGTCCACCTATATATCAGCAATGGAAGTCCTGGCAGGGGCACTGATCCAATGTCATTATGACTATGCATGCTCCTCATGGTACACTGGCATCACAGTAGCACTGAAAGGTAGGCTACAGACAGCTCAGAACAAATTAGTTAGAATGATTTTAAAACTCCATCCCAGGACTCACCTTACACAGACACATTTTAACAGCCTCAAATGGCTCAGGGTTGAGGAGAGGGTCTCTCAAATAAAACTCAACATAACACATAGGATACTCGGGAATACTGACCCTCAGTACCTCAGTGGATATTTTAATATGGTAAGGGATGTACACGGACACGCCACCAGGGGGAGCCCTACAGACATCGTCCCAGTGAGATGCAATAGGAAAATAGGCCAAAACGCATTCCTATATTCAGCAGCAGTACAATGGAATAGCCTACCATTGGAGTTGAAGACCATAAGCCCCTTCTCCACTTTTAAATTAGCTATAAAGAGGTGGATCATAAGTAGCAGAAGCTGGGAGTAGTGAACAAAGGGTTTTTAATATGTGTTGTTCCTTTTTTATTCTTTTATTGTCTATAAAATGGAATATTATTGTATGTATTTTTTTGTTTTTATACCACACATCCTGACATACTGACACTACAAACACCCACGTCCACACACCAGTACATAAATCCGCTGACACCAATGATGAAGGACCACAATGGAAACAAGCCTATGGCCTCCTCAGTCATCAACGGTTAAGTGTGAAGAACTTGCACTATTCTTTAACAACAAAATAACCTTGATCAGGGCCAGCATTACTCATGATGGAAATAAAGCTGATTGCGGCAAACCGTGCAATGCAACCATGAGAAGTTTCACATGCATCACATTAGATGTACTCTGCAAAACTGTCTCAGAATGTAACTCCTCCACCTCAGACATTGACCCTATACCTACAGCTTTCTTCAAACGGATATTTAATAGTGTTTCAAGCCCTGTGCTAGATATCATAAACACTTCCCTTAGGACTGGTATTTTCCCGGATGCCTTTAAAACAGCAGTTGTAAAGCCATTACTAAAAAAACCTAACTTGGATAGTAATGAAATGGCAAATTATCGTCCAATATCCAACCTACCATTCATTAGTAAAGTACTTGAAAAGATAGTTTCAGTTCAAATAAATTCCTTTCTTGAAGAAAACAACATCTTAGAAGAATTTCAGTCAGGATTCAGAAAATATCATAGCACTGAAACTGCCCTCACCAAAATAATCAGTGACCTCAGACTAAACTCTGACGAGAATAAAAAATCTCCATCTTTATCCTGTTAGATCTCAGTGCAGCATTTGATACAATCGATCACGATATTCTAATCGATCGTCTTGAAAACCATGTCGGTTTCTCAGAACATGTGCTGGGCTGGTTTAAAACATACATCAGAGGGAGGAAATTCTATGTTAAACTAGGAGATCACATGTCTGATATATACGACAACAACTATGGAGTTGCACAAGGGAGTTGTTTAGGTCCTTTACTCTTCTCCCTTTACATGTTACCGCTGGGTGATATCATCAGAGAACATAATGTAGATTTCCATAGCTATGCGGATGATACACAACTGTACATATCTGCTGAACCAAATGATACAGCGATTAGCTCCATTACAGACTGCTTACTGGCAATAAATAAATGGATGAGTAAGAACTTCCTGAAACTAAACGAGAACAAAACTGAAATTCTAATTATCGGCTCCAAAACTAAAAAAGAAACATTAATAAAGAACCTGGGGGGACTAACCCCTTGGATCAAATCTGAGGTCACTAGTCTTGGGGTTATCATAGATTCAGAACTGAACTTCAATTCTCATATTAGCAAAGTGACGAAAACATCGTTCTTCCATCTCAGAAATATAGCAAAAGTACGACCATTTATTAATCAGAACGATGCTGAGAAGCTAATTCATGCATTCATATCTAGCCGGTTAGACTACTGTAATGCACTTTTCACAGGTCTCCCTAAGAAAACCACAGAGAGGCTTCAGCTAATACAAAACTCTGCAGCCCGACTGCTAACTAGAACCAAAAGGAGAGAGCACATTAGTCCAGTCTTAGCCGCTTTACACTGGCTTCCTGTAACATTTAGAATTGACTTTAAGGTCCTTCTCCTTACATACAAAGCTCTAAATGGACATCGCCAACACTCTAATAAATTACACACCAGCAAGAACACTGCGATCATCAGCTGCTGGACTACTAGAGGCTCCCAGAAGCAGTCAAAAGAGGATCGGTAATGCAGCCTTTATCAACTATGCCCCAAAACTATGGAACAAACTACCCCAAAACATCAGGGAAGCCAACTCGCTAGACATTTTTAAAAGACAGCTTAAAACCTATCTCTTTGCTCAGGCATTTCACTGATAGATATCTGCTACCACCTAGTGGCAAGAGGAAACATCAGGGATATCCTGACACAACTTGTATTTATTCTTACCCTGCCTACTCTTATACACTGCCTATCAAATTCATGTGTCGGTTATTGCACTTTTTACTTCTTACTGATGACTATTTTTAAACTGAATCATTTTAAACTATTCTTATTATTTGCTAGATCCAAATGTGAAACACTGTGATTATTTGTTCATGAATTACAGGAGTATTACTGAATAGAGAGCCTATTAGGATGCTAGATCCTAATGTGAAACACTGTGATTTGCCATATCTTGCTATGCTCGCTCATGCCTGTATTTTTTATGTCCGTTCTATTTTATAATTTTTTTTTTCTACCTGTCTATCTTTTTATGCTCGCTTATGCCTGTATTTTTTACTGTTGTGAAGCACTTTGAACTGCAACCTCTGTATGAAAAGTGCTATACAAATAAAGTTATTATTATTATTATTATTATTATTATTATTATTATTATTATTATTATTATTATTATTGTGTTTTATGAAATCCTATTGGTAAATGGAGAAAATGTATACCTGTTTCATATTGTGATCAAATGTATATGTGTGATTTTCCATTCTAAACCAATAAACTATTCAATCAATCAAAAACCTACTTTATGAGAGTGGATACGAACTGTCACCAGGTAGTGGGAGCATAGCAGATCTGGGTCCGGCTGAGCCCCCGACTGTAGTGTAGGGGTATTAGAATTGGGATTTAGCAGAGGGAGCGGATGGGGCCTAGGGTTTACTAACCTAGGGGTTCTGCGCTGGTCCTTCTTGCCCTCCAGGGCGACTTACAGTAATTCCCCAAACACCCACACTTCCCCTAATACTTCCCACACCCTCTCACACCCGGTGGCAGTAGTGATAGATGATATAATTTCTCCCCAAAGCAGTACCTTTCCTTGTTGACGAGCGGAGACCTGTCCAGAATACCTGCCCCAATGATACATAGGCAGTGGATAAGAAGGGGTTAAGCAGTAATGCACATTAATCGAAAGAAAGGGGTTAAACAATAATACACATTAATTGACACACACACAGTGATCCCATTTGTACGCGCCTCTCCTTTTATATAAGTTGGGCATGCATTCAATACACGGCACAATGCATGGCACTTAGATCTTACACTCTACGGTAATGAAGGGTTAACCATCCCTGCGTTGTGTCTTAATCTATCCGCCCTCCGTTTGTGCATCCTATCAAATCAAATGTGCACAAACAAAGACCATCAGTACTGTTCAGTCATCTCCCTGTTCCCCACACCCCAACCAAATTTCACCCACCCCAGAGAATCCTGCTTACACATCCTGCAGAGTCTCAGACCGGCTCTGCCCCCCTCCTATGCTTGCCAGCTAACAGCTGTAGCCATGTTTCAGGCCAGGTTACATGAGAGCGAACTCATCGCAGGCTTTTCCTGCCCACGTCCGTCCGCCTCACAGGCCTGCAGGTTAACGGCTCTTTTCAATCAGACATCTGCTCCAAACATGCGTACCACATCTTTCCCTTACAAGCGCAGCCCGGCCGCGTGAATATTAAAGGCAACCAACTTGTGTTCAGCTTTTCGTTCAGCGTTTCTCTGATTGGCCACACGGCCACGTGACCGCCCTAGCACACGCCCTTATCCGCGCTGTGTGTTGTCAGTAACAGAGAGAGACGCGGCAGACGCGGCAGAGAGTGACCGCGGCCGTGCATGCGCATGAGGCTCCCCCAGGTGCTCTGAGAGGTGCTCGAGAGGTGCTCGTTGGTTAATGCCTCGTTGTGTTTGCGTTGTTTGTTAATGCCCGTTGTTGTTGGTTAATGCAGGGCTGTACGCTAAGCTTTTTCACTAGGGGCAACCTAAATTAGAAATTTAGGGGCAAAAAATATGTTTTAGGGGCAAATTTTTAAATAACAATTTTACCATTATAGTGCAAAAAAATATGTTCCTCCTGCCTCATTACTGTGGTCCTTTTATTTAACATTTAAGTGCTTTTGTTGTCAGGTTTGTATCTTTTATAATGAACCAACTAGGGCTGGGCGATATGGCCTAAATATGATATCACGATATTTTCTGACCTTTCGGCGATACACGATACACATCTCACAATGTTTTTCTTTTTTACCCCAAACAATTCATTATGAGGCTTACCAAGACAGTATGAGTTTGCAAGCTAACATTAAAGACAAAATAAAATACCCATGCATTTAGCATTTTTATATTATATATTAGATTTAGATTATTGGATTATTAGATTATATATTGCATATATTTAGCAATGAGATATTATATGATTTAGATATGAAATATGATGAATTGAAAATGGGGGACCCTGATGTAAACAAGACAAAAGTCTTTCTCTGGTCTGCATCCCCTTAACAATTGTATGTATTGAGCTGTACTGTACCCATTCTGCAATATGTTAATAAAGTTTTAAACCAATCAATCAATAAATAAATAGCATTTTAGCATTTTTATGAAACTACTGTATATTTGTATGTCTCTAAATGTTTTGATGAATTGAAAATGGAGGACCCTTATGTAAAAAAGCCGAAAGTCTCTCTGGTCTTCATCCTCCTGTACTGTATTGTACCCATTATGCAATCTGTTAATAAAGTTCTCATTCATTCATTCTGACGGAAAAACAGAATAATTTTGATTGACCGTAGAGTCTGCCAATTACGTCACAACGCTTGCACCCGCCCTGCTATTCTTAGCACCAATCGGCAAGCGCATTCGTTTTTGACTTCCTGAATGCCCCGTGTGCTGACATCAACAAAGCTACTTACATTAGCTCCCCGCGGCCCACGAGTAGGAGACCAGTGCTCTGCAGGATGACTAAATGAGGCATAATGATTTTACCTCAACGAATGTTATAATAAAAGCCTTTCCATACATCTGTCTGATTGAAAACTTTATTAACAGACCGCGGAATGGGCATATCTCAGCACAGGCTGAGATATGAACGAGTAACGTGTGGACCAGATTGACGCGACACAAGGTTTACACAACAGCCCCCACCCCTTGTTTTATTGTATTTGTACCTGTACTACCTGCTGTCAGCTGTTTATCTCTCTCTGTGAGCTTGATTAGCTCACGTTAGCTAGCGTTAGCTCCGCGGCTAACCCTGAACTAAATCAATGACGATCATTTCGAGTAGTTTTCACTGCACATAGAAGCAGCCAAACAGCGGGAGAATTTCGGGAGCATATGGCCAAAACCCAGTTAGGAACCATCGATTCCCATCCATACTACTAACTTTACTTTTCTTCATAGCTAAATCAGACAGTCAGCCAGTCTATCAGAGTGAGTGCTCAGTTGATTTTCCCCGCTGATCATACCTGAGTGCTCAGCGTCATCACACGCCTTGGATCATTTAGGAGTGAAAATGCGAATGCAAGGCTTGAAATCCCTACTCGCAAGCCCGCCCCCAAATATTATTTACCAATCGCAACGGCCAATTAAAGGGGCAATTTGCGATGAGATCATTGCAGCGTACAGCCCTGGGTTAATGCCATATCGATATCGCCGCATCACTTAACGCCATAACTAACTGCCTAACTAACTAACTAACTAACTATTTCGCGATGGACCCTGCCGCCAATGTGCAAGCTTTTGTGCCAGCACAGAGCAATTCGCATGTTTCATTGATTAACGCCATTACCTGCTGTGCTGTAGGCGCAAGCAGAGGTACAGTAAGGTACAGTAGGCGTCCGTGTAGGTTACATGTTTCATTGATTAACGTCATTACCTGCTGTGCTGTAGGCGCAAGCAGAGGTACAGTAAGGTACATAATTGTAAGTAGGTGAATTCTACACATCTGACAACGCCATCTGACAATATCATAATGATGTGTTTTCTATATTATATCCACAATCATTCATCTAAAAAATTGTATGGGCGTAAATACATGTTAAGATATTCAAAATCGTCACAGCAGTATAGTTTGTTTATACTTCAGAAGTGATGTACAGTGACGAGTGAATCTGGTAGTTGGTTGTTAAAAACGCGAAACATAATAACGTTACGCTTTCTAGTTCAGTCAGCTAGTTTGTTTATACTTCAGAAGTGATGTACAGTGACGAGTGAATCTGCCTCAACATTATGCTCCGCGCATTTCATAATCAGTCAGCGGTAAAAACGCGAAAACATAATAACCTAGTTTGTTTATACTTCAGAAGTGATGTACAGTGACGCGTGAATCTGCCTCAACATTATGCTCCGCGCATTTCATAATCAGTCAGCGTTAAAAATGCGAAACATAATAACCTAGTTTGTTTATACTTCAGAAGTGATGTACAGTGACGCGTGAATCTGCCTCAACATTATGCTCCGCGCATTTCATAATCAGTCAGCAGCCTGCGTCCTCCACTGCTGCCGCTTGCTCCTTGGATTTCATTTGGGACGTGGGGGCGGGGGGTTGCGGCCAATCAGAGAAAAGCTGAACACAAGTTGGTTGCCTTTAATATTCACCCAGGGTGGGGATGCCGGGCTGCGTGAATATTAAAGGCAACCAACTTGTGTTCAGCTTTTCTCTGATTGGCCGCGTAGGAGGCGGGGGTAATTGTATACAAGAATCCTCTTCCCATAATTTGGTAATTAACCACCCCTGGACTGAAAAGAAACAGGGAAAAAAAACGGAAGTTTTACTTTACCGTGCCGTATATCTAATGTAATGTATTCATTATGTGTCCTGCACCTGGGTTGTTTCGCATTCCCCCCCCCCCCCCCCCCCCCCCCCACTGAGCTGTGAGGAGAAAAAACGACACAATTGCATTTTCTGATTACACATCAATTTAACAACTTGTAAGAGAAATACCAATCGACAAATCCACACAAATGTGTAATGAACCACTTAGCTTTTTAGACATCCTGTCCTGACGTATCTCAGCTTCCACCCTCTCGGCACAAGTCTCCTCTAACCAGATCATGAAAAAAAATTGTTGGAAATAAAAGAAAAAGACAAATAATCAACACACTCCAATCTGTTGTGTGGCATCCCCACTTGTGAAATATCCACGCATACTAAAAACATTAAAGGAATAAAAAGAACAAAAGTAAAACCACATGCACTCATTCCACACCATAACTCAAACGGAACCAAGCATCCTGGTACCTGTAAACTGACACCTCAGAGTTTACATTGTCCTCTCCACAGGCACCTTTTCTCCTTTCATACAACACATTCAGTCCAGAAAATTAAAGAAAGAATATTACCCAGCTAACCAGCATTTCTGAAACCCTCTTTGGAATGTACCATGAAATAGGAAAACCCTCTGAGTTAATGCAACTGTTTTGGTCACATGATGTAACATGCCATTTCGTTTTACTTGTATTAGGAAATTTTGAAACAGTTACTAGAGTACTGCTCCAGTCCTTCTTATTTACTGAAACAAATTATACTAAATGATAAGCGATAATAATTCCAGTTCTATTTGTAGTATTAACCAAGTGTTTTGATGGGGGGGCAGGTGGCGCACAGAGATTACGTTCGTCACCAACACCGGGAGACACTGGATTCGCCTGTTCGAATCCAGCTCCCGGCGTTGCTATCAGCTTGGCTGGCCTCTCACACTGATACAATTGGCTGTATCAGGGGGTGGGAAAGCTGAAGGGTGGGTCCTGGGCGTTGTGGACAGCGACCCCTACAGTTCGGTCGGGGCGCCTGCTCAGCAAGTGTTTTGATATCCTTCTATTCAGATAGACAAGCCAACAGTCCTACTATTTATTAACGTCGTTATTGTAGAGCATTGTGCTAGTCTGATACACAAGCTTGAGACGTGACGGCCCCCGTACTACTCTGACGTCACTCAGGAAGTAAACACCGTTAGGTTAGGTTAGGTTAGCAGCATATAGCACTAGACTGTAACGTATCGTCCCTGTAAGATACTTGTATTAAATACCCATCTACGCCCACCTGCCTACCTCTCGTTCTTTCTACATGGTGTCAGACGTTGTGGACACAGTAGTCAACCCGCGTCCGAAAGTGAAAAGCGAAGGTTTAGGAGGTAGCCTATAACTAGGATATATAACGCGCAAGGACTCACGTTCAGCATGGTGGAAGGATTCCGCAAACCAGGCCCACTCGTGTTTGACAGCCACGTCGCGGAGAATATTCGAGCAAGAGTATGATATATTCATTGCTGCCGCACACTATGACAAGCCGCCTCGCTCTCAAGCCTTCATCTTGCTAAACCTGGCTGGCTCGGAAGCCATAGAACGGGAACGGGCGTTTGTATATGGACCAGCCCTGTACGATGGAGACGACGAGCAGGGAGAAGAAATAGTCCCCGCCCAATCAAGAGAAGACCCGGAGTGTTTGAAGAGGTAATTCCGTGAGTTATGTAATCCACAAACAAACGTCACTATGGAAAGGCACAAGTTTAATACAAGGAGCCAGAAACAAGATGAGACCATTGAAGCTTACTGTATGTCAGTGATTTAAAAATCAAAGCAAAGAGCTGTCAATTCGGAGATTTGCGCGAAGAGTTAATCAAAGATAGACTTGTGTGTGGCATAATAAATGATGGCATGAGGAAGCTACTACTCCGTGACAGCAAACTAACTTTAACCAAGGCAGTGGAGACATGTCAGATCCACGAAATGACAGAACAACACACTAGGACACTGGCTGCACCAAAGCAAAGCACAACCAATGTAGATAGCCTACGGCACAGAATAAAATAACGTGTTTACAAGAAGAAGCCAAATACAGAACACTCAACTCGGTCCATAGCCAGCTGCAGCAACTGTGGAGGCAGCCATGAGCCCAGACGAGAAAGGTGCCCTGCATTCGGCAAACAGTGTCACGGATGTGAGAAAATGAATCATTTCAAGCAGTACTGCAAATCCACTCCAGGGAGTCACAGAGACAATCCACAGCACCAATACAGAAAAAAGCACGCTGTGAACCAGGTTGACAGAACAATATCGTCAGGCGACAGCGACGATTCGTTCTACTGTGATGGAGTCACAGTAGTGACAAACACAGTCAATACTGTGGGATCACCAGCGACACAAAAGAGTGAAATATTCTGCAGAGTCCAGGTCCACGGAATCCCCGTCGAGCTCAAAGTGGACACCGGAGCCAAGTGCAACGTGATATCTCGCAAAACGTTCAACCAAGTGAAATACAAAGAGAGAGTGGATCGCTCCAGGACAGCGAGGCTGGTTGCCTACGGAGGAAATGAAATACACACATTGGGGACAGCAACCCTAGCATGCTACATAACAGATAAGTCCCACTCCCTACAGTTCCACGTGGTGCAACAAGACGTCCAGACGCTGCTGGGTTTACAAGACAGCCTTAGCATGGGACTGGTCACACTCAGTAAGGAGATACACCAGCTACATCTGACAGACGAGGAAAACTTCACACAAGATGTTCTCGGAATATTCAGACCTCTTCAAGGATGAGGTGGGTAGGCTCCCCTACACCTACTCCATGAAAATCGACCGAGAGGCCACGCCTGTCGTCAGGCCAGCACGCCGGATCCCAGTCGCTATGCGAGAGAAGGTTAAGATGGAACTGGACAGAATGGCAAGCACAGGCATCATAACACCAGTCTCAGAACCCACTGAGTGGGTATCTTCAATGGTAGCAACCCACAAGAAGAACTCAGACGACATACGCCTCTGCATTGATCCACGAGACCTAAACAAGGCGCTCAAACGCCCACATCACCCAATGCGCACTGTGGAGGAAGTAGCAGCGCACATGCCAAACTCAACCGTGTTCTCAACACTGGACGCCAAGAACTCTTTTTGGCAAATACCGCTGGATCACAAATCATCGCTACTGACTACATTCAGCTCGCCATTCGGACGATTCCGTTTCCTCAGAATGCCCTTTGGCATAAGCAGCGCCAGTGAAGTCTTCCAACACACAATGGAGCAAATTTTCGCAGGATACCCCTGTGCAGTGATAGTCGATGACATTATCGTTGGAGGAAGCAGCGAGAAAGAGCATGATGAAAATCTCAAGAAAGTCCTCGACAGAGCATGTGAAGTCAACTTACGGCTCAACTCCAAGAAATGCAGGTTCAGACTGAAAGAAGTTGGCTACGTTGGACACCTGTTCACAAGTCAGGGTCTTAAGCCAGACCCATCAAAGACGCAAGCGATCAGCGAGCTGCCTGCACCAGAAGATGTAACGGCTCTGCAGCGATTCCTCGGCATGGTAAACTACTTGGCCAGGTTTGTCCCAAACTTCAGTGAAATCTCAGCCCCCTTGCGACACCTAACGCACCATGACACGGAATGGTGTTGGTACAAGCAGCACCAAGACGCATTTGATGCGCTGAAACAATGTATCTCAAACCCACCCACGCTGATGTACTACGATGTCCGCAAGCCTGTCACACTCACGTGCGACGCTTCCCAGTATGGCCTAGGCGCGGCGTGTCTACAGGACGGTGTCCCAGTCGCTTATGCATCCCGCACCTTGACGGAGACGGAGAGGCGATACGCACAGATCGAGAAGGAGCTTCTCGCAGTAGTGTTCGCATGCTCCAAGTTTAATGACTACGTATACGGAAAGCACATCCTAATCGAAACAGATCATCAACCGCTGGTCACCATCCTGTCAAAGCCCCCACACACGGCTCCAGCCAGACTGCAGTGTATGATGCTTAGACTCCAAAGGTACGATTTTGAGCTGAGGTACAAGAAGGGGAAGGACATGTATCTCGCGGACACGTTGTCACGTGCTCCCAGACAAACCACAGACCGGCTTAGTGGTGAAAAGACAGACTTTGAGGTCATGGCAGTGAGACACATTTCCTCATCACGTCTGAACGAGCTCAAGGAACACACAGAAAGGGACCCAACCCTGCAGAAAATATGCAACATCATCAACCACGGATGGCCTGCGAGGGAGTCGACGCTGCCGGCAGGGGCTCGCCAATACTTTGCATTCAGAGATGAGCTCACAATCGACGATGGCGTCATCATGAAGGGCTCAAGAGCCGTCATTCCCAAATCACTGCAAATGGACTACATCACGATCCTGCACAGAGGCCACCCTGGCACAGAGTCAACCAAGCGCAGGGCGAGGGACATTGTGTTTTGGCCTGCCATGGCGAAGGATATCGAGGAGAAAACGGCATCATGCCACGTCTGCAACAGCACAAAACAACACCAACAAAGGGAGCCACTCAAGCTGCATCCCATTCCAGACTTACCGTGGTCAACCGTGGCGACCGACATCTTCGAGTGGAATGGACGTCACCACCTAGTGCTGGTCGACTCATACTCAGGTTGGTTCGAGGTGGACCTGCTGCGTGACATCACATCCAACACAGTGATAACAAAACTGAAAAGACACTTCGCTGTGCATGGAGCCCCACACAAAGTAATATCGGACAACGGGGCCCAGTACACAAGCCAGCGCTTCAAGGAGTTCGCCTCGGCCTGGGACTTCGACCATGTGACCAGTAGCCCGGAGTTCCCGCAGGCGAATGGACTAGCAGAGAGAGCTGTGCGCAGCGCAAAGCAACTCATGGAGAGGTCCAGACGGGACGGAACAGACGTCTTCCTAAATCTGCTCAACCTCTGTAACGTTCCACGTGACCAGTCACTTGGGTCACCGGCTGAGCGGCTCATGTCAAGACAGACACGTACCACCCTACCCATCTGCAAGACACTACTGGTTCCTAAGGCGAAGGACAACAAGATGATCAAAGCACAGCTCGAGAAGAAACGCAGCATTCAGAAGTCGTGCTATGACAGATCAAGCAGGCCCCTCCAGCCACTGGCCCAGGGACATGTAGTGAGGTTACAGACTCCACATGGATTCGACCGGATGGGCACAATCAAGAGCATCTGTAAGGAACCAAGGTCCTACGTCGTGGAGTCAGAAGGAGGAGAGTACAGAAGGAATCGGAGACACCTTCTTCCCGTCTCGGAACCGGAACCGCCACAGGGTGACCTCAGCGACCCCTGCGACCCCGATATCACTCTCCAACCTCCGACTGGCCAACCCGAAGGCAACAGTCACCCTGTCACCGAGAAGGCAGACGCTCAACAACACGCCCAGATACAAGAGACTGTTCAAAAGACTAACCCGCACACTCAGTCTCCGTACATCTCACGGGCAGGCCGCGTCTGCAGGCCAAACAGCAGATATATGTAGTGTTTGTCACAAGGACTGTTAAAAAAAAAAAAAAAAAAAAGGTGTAATGATGTTCATACTATACACATGTTGTGTATTACCACTTGAAGTACAGTTAACCTGTGGTTTGTTCAAATAGCCACATGCTAGATATTAATAGTAATCACTTCATGGCGTAATTTGTTATAGCCTACTAGCCTGTAGAGCATTGTTAGTATTTACATTAGAGCACAACTTAAGAGGAAGGATGTAGAGCATTGTGCTAGTCTGATACACAAGCTTGAGACGTGACGGCCCCCGTACTACTCTGACGTCACTCAGGAAGTAAACACCGGTCAGGTTAGCAGCATATAGCACTAGACTGTAACGTATCGTCCCTGTAAGATACTTGTATTAAATACCCATCTACGCCCACCTGCCTACCTCTCGTGCTTTCTACAGTTATTGTTTAATTTTAACTAGATATGGCTTGTAATCAAACGGTTCTCTGTCCTTTGAGCAGAGAACCTCTGAAATACTAAATGTGGTCTGCTGGTTCTCACAGCTGGTATTTGATCCTGACACAAGATAACATCCTGTAGTGAGAAAAGTTCCTCAGGCCCTGAGCTTCAGCTGCTTGGTATGTGTTACAAAAGATCAGATTAAACCGAATATATATATTTATTGATTGATATATATTGCATAATATTTGTATATCGTTTGATATCCCTTGTATATTCCTTGTACATATACACGGAATATCCCTTTAGCCTAGTACAGACCATAATATTTCATTCTCCTATTGGACAGCGGTCCACAGGCGCCAAGGCCATGCCTCCAAAGTCAGGTTCAAAGTCACCGCCGGGGACATGCCTGGACAAGAATGGTATTGCCCAAGGATATGAGACAGGAATAAAGCTGGTACTAGTTTATTCATCTAAGCGTATAAATACGTTGCAGGTGGATACAGAAGTGTTGTTACCCAATAAGTTGAAGCCTCACTCACGATGCTACGTGCGGTGAAGTATGGCCTGTTTGGCCCCAAATAGAGCATTGAGACCGCGTGCGAATTAATAACTGAAGTGTCAGAGTTTGGCGCTATACCGTCGAGTGCGACATATTTCTATTAAGTCAGTAATAGTCTATTTGTGTATAGTGTATCGTGCGGCTAAAGTTCTACAGTGACCAGCATCACCAACGTTTTCCTCGTATCAGCTAGAGTGCTTATCCAGGCTGGGCTGCTTTCATGGCGCTTTCACCCGAGGAGCCCTAGACGAGGACCGTGTGGACATGTACACTGGATTATCTACCCGACGACTGCATAGCCCTTTACGGCTGGATTATATTTGCTTTTGGTCCTGTAATTAATGGAGCGGAGAATCGCCGACGCCCACACGTGTGTGGGATTTACCCTGTGAGGAGCCACGTCGAGTCTGCGCCTCAGAGAGCCTGAGGCAGGCTAGCTTTCTTCCATGTGGAGCTACAGGCTACGGAGAACAGCTGTATTCGTCTGTGGATCAAGATCTTATTGCACCGTCTCCCGTACTCGGAGTCTCCTTATCATCGTTGACCCAGACTCTATTACCGACAGATCCTCTACCCTTGCTGGCTTACAACCGGGGGGACCCTTCCAGTATCTCCCGCTATATATTACTAGTGTACCATAGATATAATTCCCTAAGATTCAGGTTGTATAATTACCTCCTGCGTAACTAGAGAATGGACATTCATTATTGATTTGCCTACGCACATTCCTTTGCCTTATAAGCGCATTCAAAGTGAAATAGAGAAGTATATTATGTACCTTTTGCTGCAATAAATACTTAATTACAACTTTGTGTGGAACCGATTCATTGTGGGAAGTGTTCATCATTATATATATCATGTACTGTATGGCCAGTAATTAAAGTACATAAGACGGTAGTGGTTTAATGATACCATACTTATCAATACAGTCAGGGAATTGTACCCCTCAGTTACAGTATGCAAATATGCACGCTATTGTTAGGCTTTTACCAGATAACAGAATCGTGTTACGACCTGCCGGTTTTCTGGCCACAGTCGACTGTATTCCACTAAAGCTTTGTTTATTTACGACCTGCTATCAACAGCCTCAATCACTCACTGAAATCAAAAGACACACAGACAAAAAACAGACAACAACCCCAATCATCCACAGATTACTAGTTAAACATTCACAAAGACAAAACCATTCAACCTTGTTTCACTCATGCATCAAAAACCAAGTCATTCAACATAAATCTCTCAACCACAACACAACATAACTCATTAGTAATTTGTACAAGTTTACAAACAATGTTAGTTGTCCTCCCTTTCCTGCTCTCAACTCAGGCTAATCTAGTTCTCCTTTTCTGGACTCCTAGTACCCGAGAGTCTAAAGCTATTCCTTCTAAACCAATAGTCAGCCAATCAATGTCATAACCCCACTTTAAATGACTTATCCTATTGATTTCCTCGCTCACACCTCTCAGCTGCCTCCTGAATTAGCCTCAACTGTCTTATCTCGTCCTGTTCTGTAACCCTGTTGTAAAAATAGCTCTTTCTGTTATCTTTCACCAACTGCACTCTCCAATCTTCACCTCTGACCCCTACTTCCCCTATCTGGCTTTAACTGCAACCATCTACAACAGGTTTACCATCCCCTGTGGCACTTTGTGACCTAAGCATACAGTCTCCCCTGAGGCCCTGTTGGCCCTCGGGCATAAACCTTATCTACCCTCTCCGTGAATACAGGCCCCCTGTAAATGATCAAAGGGTTATACACACATTCCTGCCGCTTCTAGGGGGAAGGCTAATCCCCCCCCAGAGTTAAAATTAACACACATTTGCCTGTTCTTTCAACAGCCAAACACAGAGAAACTATGGACTGAATATAACAATCCCACACTTATCAAAACATCACAATTATTGTAAACAGATTTACTTAATCATTAAAAAAACATCAAACAGGTCCCCACCACTAAATTATCATTTCTTATGATTGGGCTTGCATATATACCCCCCAACAAGCCTTCTATCATTAAATTATCATACTATGATTCAAGGATTTTGCAGCAAATTTCAATATAAAACATTAGCTAAATCACCAGTGCATTAATATCTGACATCTTAACATCAATGCATTCAAACACAAGCATCTTAATTCAAGTCAAACAATACGCTCCAGTAAAACACAACATCATTATTCCAAACTAAAACATCTTTTAAAACAATTTTACAACCTAAACAGATTTAAAAATTACAATTTAACACAACATTATTCAAGTAATTAATTTAATTTGTTCAAGAAATAGCCTTATTTTTAACACAAATTCCTAGAAGTGGTTAGTTTCAAGTGCACCAAGACTAAATTGTTGTAAGCCAGGTCTTCCTGGGAATGATAACCATGTACAAATGTGATAAGTGATTCTACTGCAGTTGTATTCGTCTAAACCTTAAGCAACATGTCCTCTTAGTGTAGAGCGCTTTCCAAACTCAGCCTATAGCTACTCTCAAACTGCCCCCCTTGGTAAGGGTAAGGACATACACTTTGAGTACAACAACACATTGCTTACTTGACAGCTTCAATGTATATATTGTTCCTAATTCTTAATGACACATTTACTCATAGCAGTCAAATTGTGTGTTTAACTGTATACAAGTAAACGAAATCATTCCCCAGTATACTCACTGCAATGCTTGCAGTATAAACCCCCATTATTTTTCTCCTCCCAGCTAATATCACATGTACACATTCCCCCCTTTTTACACAAACCTGTAGTAAACACAAACACAAACGGACCCACTTCCAGAATATCTTTATAACACAGCAAAAATATAACTCACCATTGTCCCCTGAGCGAGTGAATGAAACAGCGTCCCGTCCCCAGAATAGCTCCCGTACCAACGCGCATGCGCATCAGAGCAAACGATGTATACCACGACAATGAACTAACTACAACCTCAAAATACTCTGTTTGGCCCTAATACATTGCAACGACGTCCACCGCACACTCTAAACACCTCTAACCATCATTTCCAAAACTCCGCCACACACACACGCCGCATGTATACTGTTAGGAAATACCCTTATAGTTAT
This sequence comes from Notolepis coatsorum, assembly GCF_963971535.1. Classification (NCBI taxonomy): domain Eukaryota; kingdom Metazoa; phylum Chordata; class Actinopteri; order Aulopiformes; family Paralepididae; genus Notolepis; species Notolepis coatsorum. The sequence continues at coordinate 144,093,045 of NC_140171.1, read as the reverse complement.
TTTATTGAATGAAGCAGTGAGACAAGTTGAGTCTGAAGTCTGGTGCCGCCAAGGTTTTTATCTCGAAGTACACAGAGAACACAGGAAGGATAGCTCTTCAATCCGGACCACGCACCTCCGCACACAGAGCGAGCCAGTGCCAAGTGGTGGTTTCGTCAATACATCGTCACATCATTTATACATTTCTCGTCAGAATGGTGTGTGTATATCTCTCGGTGTGTATCCATGAATGTCTGTGTGGTGTGTGTGTGTGTGTGTGTGTGTGCTGGTGTTTGCTTAGATGAGGGAAAGGAGGGGCTGATTCCTCCGCTCTCCTTATCAGATGCTTTTCTGTGTGTTCATGTGTGTTAGTGTGCTAGAGTGTGTGTGTGTGTGTGTGTGTGTGTGTTGGTGTGTTAGAGTGTGTGTGTGTCGGTGTGTGTGTGTGCTAAAGTGAGACACTCTCGAACAAAAAAGGGGGGGGGTGTGTATGTCTCTCTATGTGTGTGCATTGATGTCTGAGATGACGGCATATAATTTGTGTGTGTGCATGTGTGTTGGTGTGTGTGTGTGTGAGTGTGTGTGTGTCGGTGTGTGTGTGTGCTAAAGTGAGAGACATGAGTTTGCATGTCTAGGTGTCACTCTCGAACAAAAAAAGGGGGGGGGGGGTGTATCTCTCTCTATGTGTATCCATTGATGTCTGTGTGATGTGTCCGCAGAGTGTGTTAAAGTGTGTGTGCTGGTGTGTGTGTAGGCTTTTGCATGCTCCTGATATCATCATGCACCTGTGTCCAGACTGTTTCAAAGGGGGCCCTATGTTTACACAGAGACCGTTTCATGGGGCGGCCTGTGTCTACACAGAGACATCTGACGTCAGTGTACAGCCTGAAGAAGATATTGACAACAGATCAATGAATTAAAACTATCAATCCCCCTTTTGACATATAAATCTATATGTCAACACAACAATTCATTGTGCACCCAACAATATGACACAACCATCAATCATCAAGACATACACTAAGCATGGACCTGTCAAAAGGCCAAGGTCAGGAACAAATAGAGTACATCTCCGGACATATACCTACATATCGGATGACCACCAATACTGCCATCAATACATCAGACCTGCACTTAATCCAAGAGGGCGTGTATATCATAGAAGCGTGAAGCTTAACTATACGGGGGCCCAGAGGCAAACATAGCACGAAGCGCATGGAATAGCAGAGACATGTGACAATTAGATGGTCCAGTGGTCATCCAGTAGCGTCCAGTGTCGTCAGGGCCGTAGATGGGCAGGCCATAGATCAAAACACGTGAAATACTAATTACAATTACCCAATATAACCCACAACTAACACGAGGCAAGATCCACTGTATATTCATAGAGGAATGAAAACACAAAAAAAAAATACCAATAAACTGACGTTGATTTAAGATTAACCAGGACCTGTAAAATATGGAAATGATGCTTGACCGCTTTCGCACAATGTACATGCCTGAAATACTATGTAAGACAGTTCAGCCAGGTCAGTTTTCTTTTGCACAATATCAACCATATCTCAAGACAGTTCAGTTGCAGTTCAGTCACATTTCGCATAATTTCAATCAATTTATACTTTCTCATCTATTATTAATTTATTCAGTTGTTGTGTCCAATTCAGTTCAATTTATTCAGTTGTTGTGTGGAGTCCACACAGAGTCCAAACACCGCAGGCCATCAGGCAGAGAGTGGCGAACGACACCGTAAGTCAGCCATCACCCCCAGAGGACACTGCATCATACTGAATTCAGGCCGAAGTCCTGTTGCCGGCCCCTCCCCCTCAATCCGGCACCAGCCCTATATTTTCAGGCGAGCAGCGAGCAACAGCTCGTGACATCGTCGGGGTTGTATTTCCACCCCACCACCGGCGGAGAAGGGCCTCGGTACGGTTCTCAGCATGACCACAGCGTCCCTAATGAAGCGGATGACAGCTGACCGTTCCCCATCGCGTCCATGGTCGCTCAGCCTCTCCCCAACCCGATAGCCTGCGGAAGAATCAAAGCACACAGAACACCACACAGCTTACTCAACAACCAGTACAATGCATCCAGACTTATTTATGAGAAAACCCATTGATTGAAATACATAAAAAATGCGTAAAGAACCACTCAACTTTCAGATTCCAAGTTCCGGCACATCCGCGTCATACTTCGTCACCACCACCCAAACTCACAAAATGAAAAAGAAGCCCACATCAGAGATACATAAAAAATAATGCAATGATTTTCAATGGTTGCAATCTCTATGCCGAAGGATCATTAGAAAATCAGACTAAAATTCACATAAACCAAATCAAAACAAAACACACATTGTCCCACATCAGAGTATACAATATCCTATGAGTAGACAATATTCTAATGAGTATACCATAAAAAGGAAATAAAAAACAAAACACGCAACAATATCTTGACCCCATTCTCACAACCCTACCACGACCTCATAGAAACTTGCAGTTGGTTCCCCCACATCCTCATCCCCGGACGCCATCATGTCAGCAGAGTCCGGTGGCTCAGACACGGGGGACCCCAGCTGGACAGGAAAGAGACGGGGAGGAGAGCCGGCCGGCGCATCCTCCAAGGGCTCCTCATAGGCCGGTGCCTTGAGCACGGATCCTGCACTCGTCTCGTGGGCATCCTCTCCATCCCCCAACAGGGCCCCCAACTCGCCCATACACAGGGCCTCCAACTTGGCCTCCAACTCGTCCATATCATACATACCACCCTCTCCATCGCCTACACACCCAGCCTCCCCCCCATTCACCATCATCTGGTACCCAGCATCCCCTTCATTCACCATCATCTGGTACTCCGGTACTTGCGCGAATCTCGTGTCAACCGCAGTCACAATAACTTTCTCACAGAGTTTCCTGATGCATGGAATACAACAGCATCCACATAGGACAAATAGTGCCACAGACGTTATGAGGGTTACCATCACTGACGCTATCAGCCCTTTCCACTGACCAAAATGTTTGCTCAACCATTCACTAACGACATTTGTCACTCCTGAATCAGTCGCCATACTTGCAGACAGGGTCCTCAGCCCCTTCAGGGCTCTGGTTACAGACCCATCACCGGCTGTGTTGTTGGGGAGGAAAATGCAGCATTGGTCCCCAAATAGCGAGCACACGCCCCCTTTCTCGGCCAAGAGCATATCTACAGCGATCCTATTTTGGTAGGCCATCAACGAAGTGGCTGATAATTGCTCAGACAGTCCCTCAATTGCATCACGAGTCATGTTCCCTAGCCTCTGTAGATTGAAATGAATATAATTGATTCGGTCCACATTCTTATTAGGGGTGATCCAGACGAAGATTGACTCGAACCCTGCAGCAATCTCGTCCACCAGCTTAAACTCGCTTGGTACCCCCCTTGGGATTCCTATTGCATCCACGTACGTAGGATTACCTGCATACAAATCAAAGCTTGCCGCTCTCCTCCTGCGGAAGAAATGCAGGGGATGCCTGACACGTATAGCAGCAGCAGCTCGTTCTATGTCAGCTACGGAAATAGAGGTTATTGTTACCGGGGCAACCAGTGAGATCAACGTACATGACCCTGTCCATGCCTTATCGAGCGTGTTCCTCAACTTTGTCCCTCCACAATACCAATAGATGTCCGCACGTGATTTTGTTAGTCTAGACACATTTTCCCAACGGGTAACATCTATGGTGATGTTGCACCACGTCTTGTCTATAGTACCCATCCTCTTCTCATCATTTGGTCGGATGTGATCGCGCCTATAGCACACATGATCACCCCGTATTGGATTGAACAAGGGGGGCCTTATGTCTTTGGGCGAGAGTGGGTAAACCCCGTCCAGGTATCTACACCCTTTACTGGGGTTATCAGTCATCATGAGTTCAGTCATGCACCAGGTCTCATTAATTGAAAACATAGAGGGTACCGTTAGTAACGCCGGTCTCGCTCCTGCACATATTACACATTCCCTTCTGGTTGCAGCCGCCGCATTTTCAGTGAAATCAATCCAATAATTCTTCTGGAAGAATCCAGTTTCCCTGGCAAATGCCCTCTCAATCGTGTCAGAGTCCCCTTTTACAGGTCCAACAACCAGGGAATTGTCAAGGTTTCGAATTACAGGCCTGGGTGGTACGGACAAGGGAGGTACTTCAAGGAGGTCCTCCTTGATTATTATGTGGAACAGAGCACTCGGAAAATCATTGGAGATAGAGGTAAGCCAAAACGACCCCCAGTCGTGTACACCGGGGTCTACAAGGGTTAAATCCAGAGGATTGCAGTTAGCTTTGGTACAGTTCCCGGGTCTAGGTAGTTTGGTGAATACCAGTCTCTGTATCAAGTCTCTACCACTGGACCTTCTCATGGTGGCGTCTATGGGTCGCGGTCCCTTCCTGGGATGTCGGGTGGCCCAGGCCGCCCTCTTGTAACTATCCCAGCAAGGATTAGTGTGGACCGGCTGGTCGTAGTAACTCAAGCATAATACGAACATCTCGTTCGTCATCAGCTGTTGGTATGTAACAGGGTTACCGTTGCACGTCAGGATCTCACATGCGTCAAATCTGTAGCTTGCCGTAGCTCCGATATTGAATCTAAACCTAGCGGGGGGGCGTGTCATCCTCCCAATGTCTTCCGACTCCCCTCTCTCATGGGATAACTTAGATACAGCAATAAACCTAGATGGATAAGGGCCCCCGGGCGTGTATGGCTCAGAAACGTCTCGTCTCTCCCGGCTGTGCTCAACCCTTGGCACACCAGAGCTAACATTACCAGAGATATCACATTTAGGATCAGATTTTGGGTTTGGGATGTCGAGCGGGAATGCTACAGCATACCGTAAATCCAATGGTGGGCCTGTATCAGAGGGGATTGCAGTTGTATTTCCTGCTTGTGTGTTCCTATAATATCTATCTACCCCCCATACGAAGGGAGCAATAACCAAGGCGGTCATTGCGACAATAATGAATATTATCTCGGTAGCTGAGCATCCCAACCCGGCAAGTGCCCTCTTACTCTTGGTAGCTGGACATCCCAACCTGGCGAGTGCCCCCTCACCCTTCAATTTGGTGTATTTGGACCCGGGCATTTTTGTCTCTAATCACTGGATACTTCGGCCAGGTCCCTCCGTACTGCGTTAAGATCCCGCTCGGTGGGGTCTCTTGACTTACAAATATGTGTCTTATGCAGCCAATTACTGAGACGTTCCTCCCTAAGCCAGACCTTAACACAATGGGTAGTTACTTCTGCTACCTTGAACGGACCTAGCCAGCGTGGGTCAGACCAATTGAATTTGTTCACTTTTCTCATCACCCAGTCCCCAACTTCCACTGGGCTGGTTTCCACTTCTCTGTCGTCCTTGGTCAGTATCTCGATCACCTGTTGAGATATTGCCATTACAGCGTTGGTCATGCCTTTTACGTAATCACTCAATTCGGAGTGTGCCAGCACCAATGGTGGAGTAGTACTGGGCGCGGTCTGAAACGGGCACGGCATCTTCCTACCAGTAAGCACCTCATGAGGACTTACATTGAGAGTCGCAGAGGTGCTGGATCTCATGGTGAAGAGGACTATGGGAAGGGCTTCCGGCCAAGCCAAACTGGTTGCTTTGCAGACTTTTGCCAACCCTTCCTTGATAGTGCGGTTTGCCCTTTCTACCAGCCCCTGCGATGCGGGGTGGTACACACCCCCGAATCGGTGTATTATACCGAAATGTTTCTCCACCTCCTGGAGGGCTTCATTAGAGAAGTGGGAACCATTATCGGACCGGATCGCTTCAACTAGCCCGAATCTGGGGATTAGTTCTCTGATTAGCCATTTAATCACTTCGGTTGCCTTCTCAGTCTTGGTGGGAATGGCCTCTACCCACCGGGAGAATGTGTCTACACACACTAACAGATACCTCTTCCCCTCCACCCGATGTTGCACTCCCATATCCGTAAAGTCTATGCAAATTTCTTTCCATGGTGCCGCCGGGGTGGGAAAACTACCGAGACCTGCTTTCAGTGCTGCCTTTGGGTTAAACTCACAGCATATCTCACATGATAACACAAAGTATTTACAAATATCCCTTAGGTGGGGGTGCCACCAGTGCTGGGAGATGAGGGTGTTAACCTTTGACCCTGCGCAGTGCCCTCTACTATGTGCTTCCTGACAGAGTAAGTTGAGTAGTCCAGCCGGAGCTACCACCTTCCCCTCATGGTTCCTATATATACCCTCCTGATCTCTGCTCGCTCCCTTCTCTAGCCACGCCTGCTTCTCCATGGGAGCCGCACCCTGCTGAAGTTCTCTGATTCGCTCACTCGTTAGTTCTCTCCCTTCTGGAGTGTCCTGTTTTCCTTTAGTTGGTTTCTGGACCAATTGCTTCTGCACAGTGGGGTCTCGGTATCCAGCAACGCGTTTAGCCTCCATATCAGCAGCGTTGTTCCCCTTTGTGATATATCCCTCCCCCTTTTGGTGTCCTTTGCATTTCAGTACAGCCACCTCAGCAGGTGCGGTCAATGCTTCGTAGAGTTTAGTAAGCTGTGTCAGATGCTTAACAGGTTCCCCTGACGAGGTGACATACCCCTTCCTCCCCCAATGCGGCATGTCAACATGAATCGCATGTGTGGCATACGCAGAGTCCGTATGCAAGTTTACCCGTTTACCCTCAGCTGCTAAACATGCTTCTGTTATCCCCACTAGTTCAGCCAACTGGGCTGACGCGGTCTGGGGTATTATGCCCGATGTCACTGTGGAGTATCCCCCATCCATTCCCAGTTCTACCACAGCATAGGATGAGATAAGTGCACCAGTGGGGCCATGATGACTGTGTCCGTCGCTAAACAGTGTCATGTCTGGTGAGTCGAGTGGGAGGTCAGACAGTGACTCATGCAGCTTCATCTCTTGTCGCGTTCGTTCAATACAGCAGTGGGTGTCTGCTCTGCATTCATGATCCTGTTCAGTTTCCATTTGCTCAGCCATGTTAACCCTATCTGTGCTGAAGTGTACATGGGTCATCCCTAAAATGCGCTTCAGGTTTTCCGTCCTATGGCTTGATAGTGTAAACGCACTAGCGTCTAAATATGCCTTGACACCATGCCCTGTATGTACAATGGTCTGATTGTCCATTGTGATGTGTGATGTCTTTTGTAAAGCCTTACCTATGGCTGCAATGTTACGAGTGCATGATGGATGACCCATCTCTATTTTATCTAGTCTAGTACTATAATACATCAGCACCTGTCGCCCCTTCTCTGTCTTCTGGTACAGGACTGAGTTACAGATCCCGCCCGTTTCGGAGACATCTAGATGAAAAGGTTCGGAGTAGTCAGGTGTGTGGAGAGAGCATGCTTCGGACATGGCTGTTTTAATCTCTATGAAGGCCCTCTCGGCCTCTCCGGTCCAGATCAATGGGGCTTTATAGTCTTGATATCCTGCCTCCGTCATCATCTGTCTCATAGGAGTCACATAATCAGCAAAGTTTGCTATGAAGTTCTTACTATACGTCACTAGTCCTAGAAACTTCATCATTTCTCGTACCGTGGTTGGTTTTGAGTAGTGCAGGATGTCATGTCTAGTGCTATTAGTCATCTCAGCGCCGTCTTGGCTGATTACCTTCTGGAGGAATACAACCTGTGGGCGTCCTACTTGGAGTTTTTCTCGAGACACCTTGTATCCATAGTGGGCTAAGGAGGCTAACACAGCCTGTGTCGCCGTCATGATATCAGCAGAGGTTTCAGCCGAGATCAAAATGTCGTCCACGTATTGGTAAATGGTAACGCCCTCCGGCAACTTAATGCCTTGAAGGTGTGTCTTCAATACATGATTAAAAATAGAAGGAGAGTCTATATATCCCTGGGGCAACCGGGAGTATGTGTATTGTTGCCCCTTGTAGGTGAATGCAAATAGTTCTTGACTCTCATCATCTATGGGGATACTGAAGAAGGCATTAGCAAGGTCAATACAGGTGAACCATATCTGTTCAGGTCTTTTTGCATTCAATATGGTGTATGGGTTTGGTGTATCATACTTAGTGGTCTCGACCACCTTATTGATTGGCCTGAGGTCCTGGATCATTCTATAATCCTTTTTACCTGGTTTGGGAATTGGATTTATAGCGGTGTTCCAGCGAGACCGGGTGGGGTGTATTACACCTCCAGATACTAGTCCCTTAATAGTATCTTTTATCCCGTCCTGCTGGGCTTCACTGAGCTTGTACTGAGCCCGAAATATGGGTGTGGTTCCTGGCTTAGTTTTAATCGAGATTGGATCTATCTTTAGCCGTCCAACATCCATTGGTCCCTGGGACCACAGTGATTGAGGTAGCGAATCTATCAGTGCATCAGTGTCGGGGTGGTCTGTGTTTTCACGTCCATGTGTTCTTGGTAAACGTTGTTTCTGGCATTCTACCGTGACCTCTGATTCGTGGGTTATTCGGTATGATTTAGTTCCTGGAGAGTACCAGAGTAAGTCATGCTGCGTTTTTTCCCAATCAGTAGCCTGCATGCATGCCTTAATCATGGGGCCTAGGTTTTTCGCTTCACCCCCTCTAGTAACCCCTAGGGTAAGGTGCGGACTAGAGGAGGTTCCTAGGTTATAATACTCAGCCTGTTGTGGGGTCAGTACCACCCCAGCCGCGGTGCCTGCTTCACCTACATAGATATGTTCTATCCGGAGTCTAGGTTTTGCGTCATCTTGACCCTTTCCCCATCCCTCCCACAGGGCATCATAATTCTCATCCTCCGCTAATGAGTAGAAGAACGTACAGTGCGGAGGGTCATTTGGGGCTTTTTGTAGGTACTGGGAAGAGATCCAGGGTAGCCATGTTCGGTTTGCGTCGTGGAGCTTGCTGCTGTTAAAATCCACGCACACTCCCCACCATACCTCAGCCATTGTGTCAGGGTGGGGCTGGCCAAACTGTGTCTGCTGGACCATTTGGTGCTTCATCACCTGCCATGGCGTGGCACATGTTAATGAACTCCCATCGGGGAATAATATGTCCATGCTAAGGGGGTGACACATTATCTCAATATTAAGAGAGCCCAGTATGTCTCTGCCTATCAAATTAAGTGGGCAGCTCTTAGCTAATAGAAATGAATGTTTAAATCTCTGTGTTCCCCAAACACAGTCGGTTGTCTTAGACAACGCCCACATTTCGGTGTTTCCCGAGAACCCAGTTACAGGGACGGCATCCTTTGAGTGTGGCAAGTGTGTGTTAAGTGTAGAATACCGTGCTCCTGTGTCCACCATAAATAAATGATCACGGCCGTTTATGGTTAACTTGACCATGGGTTCCATGAATAATTTATCTACGCTGGACAAATCGCCTGTGTGTGGGTCTGGGCCTCCCTATTGGTTCTGGAACATTTGGTGTGGCCCACCACGGGGCATTTGATTCGGGCCGGGCGCCTGGTGGGGCGGGGGCATTATGGCCCTGGCACCCCTCCCCCTTCTCCCTGAGTTGTAGGGACATTCGCGGGACCAATGACCAGGCATTCCACATGAAAAACAGGTTCCTGTCCCGGGCACTGGGGCGTCTCGCATCGGGGGGTAACCCCATGGTCCGCCGCCCCGCCCCCTTCCATACCCCCTCCCATACCCCCTCCCATACCCCCTCCCATACCCCCTCCCCCCCTGAGTTTGGAACCTCTCGTCACCCCTATCCCATTCGTCGTCCATGTTGGACATCTGGTACTCCGCTGGTGGGGGATACTGAAGGTATTGTGGGGTGTGAGGGGATTGACAGTATGGTTCCTCAAGAATTACTTGTGGCATCTGTCTATATGACTTGGCGCTATTCATTTTGTCTTTCATTTCTTTTGCCTGTCCCTTCAGAATATGCGACTGGAGATTAGCCAGTTCCTTTTCAGATTCTGCTCTCTCCTCCAATTCCACATCTATGTAATGGACTAGATGGGAGGACCAGAGTTCATGAGAGAACTCATTTATGCCAATAATACCTCTGAGCTTTGCTTGAACGTTCTTGTTCATGGACCCCTCAACTGCACCGCGAAACAGTTTATCCATGGTTGGGGTAGTGTAATCCCCGGTGCTATCTACCCACGTCTCCCTGACCCTGAGTATGTATTCCATCCCGGTTTCATCAGGTTTCACTGGTAGGTTGTTCAATTCACGCACATTCTGTTTCGTGGGGTATTTCTTCCTAAGTGCCGGCCATAATAGGTCAATCAGGTCACTTAGGGGGGTGTCATCTGGATCCCCCCTTGTATGTGCCTCAATTTCTACCCCCTCTAAGGCAGACCGAGAGGAGCAAGCAGCGAACACTTTACGAAAATCCCCCATGGCCGGTTCATGCCCCACACATGTGTCTAAATATGCCTTGATAAACATGGTTGCACCCTTATTGATGTCCGGCATACTCTCCTTCATGAGTGTTACGTCTCGGAGTGCCATTGGCGAGAATGTCGTGGTGACCCTACCAGTACCGGACGATTTGCTATGTGTGAGGGGCATCATATAGGCTCTATCGGGTCCCACCAGATTGTACACATTACTACCATACCTAGTCGGTGGGGCCCGAGTCCTATCTACCCGTTCCAGGTCCCTCCGTGTTGCTGGCGTGGAGGTCAATGGGGGTGACTGTTGGAGGTGACTCCCCACCCAGTCTTGTACCCCCTGGGTTTGTCTATTCTGAGGCGTGCCCGTAACCAGTACCGATTGTAGCTGAGTTATAAGGTCCTGCACCTCGGCTAATCCTATGCTACTTACGTCACTTGGGCCGGCACCTAAGCTGGCTCCTGGTGCCGAGGTCTGGTTATCTATACACCCCACGGGCCCCCCGGTCGATTCTCTGATACTTGCGCCACTTGAGCTGGCGCCCGAACTGGTTCCTAGTGCCGAGTTCTGGGTGTCTATCCTATACCCCGATCCTATGACACTTGTGTCACTTGAGCTGGCACCTGAGTTGGTTCCTTGTGCCGAGGTCTGCGTGCCTACTCTATACCCCACAGGCCCAGCTTGGTTTGTTCCTGCGTATGGACTGGGCGTGAGATTACTACTATGTTCCGCCACTTCTGTCAGGTATCGTAGGGTATCATCCTCCCTAACACTATTGCCACCGGATGGTCCGGTATCCAATAGCCCTGCTCTGATCACAACCAAAGGTCCCATAAATGCTGGTGCAGGTGTTGTCAGGGGCATTTTTAATGGCACCTGTGCATCTGCATATGGTGGTGGTCGACTAGAGAATGGATTGGTCGTGCTAAACACAGGAGCTGTTGGAGTGAATGGGGGAGCCTCAGCCGCTATGAGGTTATCAATCACCCTCTCTGCTGCCCTTTCTTCCATCTGCATAGTCAGTTTAACCTCTCCCAAAAAACAGGAGCAGTCAGCTAGGAATGACTCGGCCTCGGCTAGCTCCTGCTTAGCTCTAGACTTTACTTTGAAACCGTAGGTTTTCATTCCTTGCAAAACAGCCATCGCATTAGCTACTCTTGTGGCTGCTTGGCCTGCACATGTGCCAAGCTTCCCTTTTACCGGCGCCTTCTCCGTCCATTGTCCAAACACTCCGACCTTTTGGACCCGTTCCGCCCATTGTACAAATCTTGTACTGGCTTTGTCTCTTTCTTTGTCGGCTACTTTACCCAGCCAACGTGAATGTGTGTCTACTAATACTCGTCCGACGCTACCCGGCTCACACGACCTCCACTTTTGTATAATGCGTTCCGCCATTTTATTACAACCTCAATTAAAAGAGGAAGGGGGGGAGAGAGACAAGAGAGAGTCAGAGAGAGAGAGAGAGACAGAGAAAAAGACAGAGAGAGGGGTATGTGTGTGTGTGTGTGTGTGTGTGTGTGTGTGTGTGTGTGTGTGTGTGTGTGTGTGTGTGTGTGTGTGTGTGTGTGTGTGAGTGAGTGAGTGAGTGAGTGTGTGAGTGAGTGAGTGAGTGAGTGAGTGAGTGAGTGAGTGAGTGAGTGAGTGAGTGAGTGAGTGAGTGAGTGAGTGAGTGAGTGAGTGAGTGAGTGAGTGAGTGAGTGAGTGAGTGAGTGAGTGAGTGAGTGAGTGAGTGAGTGAGTGAGTGAGTGTGTGTGTGTGTGTGTGAGTGAGGTGTGTGTGTATGGGGGCCTTGTTACTACCTGGTACAACCCAATATTAGAACGTGCTTACTAACAACTCCAATATAATCCTCTTAATTATATTACCCAGTGTTTGAAAGTTAATTAAATGTGGGATAATACCAACCCCTTTAAATAACCCCCTGAACTATATATTTGTCTTTCCTCTAAACAATATACTTATATTTTCAAAAATAAGATACAAGAAAAAATTAAATAAAGATGAAATGCAAAGTTTCTGAGGAGAACAGGGAAAAAGGAAAAAAAAAAAAAAAAAAAAAGCAACAACATCCAGTCTTCTACCACAGCATAGAAACATGCAGTAGAAAAATGGGAGAGTCAGCGAGAGAGCGGGTGAGGTACGAGAGAGTGAGAGAGAGAGACAGAGAGAGAGAGAGAGAGAAATGGCTCGTGTTGTTGTAGTTTTCTCGACGACGTACAGCAAGCGGCACCAACGTAATATGATTATGTTGAATGTGTGTGAGAGAATGTGTGTGTGTGTATTTAGATGCGTTGGGGTACAGAAAGAGAGAGAGATAGAGAGAGAGAAGGAGGAAGAAGAGAGTTATAGAGAGAGGCAGAGGGGGGGGGAGGAGAAGGAGACGGAGTGTGAGGAGGTGAGTTATGGAGAGAGAGAGGGGGGAAGTAGGAGGAGGAGGAATGTGAGGAAGTCCGGGTGAGTTATAGAGAGAGGGGGGGAAGTTGAGTTATAGAGAGAGTACGAGGAGGAGGAGAGAGAGAAAAAAAAAATAGTCACCCTAACCACACAGCTTTATCACAACCTCCAATCGCTTGCGCTATTGAACTATTATCCGACCTATTTAAGTAACGTGTCCCTCCACTTTTGGGGGTCCGTTCAACTATGCTAAAGATGTTTCCTTCACTTGCTCCAGCTAAACCTGGGATTCAATACAAATTCACTATCCCCTAATGTCCCAACCCCGTCCGTGGATATTAATCTCAAAAGCCTGTATGTCGTTCAAATCGTTGCTATAATAACCAGCCAATCTTCTACCCCTTAATTTGGGGCGGGCCTTGTTGAAGAATATAGCACCAATTCGTCTTACATCTAAGCTTTTCTGTTAAGATTCAATAACATGCCACCCGCCTTAACATTCATACAGAATCAATTTATAGGCCTTCAACCTCCGTTGGAACTTTAACCAGCTTTATAGGCCTTCAACCTCCCGTTGGGACTTTAACCAGCTTTATAGGCCTTCAACCTCCCGTTGGGACTTTAACCAGCTTTATAGGCCTTCAACCTCCCGTTGGGACTTTAACCAGCTTTATAGGCCTTCAACCTCCGTTTGGGACTTTAACCAGATTTATAGGCCTTCAACCTCCCGTTGGGACTTCAACCCTATTCATAGGCCTTCAACCTCCGTTTGGGACTTTAACCAGATTTATAGGCCTTAGGGCCTCACAGATGTCAGCAGACGCAGGTATTTCTTTTCTTATCAAAATGACAAAAATAAAAATAATAATAATAATTCTAAATGACAAAAAATTCTAAATGACAAAAAAAAAATTCTAAATTTAGATTTTTGCCAATCTGTAGTTACTTTTAAAGGCTGGAATTTTGCCTACCGTTTTGTCATTTGAAGAAAAAACACCGGCGTCCGCTTTAACCTGGGCGGCTTTCCTTCAGCCGTCACTCCTTGTCCGTCTCTCCAGGACGATTTGCAGAGAGGAGAGAAAAAATACAGATTATAGATCAATTATTCCTGTGCTCTCACATATACCAATATTCAGAACAAATCATAAATTTAGAGTTTTCAATGTGCAGGAATTTCAGTTAAATAGGTGTAACCTGCTCACCTTTTAAATTTTTTAGCGCTTGTTTTGTCACTGAAGACGAGACACCTTGGTTGGGACTCCAGACGACAACTGGTTCACCGCGATCAATCCAATCCCGGACGAGCCCCCATTTGTTAGGAAATACCCTTATAGTTCTTTTATTGAATGAAGCAGTGAGACAAGTTGAGTCTGAAGTCTGGTGCCGCCAAGGTTTTTATCTCGAAGTACACAGAGAACACAGGAAGGATAGCTCTTCAATCCGGACCACGCACCTCCGCACACAGAGCGAGCCAGTGCCAAGTGGTGGTTTCGTCAATACATCGTCACATCATTTATACATTTCTCGTCAGAATGGTGTGTGTATATCTCTCGGTGTGTATCCATGAATGTCTGTGTGGTGTGTGTGTGTGTGTGTGTGTGTGCTGGTGTTTGCTTAGATGAGGGAAAGGAGGGGCTGATTCCTCCGCTCTCCTTATCAGATGCTTTTCTGTGTGTTCATGTGTGTTAGTGTGCTAGAGTGTGTGTGTGTGTGTGTGTGTGTGTGTGTTGGTGTGTTAGAGTGTGTGTGTGTCGGTGTGTGTGTGTGCTAAAGTGAGACACTCTCGAACAAAAAAGGGGGGGGGTGTGTATGTCTCTCTATGTGTGTGCATTGATGTCTGAGATGACGGCATATAATTTGTGTGTGTGCATGTGTGTTGGTGTGTGTGTGTGTGAGTGTGTGTGTGTCGGTGTGTGTGTGTGCTAAAGTGAGAGACATGAGTTTGCATGTCTAGGTGTCACTCTCGAACAAAAAAAGGGGGGGGGGGGGTGTATCTCTCTCTATGTGTATCCATTGATGTCTGTGTGATGTGTCCGCAGAGTGTGTTAAAGTGTGTGTGCTGGTGTGTGTGTAGGCTTTTGCATGCTCCTGATATCATCATGCACCTGTGTCCAGACTGTTTCAAAGGGGGCCCTATGTTTACACAGAGACCGTTTCATGGGGCGGCCTGTGTCTACACAGAGACATCTGACGTCAGTGTACAGCCTGAAGAAGATATTGACAACAGATCAATGAATTAAAACTATCAATACCATAGAATAGCAGCATGCATGCTAATGAGCCTAGCCAGCCTTCTCTTTACCCAAGGGTGCACTGCGGTGCTCTCGCACAGAGCCATACACTACATTACGTCAGAGGCGTCCTACTTTTGCAAATAACTCTCAATCAACGTTATTATTTAACAATCGCTTCACGCTCCAATATCGCCTTACCTAACCACACCACGCCGCTTCCGATTATAACTTTGCACGAGCTCTTATCACGGCGCTACCCCATAAACGCACATCCCAGCTAAGTAGCTAGCCAGCATTATTCCGCTCATGATGTGAGGGTTCAACACACGTACCGGGATCGGCGCATAATGTGATGGTCCTACATGCGTTCGAGATCCGCACATTCATCCAGTTCGCTCAGTACCACACCAAATTAACTTTCAAATCAACATTCACTCATCAAACATACTTGTAATATACAATCACACTCCTAACCATAATAATAGCCTTTTTTTTCTTCTTTAGCTGGCCAGCTGTAAGTACTATATAACCACCAATACCAGCTTCTGGAACAGTGGTCCAAACATGCGAGTGAACGCTACAATTTGCAGGGATTTCATATGGAGACTTAACACAGGAGAATCACGACCGTAAATCAAGACGGCTGCCCTTGTTCCAAATCGACGCCTGTAGATCCGCTGTTGCTCCCAGACAGCCTACAACCCTCGAAGACCCTATGTAATTCCCCAATTACGATTATCCTTTCCCTTGATTTGATCAAAAACCGCAAATCGGGGTCAAATTGTTTTGATGTACACGCACATAGCCCAATTCGATGTCGCGAGCATCAACTTAAAACAGTTCCTCTTAACAAGTTAGACTTCCCTCGCCTCCCATCAGCCTGGCGGGCGCCCGATTCATCCAATATGTATGCCCTCAGCACCATAGCTGTCTTCTTGGCTAATAATCATCGTTTAACAGAAGGTTTGCAATTTATCACACTTGTTTGACACATTTCCCATCTCATCGTGCTTACTCCAGAGCGAGGGTACGCTACCATAACCGGACAATGTCACAATACAAGTACCTTCCTGCTAAAAACAATATATTAAGCCCGAAGCCCATCCTCTTTCCACCCTGAACTCGGCAGCAGTTTGAACAGCCCCTCTTACCTATTTATTCCGCTACAAGTCCTGATCCTAACGCAGGTCTGATAGCGATGTAAAAAACAATAATCTAATACTACTTGTGTGAACCTTCCTGGAGCACACCACAGCATTCCATACCAATACCGATGAGGCTATAGGCCCCATGTTAATAAGCAACTCACCTTCAGGATTTGGGTCTTGGGGTGAACAAATCTCCAACACACCCAGGTCTGGTTTCTTTATAAGAAACTGAAACGCCTCCTTGTCGACTTCAGTGTTTTAAGTCATCATAGACCTTTAAGTCCAAGGTACTAGGAATTTCACATTTCTTGGCAACTGAAGACAAAACAAGATTGCACAAGCTTATTGATAAATCTGCTGTGCAATTTATTTAATTTGTATTAATTAAAATGTCATAAAAATTGGATATTAAAATAGCCACTAAAGATTCGATCATATGAGGAAGATTGACAGCCTTAATTGACATATTTAATACATTGATTGGTTCACTCTCTATCCTAAAGATAGCAGCATCTGTTCACCCTTTTTAAAAGGGATAGCTCTATCACTTTACAGAGGCCAAAATGTAATAGTCTTATTTTATTTATGAATTTTTTTTCTATCGATCGCCCCTTGAAGTCATGATTTTTGTTTGTCGCATTCACACTGCTGTTATGTAAAAGTGTTTGCATCCCAAAGGATATGCCTGTTTCAAGCGAATAAAAGTGCATTGTTACCTATCCCTTTTAAAAAGGGTGAACAGATGCTGCTATCACTTTACAGAGGCCAAAATGTAATTGTCTTATTTTATTTATGATCTTTTTTTCTATCGATCGCCCCTTGAAGTCATGATTCTTGTTCACACGCTGTTATGTAAAAGTGTTTGCATCCCAAAGGATATGTCTGTTACAAATAAAAGTGCATTGTTAAATACTGATTTCTGCTTTGACCCTGTTTATTTTAAATGTATTATTTCAGAGTAAATTATAATTTAATTCTATATTGAGTGAAATATGATATTATATATTGAGTGAAATCTATTCTATATTGAGTGAACTACAACTCCATATTGAGGGAATTACAACTCTATATTGATTAAAATACCTCTATATTGAGTGAAATATAACTCTATATTAAGGGAATTATAACTCTATTGAGTGACATATAACTCTATATTGATTAAAATACCACTCTAATATTAAGGGAATTATAACTATATTGAGTGAAAAATAACTCTATAGATTAAAATAACACTCCATATTGAGGGAATTCTAACTCTATATTGAGGCAATTACTACTCTTATACAGAGTAAAATACAACTCTATTGATGGAATCACAACTCTACGGAGTAAAATACAACTCTGTGTTGAGTGAAATGATGTTAGAGTTGTTTTTACTTTATGCTAAATGGAGCAAATTGGCATTTTGTGGAGTTAAATGTTAACACTAAATGGAGTAGAAATAACTCTGAAGAATTAACTCTGTGACAAGAGTAAATTTGACTTTATTTGGACTAGGACCAAATACTGTCTTTTTGGGAGTAGAATTTTACTCAATTTGAGTAAATTTTACTCTGCAAATGTTCCTGTGTACGTGCGAATCTGTTTTCCACCATCTATCCTAAAGATAGCAGCATCTGTTCACCCTTTTTAAAAGGGATAGCTCTATCACTTTACAGAGGCCAAAATGTAATAGTCTTATTTTATTTATGAATTTTTTTTCTATCGATCGCCCCTTGAAGTCATGATTTTTGTTTGTCGCATTCACACTGCTGTTATGTAAAAGTGTTTGCATCCCAAAGGATATGCCTGTTTCAAGCGAATAAAAGTGCATTGTTACCTATCCCTTTTAAAAAGGGTGAACAGATGCTGCTATCACTTTACAGAGGCCAAAATGTAATTGTCTTATTTTATTTATGATCTTTTTTTCTATCGATCGCCCCTTGAAGTCATGATTCTTGTTCACACGCTGTTATGTAAAAGTGTTTGCATCCCAAAGGATATGCCTGTTACAAATAAAAGTGCATTGTTAAATACTGATTTCTGCTTTGACCCTGTTTATTTTAAATGTATTATTTCAGAGTAAATTATAATTTAATTCTATATTGAGTGAAATATGATATTATATATTGAGTGAAATCTATTCTATATTGAGTGAACTACAACTCCATATTGAGGGAATTACAACTCTATATTGATTAAAATACCTCTATATTGAGTGAAATATAACTCTATATTAAGGGAATTATAACTCTATTGAGTGACCCTTTGAGTGACCCGGCTCCCTCTCCCGGGAGGACACGCAGAGTGTTTACACTTTTTTTTCTCTCTCTCTCTCTCTCTCTCTCTCTCTCTCTCTCTCTCTCTCTCTCTCTCTCTCTCTCTCTCTCTCTCTCTCTCTCTCTCTCTCTCTCTCTCTCTCTCTCTCTCTCTCTCTCCCTCTCTCTCTCTCTCTCTCTCTCTCTCATAGCAGCAGCAAACTAACACAACGTATAGACATAGGGTGTCTGTCTGTCTGTCTGTCTACACCCCCTCTCTCTCTCTCTCTCTCTCTCTCTCTCTCTCTCTTCTCTCTCTCTCTCTCTCTCTCTCTCTCTCTCTCTCTCTCTCTCTCTCTCTCTCTCATAGCAGCAGCAAACTAACACAACGTATAGACATAGGGTGTCTGTCTGTCTGTCTGTCTACACCCCCTCTCTCTCTCTCTCTCTCTCTCTCTCTCTCGACTGACTGTCACTCAAAGTGCTTATGGGCGGAGCCAGGCCATAACAGCCTGATTTCTTGTGGCTGAAAATGATGGGTTTGAGTACTTGATTAGAAATATAAACCAATGCATTTTTTTTTTTTTAAACGTACAGATGTCTTCAATAGACTGACAGGAATTGTTTAAAGTTGCCCAAATAGTGCTAGGAATAGTAAAATAGTTCCCCTTTAATAGAAATATGTCGCACTCGACGGTATAGCGCCAAACTCTGACAATTCAGTTATTAATTCGCACGCGGTCTCAATGCTCTATTTTGGGGCCAAACAGGCCATACTTCACCGCACGGAGTATCGTGGGTGAGGCTTCAACTTATTGGGTAACTCTACTTCTGTATTCACCTGCGCCATATTTATATGCACGGCGAACAAACTAGTGCCAACCTCATCTCTGTCTCGTATTCCTGGGCAAGGCCGGGCATGTACAGACATGTCTTGACGGTGGCTTTGAACCTGACTCTGGAGGCACGGCCCCGGCGCCTGTGGACCGCTGTCCAATAGGAGAATGAAATATTATGGTCTGTAATAGGCTAAAGGGATATTCCGTGTATATGTACAAGGAATATACAAGGGATATCAAACGATATACAAATACTATGCAATATATATCAATCAATAAATATATATATATAGCACCTGAGGAAGCGACAGCGAAACGCGTTGTGCAAACAATAAATAAGCAAAAACGAGTCCTGTGGAGTGTGCGGTCCCTTCTTTCCTTTGAAGGTTTTCTCCTTTTAGTTTATTTATCTCTCTTGCGCTGACCTGCACCTCCAGTCGGGGTCCAACCAGATGTGCACGAGTCCTATCTAGTTCAATAAATATATATATTCGGTTTAATCTGATCCTTTGTAACAGCCGCCTCCTAATTAGTCCCACCTAATTAGCTAAGCAGAGACAGATTAACCGCACTGTCCACTACTCAATGTCTGTTGTGAGGGGTCGGGCAGTTCACAAAGTCATGGGGTCATGGTCGTCATCGATAGTATCGGGGAGCCTTGGCAGTTCTATTAGCCTCGCCACGGGTCGGGTGTAGATCCGTCCTTGGACGAGCACTTCGGCTGCTCGGACCTTTCCGTCGGCACCGGTGATCACTTTGCTTACGCGGCCAGCCGGCCACATAGCTCGGGGTAGTGACTGGTCGATAATCATGACGACTGTTCCTTCTGTCAAATTGTCTCTCTCTTTCACCCATTTCTGGCGGGTCTGTAGAGACGGTAGATAGTGGAGTAGGAAGCTGTTCCAAAACTTGTCAGCCAATACTTGACTGTACCTCCACATTCTTCGGCCGTTCGCTTCTTCAGGCCTGTACATTGTCTGTGGTAGCGCGGGGTCCAGCCGCCCCATCAAGAGTGTGTTGGGGGTGACTGGGTCGACATCTGCTACATCACTTGAGACGTAACCGAGGGGCTTTGAGTTCAATACTCCCTCGATCTCCGTGAGGACTGTCATTAGGACTTCTTCCGCCACGGTCTGGGCCCCAAGCACGGCGTACAGGGCTGTCTTTATTGAACGTACTTCTCGTTCCCAAGTTCCACCGAAGTGAGGTGCGTTCGGGGGATTAAACTGGAAGTCAATCTGGGATGGAGCGAGGTGGGTCTTAAGTTCTGGGCCCATAGCTTGGAAGCTCTCTCTCAGCTCTCTTTCTCCGCCTTTGAAGTTTGTCCCGTGATCAGACAATAATATAGACGGTTTGCCTTTCCGCGATGTGAATCTTCGGAAGGCCATAAGGAGTGAGTCTGTGCTCATGGTTGGAAGGAGTTCTATATGCATCGCTCGGGTGGTCATGCATTTGAATACAATACCCCACCGCTTCTCGGTTCCTCTTCCTTTCTTTATATACAGCGGGCCGAAACAGTCCATACCGGTGGAGTGAAAAGGCTTGTCGCCGAGTCGGAGGCGACAGGGAGGTAGGTCAGCCATCCGGGGTATACTGGGCTGCGCTCGCCACTTACGACAGTCTAGACAGGTTCGCTGGAAGCGCCGCACTGCTTCTCTCCCTTGCAGTATCCAATAACGACGTCTGATCTCCGCGAAGACTCTCTCTGCCCCGGCGTGATGCACATCCTCGTCGTATTTCTTTATGATCAGCTCTGTGACCTTGTGTCGGCTGTTTAAGACTATCGGGTACTTGACGTCATCCGGTAAGTCTGGAGCTCTCCGCAGACGACCACCCACTCTGATGAGACCATGGGCGTCGCTCTCGGGGGCTAGGTGGAGCAGTCTGCTGTCTGATGGGACGGGCTTTGCTCCCTGTAGACAGTCTAGCTCATCGGGGAACGAGTCTCTCTGGGCTCGTTGTAGTAGAAGAAGTTCTGCTTCTTCGTAGTCAGCTGCTGTAATGTCAGTAGTGAGCTGAACCTCTGGGTGGTGCCACAGGAATGTCTTTAACTGCGCACTCTCTAGGGTGAGGCAATCGTCTATGTCGGGGTCTGTGGAGACGAGTGTGTTCAATCCACAGAACATAGATTTCTTGTTTTCGGCCTCCTCTTTACTCGCTTCCCGTGGGGTGGGTGTAGGCCACTCTTCTTCCGGGAGCTTGAGGAACTCTGGCCCGTCACTGTATAGGTTGTGACGGGTGAGGTCATCCAGGGACATTCCCCGGGTGATAACGTCAGCTGGGTTGTGTTTTGTGTCCACATACCTCCAGCTTGCTACTTCTGTTAAATCTTGAATCTCTGTGACTCTGACTCCCACGAAGACCTTGTATCTGCACGAATCAGACCGGATCCATGTGAGTACTGTCGTGGAGTCTGACCACAAGATTGTTCTTTGCACCGGAATGGTGAGTTCACGTTGGATTAACGTGGCGAGTTGCGCTCCTGCTAGGGCTGCGCAGAGCTCTAGACGCGGGATAGATTGTTGCTTTCGTGGGGCTATTCTTGAGCGAGCCAGGATGAAAGCAGTATGTATTTCTCCTCCCTCCTCTCGGGCACGCAAGTAGGCCACCGAACCGTAGGCTACTTCGGAGGCGTCGCTGAAGACGTGCAGGTCCATCTGGCACGTCTCCGGCCTCACTGTGGGTGGGAAGTAGCTGCGGCGTATGTTGACACCTGGGAGTGAGCTGAGTTCCGTCTCCCACTCTCTCCATGTGGATGCAAGGTGTTCGGGTATGGGGTCGTCCCAGCCCTGGTCCTTGTCCCATAACGCTCTTACAATCATCTTTGCCCTGGTGGTGTAAGGTAGAATACATCCCAACGGGTCATATTGTCTGGCGAGTGTTCTGTATACACTCCGTCTGGTGGTCGGTAGTGCAGTCGACCTTCCCTGCTCCTTGGTCAGGGGTGTGTGTTTATAATGGAGCGAGTCTGTTTTGAAGCGCCAGACTAGTCCTAATGTCATTTCTTGGGCTTCTCCTGGGATGGTCGCCATCCAGGTCTCGCTGCTTGCTGCCTTGTCCTCGGGGGAGAGGCTGCGCAATACTTGCGGGTCGCTGCTGGCCCACTGCCTGAGATCAAAGCCGCCTTTGATCAGGGAGGCGCGGAGCTTGAGTAGAAGGGCCTCGGCTTCTTCTGGCGTCGAGACGCTTTGCAGACAGTTGTCCACGTAGAAACTATTTCCTACACTTTGTCGGACCTCTTCATCAGCTGCTGGGTCCTCTGCGACGTGTTTTTGCAGTGCAAACGTAGCACAGCATGGGCTGCATGTGGTTCCGAAAGGGAGGACTTCCCATTGATAGATGGCTGGTTGCTCATCCCCGATCCTCTCTCTCCATAGGAACCGCAGCAGGGGCTTGTCCTCCTCCACTAGTCTCACCTGCAGGAACATCCCTTTGATGTCGCCGCTGATGGCCACCTTGTCTTGGCGGAAACGTAGTAACACGCCTAGTAGAGAGGGGCCGAGTGTTGGGCCGGGCAAGAGCTCTTTATTCAGATTTTGTGATCCGATCTGGTAGCTGCAGTTGAACACAATACGATCCTTGCCGTTGTGGTGGACTTTGTGGTGCGGCACGTACCATGATTCGGTCGTCTGATCGGCCTCTTTAATGTCAATTTTCTTTATGTGTCCCGCTGTGATTAGCTTGTTAATCTCAGCGCGGTACACAGTCTCTTGAGCGGGGTCTCTGGCTAGGCGCCGCTCTGTGTTCAATAGATACCGCTCCGTCGCTTCTTTTGGGGCGTGGAAGGTAGGCATACCCTCTCGCCTCAGGAGTGGAGTTGCGTATCTCATCACTCCGTTGACTTTGACTCTCTTTGTCCCCTGCTCGAGGAGGGCTATAGCGTAAATGTCTTCCTTGGAACGAATGTCTTTCTTTTCGTTCTTAAAGGGCATTGTCTCTAGTGTCCATAGCCTCTCGACATGCTGTAGGAGGGTGGTGTCTTCTTCTGTCACTCTGGAGTGGAGGCAGTTAGTGGCTGCTGTTCGGTTAAGAGACTTAGCGAGGGGGCCTTGTAATGTCCATCCTAGGCGGGTCTCGACTGCTGCAGGACAGCCTCTGGGCCCTGTGTGGACCCGGTCTATCGGGACGATGAGGTCTGCATGGTCGGAGCCTATCAGCAGGGTCGGGGTGGCACCGTCTATGAGCGGTATAGGTAGTTGACGCAGGTGCACATATTTATCCATCAGCTTGGCGATGGGGTAGGTGTACTGCGACAGGCCTATTTCTTGGCTGGTGAAAGCATTAGTAATCCTATACCGTCTCTCTGGCTGCCCGCTTGCTGCGATAGTGAAGGAGACATTCTCGCCCTTTATCGTCTTTAGATCTCTTCTTATTGTCCGAATCGTCATCTGGTTTTCGCTCCCCCGCAGCCCCAGCTGGGCCGCAGCGGACGCGAGGAGAAGGGTCTTCTCTGACCCGTCGTCAAGGACGGCGTAAGTGTCCATGACCTTATCTTGGTAACTCAGTGTTACGCGGACCACCTTTAAGAGCACCCGGGCGCCCCCGCTGCTGGCGGGGTCAATGTACATAACACTTGCCTTTGTGCTGCTTGAGGGTGCGGGCTTTCTTCTGTTACTGTCGTGTAGGACATCTAGGTGGGCTCCGTCACACCGACTACACCTCTTCTTTAAGCGGCAATCGGCTGCCATGTGACTGCGCGCACATCGGTAACAGCGTCGGTTGGACTTTATCCATTGACTCACCTCGTCGGCGGTCATCTTCTTGAACGTGTCACATTGTGACAACCAGTGTTCCTTTTCGCAGTACGGGCACACCATCTTCCACTTCTCTTTCATCGAGGGGGTACTGTGGTTCTTGCTGCTCGGTACTGATTCTGATTGGTGCATGACGGTCACCAATCTTCGGCCATCGTTTGCTCTCCTAGGTCCCTCTCTGGAGCTTGGGGTGCTCCGCATGAACGTATCCAACCGTAGGCTGTTGACTTCTCTCGCCAGGAAGTCGGCTAGGTCTAGGAGGGATGGCTCGGGACCGTTAGGATCACGGTGGTCTCTTTGCCGCCTGAAGCGCTCTTGTCGGGCGGGCGGAAGCTTCTCTAAAATCCTCTCGACATTAGAGTTTGCGTACAGTTCGTGCATACCCTTTTCTCTTTGCGCCCCCAGCATCCCTACCAGGGATTGTACCTTGATAGACAGGTCATCTAGTGAGCGATTGTCTGTGGCTGGGGGTAGGCGGTCAATATGCCTTATCTCTTGTATTACGTAGTCCCATATGCGTCCATATCTTTGGTCGAGTGCTGCTAGAGCCGCTGTGTATGGGGTAGTAGAGGTGGCATAGGCCAGCGCTATATTGTGCGCTCGGGGCACCTTGAGGTGCTTCAGTAGGATAGCATACTTGTACGGTTCATCAGCTACATCGG
The DNA here is from genome assembly GCF_963971535.1 of Notolepis coatsorum. Taxonomy (NCBI): domain Eukaryota; kingdom Metazoa; phylum Chordata; class Actinopteri; order Aulopiformes; family Paralepididae; genus Notolepis; species Notolepis coatsorum. Next base: position 144,068,505 of record NC_140171.1, on the reverse strand, counting down.
ACATCATTGTCTCTAAGCACATTCGTAGCTCCGTGTACTGTGCTCTGTTCTCGTGGGTGAAGTCCGGAAACGTCGGTGTGCCAATGTATGATGCCATGGATGGCTGGCACATCGGTGAGCGTTGGAAGAGAGGCCTCCTAGGCGAGTCTCCTCTTACGCCTCTTGGTGGGCTGGTACCTGCTGGGTACCATGGCCCGCGTATCCAGGTGCTGTTCCTCGGGGCTGGTCGTGCGTCAAGCTCACCCGTGAATTGAGTCGGGGGTCTGTAGCGCAGAGCCGCGGGGGTAGAGCCTGGGCTGTACTGGACCTCCTGGTCCTATGGAGTACTGTGCTGCTGTCGGGCTTGACTCTCCTCCTCTCCCTCTTCTTCTTCCTCTGGCAGGTCCTCTAGATCCTGTAGTCGTCTATTTAGCCTCTCCGCGGTGTAGACCGTTTCTTCCTTGTAGCTGGGTCTCACTTGGACCGGTCGGGGAAGGGGTTCGGAGGGGGGTATAGGCTCTCTCTGGTGGTCGGGCTCAGGGTCGCTTGATCGGGTAGGGGAGGGTGCCCTTGACCCTTGTCTTGACGAGGCCCTGGAACCCCGTGCGGAGGGAGGGGGTGTTGCCCTGGTGATCAGCTGCTCCATTATCTGCGCTTGTAATCGGTCGCGCTCGGCTTCGCGCTTGATGAGAGCGAGGTCGCGCTCTGCTTCTCTTTGGGCACCGGCAGCGGCGCGCTGGGCTTTGGCGGCGGCGCGCTGGGCTTCGGCTGCGGCACGCTGGGCTTCGGCCCGGTCCCTTACCATATTCTCTTCCGTCTGAAGGCGTCTAATCTCTAGACGTATACGATCTTCGTCGCTCCGTTGCTGCGCCTGAAGGCGTTCTCTTTCCATGGAAGAATGTTCGCGCTCACTAAGCGTCTGTGCTTGGAGTCGATCGCGCTCTGTTGAGGCTGCTAGGCTGGCGAGGAATGCCTGTGCCAGCATCTTGTCCGCCTCGCTGGGGGAAGACGCTGGTTGAGGTGATCCGCTCCTGGCAGTACTCGTTGGAGATCTGTTCTCCTGTGGCGAGTCCTGGAGATCCATCTCCGGGGTGCTCTCCTCTTCTTGTAGCGGGTAGAGTTCCATCCCTGGAGAGCTGTCTTTATCCTGGAGCTCTCCGGGGACTACTTCTTCGGTCTTGGCGGGGGGTAAAGTCATGTCGGGTCCCTCCTGGTCCCTACCGTGAGCTTGGTCAGTTACGTTAGAACCCACTAGGGCCTCTATTGGCGGGGTAGCCTGGTCGATAGGGTCGGACATAATTTTACTATCTACTTTTTCCGCGTTTACCGTCTGTAGAAAGCTAGGTAGTATATTGGCAACGTAATCCTCTAAGTACTGAGGTGTCTGCCGTCTACGCTGCGGGCGATCTACTTTAGGAGAACCGTTTTGTGGAGTGTTCATCATAGGCCATGTCAATATTAATACCACTATATTAATATTACACTAGTTACCCTCCGGCTCGAAGGACCAATTGTAACTGAGGGGTACAATTCCCTGACTGTATTGATAAGTATGGTATCATTAAACCACTACCGCTTTATGTACTTTAATTACTGGCCATACAGTACATGATATATAAATATGATGAACACTTCCCACATTGAATCGGTTCCACACAAAGGTATAATCAAGTATTTATTGCAGCAAAAGGTACATAATATACTTCTCTATTATACTTTGGATGCGCTTATAAGGCAAAGGAATATGCGTAGGCAAATCAATAATGAATGTCCATTCTCTGGTTACGCAGGAGGTAATTATACAACCTGAATCCTAGGGAATTATATCTATGGTACACTAGTAATATATAGCGGGAGATACTGGAAGGGTCCCCCCGGTTGTAAGCCAGCAGGGGTAGAGGATCTGTCGGTAGTAGAGAGTCTGGTCAACGATGACTAAGGAGACTCCAAGTACAGGAGACGGTGCAATAGCCTCTTGATCCACAGACGAATACAGCTGTTCTCCGTAGACTGTAGCTCCACAGTGAAGAAAGCTAGCCGGCCTCAGGCTCTCTGAGGCGCCGACTCGACTTGGCTCCTCACAGGGTAAATCCCACACGTGTAGGTGTCGGCGATTCTCCGCTCCATAAATCACAGGACCAAAACAAATATAATCCAGCCGCAAAGGGCTATGTAGTCGTCGGGTAGATTAATCCAGTGTACATGTCCACACGGTTCTCGTCTAGGTCTCCTCGAGTGAAAGCGCCATGAAAGCAGCCCAGCCTGGATAAGCACTCTAGCTGGTACGAGGAAGCGTTGGTGATGCTGGTCACTGTAGAACTTTAGCCGCACGATACACTATACACAAATAGACTATTACTGACTTAATAGAAATATGTCGCACTCGACGGTATAGCGCCAAACTCTGACAATTCAGTTATTAATTCGCACGCGGTCTCAATGCTCTATTTGGGGCCAAAACAGGCCATACTTCACCGCACGTTGTATCGTGGGTGAGGCTTCAACTTATTGGGTAACTCTGACTTCTGACTAAGTGCTTCTGTATTCACCTGCGCCATATTTATATGCACGGCGAACAAACTAGTGCCAACCTCATTTCTGTCTCGTATCCCTGGGCAAGGCCGGGCATGCACAGACATGTCTTGACGGTGACTTTGAACCTGACTCTGGAGGCACGGCTCTGGCGCCTGTGGACCGCTGTCCAATAGGAGAATGAAATATTATGGTCTGGGCTAAAGGGATATTCCGTGTATATGTACAAGGAATATACAAGGGATATCAAACGATATACAAATACTATGCAATATATATCAATCAATAAATATATATATTCGGTTTAATCTGATCCTTTGTAACACACACTATTACTACTATTACACTATTACACTATTACACACTATTTGGGGTACTTTGGGGTATTTTGGGGTATTTTCTGGTATTTTCTGGTACTTTGGGGTATACTTTGGGGTATTTTGGGGTATTTTCTGGTACTTTGGGGTATACTTTGGGGTATTTTGGGGTACTTTGGGGTATTTTGGGGTATTTTCTGGTACTTTGGGGTATACTTTGGTGTATTTTAGGGTATCTTGGGGTAGTTACTGGTATTTTGGGGTATACTTTGGGGTATTTTGGGGTAGTTTCTGGTATTTTCTGGTATTTTGGGGTAGTTTCTGGTATTTTGGGGTATTCTTTGGGGTATTTTGGGGTAGTTTCTGGTATTTTCTGGTATTTTCTGGTATTTTGGGGTATTTTGGGGTAGTTTCTGGTATTTTGGGGTATACTTTGGGGTATTTTGGGGTAGTTTCTGGTATTTTCTGGTATTTTCTGGTATTTTGGGGTAGTTTCTGGTATTTTGGGGTATACTTTGGGGTATTTTGGGGTAGTTTCTGGTATTTTGGGGTATACTTTGGGGTATTTTGGGGTAGTTTCTGGTATTTTGGGGTATTTTGGGGTAGTTTCTGGTATTTTGGGGTATACTTTGGGGTATTTTGGCGTATTTTGGGGTAGTTTCTGGTATTTTGGGGTATACTTTGGGGTATTTCGGGGTATTTTCTGGTATTTTCTGGTATTTTCTGGTAGTTTGGGGTATTTTGGGGTAGTTTCTGGTATTTTCTGGTATTTTGGGGTATTTTGGGGTAGTTTCTGGTATTTTGGGGTATACTTTGGGGTATTTTGGGGTAGTTTCTGGTATTTTGGGGTATACTTTGGGGTATTTTGGGGTAGTTTCTGGTATTTTCTGGTATTTTCTGGTACTTTGGGGTGATTAGTAGGACCCGTTTTATTTGTCACGGCATACGAGTATACAATGAAATGCGGGTGGTCTTGCCCGCAACGATGTGCATAATACAATAGTAATAAAGTAGTGGGTGCTATGGACATAATTCACCATTAGATTGTTTTGATGTATTGATGGGGCACTGTCACTTTAATGAGGTTGGTTTTGGGGGTTGGGCTTAGTGAAGACGCGCTGGTGGAATGTCATTGATAAAATGTTTGGTGACGAGGAGCTGTCAGAGTTTAGCACGGCATAGATCTGACAGCTGTCACTGGTGCTAAAAAGATAATAAATGACACACTACTTGGTGTTGTCGCAAGATAGAAATTGTGCGTCTCTCCTTTCCGACGATTTCTAAATAACATATAATAGAATCCAATAGAACGACATTGTGCAATAAACAAGTAAACAGAGTAGGGCATATCGGTATATGTACATAAGTTATTTACAGAGCATGGTAGGACATGCTAGGTCCTGTGGTAGTGCAATACACTATTAGCTAAGGATGAGGCACTGGGTCTTTCTGTACATGCTATATTATACAATCTCAAGTTATACTATTCTTAAAGTGACCTTTCCTTAGTGGCCATAAGTGTGGGCGTGTGCAGCATGAGTGTGTGCTTGCTCATGTTAAAGTGGCTGCTAGTGTGTGAGCGTGTACAGTGTGTGTGTCGTGTGTGTGCTCATGTGTGCTTGTGTGTGGAGAGTTCAGTGTTCAAGGCTCTGATGGCCTGGGGGAAGAAGCTGAGCCGAAGTCTCTCTGTCCTAGTAGCTGGTGTTCGCAGGTGTCTGCCTGACCTCAGCAGCATGAACAGGCTGTTGTTGGGGTGGTGAGGGTCTTTCATTATTCTGCAGGCTCTGGATTTGCACCTCTTGTTGTATAGAACCTGCAGGGGTGGTAGTGCAATACCCGTGGTACGCTCGGCTGAGCGCACCACTCTCTGTAGGGCCTTCTTGTCCTGTGCCGTGCTGTTTCCATACCAGGCAGTGATGTTTCCAGTCAAGATGCTCTCTACAGCTCCGGAGTAGAAGGACTGGAGTATCTTCCCAGATACTCTGAACCTCCTTAACTGTCTCAGGTGGTAGAGGCGCTGCTTCGCCTTTTTACGACTGAGTCTATATGTGTTGTCCATGTCAGATCCTCTGAGATGTGGACCCCCAGGTACTTAAAGCTGCTCACCCTGTCCACGGTAGCCCCGTTTATCCTCAGTGGTGTGTGTGTCTCCTGCTGTCCTCTCCTATAATCCACGATCAGCTCCTTGGTTTTACCAATGTTCAGGAGCAGGCTGTTGTCCTGGCACCAGCGTTCCAGTACCTCAACCTCCTCCCGGTAGGCCTTCTCGTCGTTGTCCGAGATCAGCCCCACCACCACTGTGTTGTCCGCAAACTTCACTATGGAGCAGTGGCGGCTGGTGAATTATTCTCCAGGAGGGGCGATTGATTGATTGATTGATTGATTGAAAAGTTTATTAACAGATTGCAGAATGGGTACAGTACAGTACAGCTCAATACATACAATTGTTAAGAGGATGCAGACCTGAGAAAGACTTTCGTCTTGTTTCCATCAGGGTCCTCCATTTTCAATTCATCATAAATATACCAAACATTTTGCAAACATGTACAAGGCACGCATTGGCGAATATTATCACCATTGCCATCAAACAATATATGATCACAGTCAGTCAAATGCAACCACGTTTCCAATAGCCCTACACAAACACGCACAGCTTTGATCCATTCAATAATAATCACATATGTATATCTTGTCATTTTAAACAAGTTACCATTCATTGTCCGGGTGATTATTTGTTACGAGTTGTTGTTGTTGACCGAGTATAGCCTTAATCCTTCGAGAAGCTTTGTGGTCCAGGGCTTGAACTTTCCATAAAAGTGTCCATATAAATCTATTTAGTTAGATCCAACACTGTCTGAATGTACAGTATCTAACCAGCTAACTACTAGCAGACAACCAGACAACCACAACCAAATTCCTTAACCGCCCCCCCCCCCCCCCCCCCCCCCACTCCGCCCTCCCTCCAGTTCACCAGGCGCCACAGCCATACGTAGGCTGCCGGCTATCGCATACAGTGTCTCAGGCCTCCTGTAATGCTGACATGTGTCAACAAATGTACATGTCTGTTGAATTTATGCTGTGCCATTGTTACTGTAAAAATGTAATGATTGTGTTGTTGTTAATATCATTTATGAGACGTTGAGCTGTATGTGTGTGTCATGAATTTCCCCAAGGGGATTAATAAAGGAATATCTTATCTTATCTTATCTTAACTACTAGCTGTTGTGGTTTGAAACCGACCCCAATCGCACAACACAAGACAGGTATGAGAGTAAGCCAAAACAGGGCAATATTTATTAAAGAACAAAAAGCGGCACAGTCCCTTTAAGGGAGAACACAAAAAACACTAGAGTCAAAGAAATATGGAAACTGCGGCACTGTGCCTTTAAGAGGCGAACAGGCTAAGGGACTAAGGCTAAGGGTCAGGGCTAAGGGCCAGGGCCAGGGCTAAGTGTCAGGGCCAGGACCAGGGGCACTGGAGAGGGGGACAGGGACAGAGGCCCGGAGAGGCGGGCTGGAGACAAGGACAGAGGACAGGGTTAAGGCTTTGGACAGGGCGAGGGCTGCTTACAGGGACGAGGACAGGGTTAAGACGGCGGAGGCCTGGCACGGGGACAGGGGCCCGACGGCGGAGGCCTGGCACGGGGACAGGGGCCCGACGGCGGAGGCCTGGCACGGGGACAGGGGCCCGACGGCGGAGGACTGGCACGGGGACAGGGGCACGACGGCGGAGGCCTGGCACGGGGACAGGGGCCCGACAGCGGAGGCCGGGCACGGAGATCCTCCTCCCATCCCTACACCGAGTAGGGCTCTGCTGCTCAGGAAGGAATCCTCCTCCTCCTCCTCGGATGCTGCAGACGGGCAGCGCAGAACAAAGGGGGTCCCAGGGGAACGGGATGGGAACACGCCATCCTCCCGAGGAATACTAGGGAGCGACGACGAGCCGGGGTCTGAGGGGAACGGGATGAGCACACGCCGTCCTCCCGTGGAATAATAGGGAGCGACGGCGAGCCTCACCCCAGGAACAAGGATCACGAAGAGACGCCTTCCTCCCGTGGAATCGGGAGCGATGGCGAGCCGGCTTGACGTCTGGAGTGGGAACACTGGAGACCTCCCGTAGAGAATAGAGAGTGAAGGCGGTGTCCCACTCCAGGCAAACGGCGACAGGTGGTGATGGCTGGCACGTCGTCTCACGCCGGAGACGCAGCAGGTGATGGTGACGTACAGAAAACAGAAAGAACAAAAAGTCCAGAACACAGAACGACCCGACAAGGACTGGAGGGGAGTCTGCAACCTAAGTACTCTCCAGACCAGATTGCAAACTCCCAACAGGTGCGTGAAGGTAGAGGAACAAGAATGTCCAAGGGTGGGGGCTGGTGAAGAGTAGGAGGCAGGGAAAAGTTCTCGCAAGGGTGGGGGCTGTTGAGGAGAGTAGACAGGGAAAAAAGGTCCAGGGACAGGCGAATCCTCACACTAGCAGAGCGTATTTCCTCGAGGCGATGTCACATGCCACTCTCAGCCAATAGAGTGACTACTTCGGGCACTAGACCAAGCACGTATTTGATTGTGTTATGTTGTACGTACGTATTTATTTACACGTACGTATGTATTTGCCCTGTGAGTTGCGCACGGACCGTGGAGCTGAGATCGAGCGCCCATAAAAAGGGGTTGGAAGGGGCTAGGCCGCTAGGGGCCGAGGGGCGTGAATACTTTCTTCTTCTTCTTCTTTTAACCAGGGGGTGCGGCAGTCTAGCGCCCACTATGGACCAGCCGCCACTGCTATGGAGTTGGAGCTGAACTTGGCCACACAGTTGTGTGTGTATAGTGAGAACAGCAGGGGGCTCAGAACACAGCCCTGGGGGGACCCGATGCTCAGGGTGATTGATTGATTGATTGAAAACTTTATTAACAGATTGCAGAATGGGTACAATACAGTACAGCTCAATACACACAATTGTTAAGGGGATGCAGACCAGAGAAAGACCTTCGTCTTGTTTACATCAGGGTCCCCCATTTTCAATTAATCAGGACATATATGACATACATGACATACAGATAGTCAGTACTGCTACATCTATACATTTATGACATACCAGATTTGCAAATACAGTACTGTTTGTGATACAGAAGGAGTCAAGAAAAGGGAGTATATACATTTGACGTAGAAACTGTACATTGGAGGAGGTTGGGTGGGGGGGGTTGGGTACATTGGGATATTGACAACCATACTGGGTAATTTACATTGGAGGTGGTTGGGGGGGGGGGGCACACTGTATAAACAAGCAAAACTGTACATTGAGGGGGGGGGGAGGAGACACTGTACAAACAAACAAAATTGTACATTGGACTATTGACAAAACCATACTAGGTAAATGACTGTACATTGGAGGGGGTTGGGTTAGGATATTTACAGGGGCCAGTGTTGAATTGCAGTCTCCCGTAGGTGTCCCTTGAGAGAGGTTTTGAAAGTGGGTAGTGATCCACATTCCTTTACAGCTTTGGGTAGGGCGTTCCACATTGATGTGGCATAATTGCGAAACGTGTTTAGTCCCTTATTTGAGCCGAATCTGGGTTTAACATGATTTGTGGAGCTCCCTCTGGTGTTGTGATCGTGGTATTCACTGACCTTTGGGAAGTATTTTGACATGTACATGGGTACCTTGGTTGTGTAGTGTATCTTGTAGACCAGGCCCATTGCAAGTTGCTGTACTCTGTCGTCTACTCTAAGCCATCCTAGGTTGTCAAAGTGGGCAGGGGTGAGTGGTTCTAGGAGTAAGGTCAAGCAGTAGTCTGACCAGTTGTTTTGAGTTTGTAATTTTGTTTTTAGCGCCTTTGAGGTGCTTTGTACCATGAGGTGCAAGCATAGTCGTAGTACCCGTGAATGAGTGCTCCTGCCAGAGTCTTCAGGGTATTCTTGTTTACCAGAGAGGAGATCCGGTACAAGAATCGAGTTCGTTGGTTGACTTTTTTTATTACATTGGATGCCATTTTGTCACAGGAGAGATTAGCCTCTAGGATGGAACCCAGGTAGGTAATTTCATCTTTCCTTGTGACAATATTGTCACCCACTGTACTGAGAAGCCGTCGGTCTTGCTGAGTTTGTTATTTGAACCGAAGAGAATGGACTCTGTTTTGCCCATGTGTAATGATAGTTTGTTATCAGCGAGCCATATGCAGATTCTGCCTAGTTCCGAGCTGAGGGTTTTTTCAACCTGTAACTTGTTCTTGTCAGAGACCAGCAGGGCTGAGTCGTCCGCAAACAGGAACAAGTTGCAGTCACAAGCTGACGACATGTCATTTGCATAAATTAGGAACAGTAGCGGTCCTAGTATGCTTCCTTGTGGAACACCACAGCTCACTGTGAGGGGGGGGGGATAGGGTACCGTTTACCTCCACCATCTGTTCCCTCCCCTCAAGGGGTGATGGTTTTGGAGGTCTGACCCCCCACCCTGACCGCCTGGGGCCTTTCGCTCAGAAAGTCCAGTATCCAGGCACTCAGAGCGGAGCTCAGACCCAGCTCGATCAGCTTGTCCACCAGTCTGGTGGGGACTATGGTGTTGAACACTGAGCTGTAGTCAATGAACAACAGTCTCACATAGCCCCCCTTCTGGCGGTCCAAGGTGAGAGAGGGTGCTGTGCAGTACTTGGGAGACCGCATCATCAGTGGACCTGTTTGGCCTGTATGCAAATTGCATAGGGTCCATATCACTGGGAGGGAGGCACAAATGTGATCCTTGACCAGCCTCTCGAAACATTTCATGGCCACAGAGGTGAGTGCCACCGGTCTGTAGTCATTGAGACATGTTGGGGAGGTTTTCTTTGGTACAGGGATGATGGTAGACATCTTGAAGCAGGCGGGGACCACTGACTCCACCAGGGATCGATTAAATATGGCGGTGAACACAGGGGCTAGCTGGTTAGCACAGGACTTAAGTATGCATCCTGTTATTCCGTCTGGGCCAGCAGCTTTCTGGTGTTCACCTGCATAAATGCTCTTCTCACACTGTGTACCGACAATGAGAGCGTCCCCGCCCCCCCGCGGATGCCCCACCCCGCCTCCACAACAGCCGACGCGCCAGTGACGTCACTAGCCGTTGAGCTAGCGGCGCCACTGTCTGCACCAAACCGAGCGTAGAAAGAGTTGAGTTTGTCCGCGAGAGAGGCGTCGTCGCTGACTTTGTAGTCAGTTATCGTCCTCAGTCCCCGCCATAAGCCTCTTGTGTCATTCTGTGCCATTTGTGTCTCCATTTTGTCAGCATATGTCCGTTTTGCAAGTTTAACAGCCTTGCGCAGAGTATAGACTGTTTGATTGATTGATTGATTGAAAACTTTATTAACAGATTGCAGAATGGGTACAATACAGTACAGCTCAATACATACAATTGTTAAGGGGATGCAGACCAGAGAAAGGCTTTCGTCTTGTTTACATCAGGGTCCCCCATTTTCAATTCATCGTAACATATATGACATACATGACATACAGATAGACAGTACTGCTACATCTATACATTTATGACATACCAGATTTGCAAAAACAGTACTGTTTGTGATACGAAAAGAGTCCAGAAAAAAGAGTATATACATTTGACGTAGAAACTGTACATTGGAGGAGGTTGGGTAGGTGGTGGGGGGGGGGGGGGGGGGGGGGGGGGGGGGGGGGGGGGGGGGGGGGGGGGGGGGGGGGGGGGGGGGGGGGGGGGGGGGAGGACTGTACATTGGAGGTGGTTGGGGGGGGGGTTGGGTAGAGGGGGGTGGTGGACACTGTACAACTGTACAAGCAAAACTGTACATTGGAATATTGACAAGACCATACTTGGTATTTACTGTACATTGGAGGGGGTTGTGTTAGGACATTTACAGGGCCAGTTTCGATTGCAGTCTCCCATAGGTTTTTTTGAGAGTGTTTTTGAAAGTGGGTAGTGTGAATGAATGAATGAATGAATGAATGAAAACTTTATTTAACAGAATGCAGAATGGGTACAATACAGTACGGCTCAATACACACAATTGTTAAGGGGATGCAGACCTGAGAAAGACGTTTGTCTTGTTTCCATCAGGGTCCCCCATTTTCAATTCATATAGACATTTATGACATACACAACATACATGACATATAGGTATTTAGTACTGATACATGATACATTTGTGACATAAACGGTATTCAAATATACAGTACTGTTACCCCTAGATCCTGACAGAGTATATACATATGATGGGGATGGGACTGTACATTAGGAGGGGGTGGGTGGGTGGGAGAGAAATATACATACGCGGGGAGGGAATATATACATGCGGTGGGAGGAGACTGTCTATTAGGAGGTGGTGGGGGTTTTGGGCATTTAAGGTGGCCAGTTTCGAATTGCAGCCTCCCGTAGGTGCTCTTTAAGAGCGGTTTTGAATGTGGGTAGGGATTCACATTCCTTTACAGCTTTGGGTATGGCGTTCCACATTGTTGTGGCATAATTGCGAAACGTGTTTAGTCCCTTGTTTGAGCCGAATCTGGGTTTAACATGATTTGTTGAGCTTCCTCTGGTGTAGTGGTTGTGGTATTCACTGACCTTTTGGGAAGTATTTTGACATGTACATGGGTACCTTAGTCGTATAGTGTATCTTGTAGACCAGGCCCATTGCAAGTTGCTGTACTCTGTCGTCTACTCTAAGCCATCCTAGGTTGTCAAAGTGGGCAGGGGTGAGGTGGGTTCTGGGGGTAAGGTCAAGTAGTAGTCTGACCAGTTTGTTTTGTGATGTTTGTAATCTTGTTTTAAGCGCCTTTGAGGTGCTTTGGTACCATGAGGTGCACGCATAGTCGTAGTACCCTTGAATGAGTGCTTCTGCCAGAGTCTTCAGGGTATTCTTGTTTACCAGAGAGGAGATCCGTCAGTGGCGGCCGGTGGGTACTTCGCCACTAGGGGCGCTATACCAAATATTTTGCAAACATGTACAGTACAGTACCACGCAACAGACTCATGGCAAGACGTGAGCGATTCAACTCACGCTCACGGCAATGAATCGGCTCTTATGAACGAGTCGCTCAGCTGTTACTACAACAACACACAACCAGTCAAATAAAGTATAGTCTAGACTCTAATTCACAACTTGAAACACAATATATAAATAGAAAAGTTAGAAACAAAACTCGCCCGTCTCCAAACACAGGCAGATCTCTCCCTCTCTCCTTCTCTCTCTCACACACAGCGCGACGTGGAATCGATTCGTTACACAATCAGACCTATTATATACCAAGAATAACTTCAGTATGAGTACAGGGCTGTACACATATTTTGCATATTGTTAAACGAGCCAAGGCTAGCTATTAAACTATCGATATGAATCGAAAATCTGGGACCCTGATGTAAACAAGACAAACGTCTTTCTCTGGTCTGCATCCCCTTAACAATTGTGTGTATTGAGCCGTACTGTATTGTACCCATTCTGCAATCTGTTAATAAAGTTCTCATTCATTCATTCATTCATTCATTCAAACATAGACGATATTGAACAAGCCATAATCCACGTATTTTCAATCCGAGAGAGCTGCAGTAGTTAAATCAATGAGCCATCGACATAGTCAGTGTGGTAACGACGTAACGTTATTATTGCATCCAAGATTGATACACGGCTGGCTAGGCAGTTGGTAGTCATAGTCTTGTGTTATAAAATAAATAAACAATCAGCAATGTCTCGCTTCATGAATGGCCAGCAGTAGCCTAACAGTACTGCTCCTAAAAAAAACTATTTACAAACGTTAACGTTAACCACAGAGAGAGAGAGAGAGAGAGAGAGAGAGAGAGAGAGAGAGAGAGAGAGAGAGAGAGAGAGAGAGAGAGAGAGAGAGAGAGAGAGAGAGAGAGAGACTCACTGTTTAGTTGAAACGTCCAGGGCAGGAGAGCTTGATAAACGTGTATAATCCACTGATGATGTATTCCAGACCACTGTCCACTGTAGTCTGTCTCCAGACTACATCCGCCATATAGCTTGTTAGCCAAGTGTTAGCTCGTTAGCACAACACAAGTACATTCCTTTGTCCATTTCCGCTCGAACAGACTGCAAACTACCTGGCGTTCTATCGCCATGCTCTAAGACAAACTCTAACCTTAACCAACTTTGAAAGAGTGCCTAAGCTTAACAGTCTAAAAAACTTGCAGTCACGGCACGCTCGTCTAAGACAAACAGCTGCCTGCATCATTCTCACAACAACACAACTATCTCCACCGACCAACCTAGGAACCAACCTAGCCGGAATAACCTAGAATTGGAACATTAGAAATTGGATTCGGCCAATCAGAGATCGTCTCTGTGAAATTCTGCTACGGAAAAAAATACTGGCGTCGGCCAATCAGAGAGCGTCTCCGCGAAATGCGGCTACAGATATTCTTGACGCTACTGGCTAGACCGCTTCAAATCGCGCCCGGATTCCAACATAATAGTCATATTTCAACGCACAACGCGTTATGCACTGATTGGCTGTGACGGATACAGCGATCAAACTGTGACGCGCACTCAGAGCGCTATCGCGTATAGCCCGGGCCGAGAAATACGAAAAAATAATAATAAAAAAAAAAACGTGATGTCACTTCCTGCTCTGGAAAACGAGTGTTTTTTAATTGCGATAATAACATTATATTGTGCATTGGAAATACAAACATACTTAAAATGAGTAAATATTATTCATTTTAAACATGTTTATATTATTTATAGAGCTATAAAACAAAAAACAAAAAGATACCTTTTCTTGTTCTACTCTCATATAACCAGGCAGGGCCTGAAGGGGGGGGCGGCGCCCTAGCGCCCCCCAGTGGCGGCCGCCACTGGATCCGGTACAAGAATCTAGTTCGTTGGTTGACTTTTTATATTACATTGGATGCCATTTTGTCACAGGAAAGATTTGCCTCTAGGATGGAACCCAGGTAGGTAATTTCGTCTTTCCTTGTGACAATATTGTCACCCACTGTAAGTTAACTGAGAAGCCGTCGGTCTTGCTGAGTTTGTTATTTGAACCGAAGAGAATGGACTCTGTTTTGCCCATGTGTAATGATAGTTTGTTATCAGCGAGCCATATGCAGATTTTGCCTAGTTCCGAGTAGTTTTTTTTGTAGCCTTATATGCAGGCATGCGTTGTTCATGGCACGGGGTACCACGGTGTGGGACCTCACTCGCTATTTGCATATCAATAGCTCCGGTCGTCAGGTGTGTTAAATACGTTCTCAGACACATTCACACCTAACCTTGTTGTGAAGACGTGTTACATTCCATTCGTAGAGGCAATTAGGCACTGTCTTTAGTCTGTGCCCAAGCGAGGGGACATTAAATGCGCATTCGCGGGAGCGCGCGCACGCGCAGGGAGCGCGCGTGCACGTGGTGCGTGTCACCCCAGATGATTTCAATAACGCACCACTGCTTATATGTGTATTTTGTTTAGTTTGTTCTGTGTTTTTTATATTTTTTATTATTGTTTTCTTTTCTTTGCTGGGTCCTTGCGTAGTATTCGAACTGGGGAGGGCAGTAATACGCCATGTTGCGTCTACACTGCCGGAAATTCACAATCAGAAGAAGAAGCTTCATTACACAGACCCAACATTTGGGTATGGAACGTCTGACATTGGAGGAGGTGGTTAGGGAATTGAATAAGGGGGCAGCGGGTGACCATGACCAAGGAGTACAGAGTCAGGCAGCAGGGGGCAAGGAGTGTCTCGCAGATGGGGGCTCAATTGGGAAGTAGCAGCATTAGTTGCACTACACGACCAAGGTACCCATGTACATGACTAAATACTTCCCAAAGGTCAGTGAATACCACGATCACAACACCAGAGGGAGCTCCACAAATCATGTTAAACCCAGATTCGGCTCAAACAAGGGACTAAACACGTTTCGCAATTATGCCACATCAATGTGGAACGCCCTACCCAAAGCTGTAAAGGAATGTGAATCACTACCCACTTTCAAAAACACTCTCAAAAAACACCTAAGGGAGACTGCAACTCGAAACTGGCCCCTGTAAATGTCCGAACACAACCCCCGCCAACACCCCCCCCCCCCCCCCACTCCTACCCCCCCCCCCCAACCACCTCCAATGTACAGTCCCACCCCCACCTACCCAATCCAATGTACAGTTTCTACGCCTAATGTATATACTCTTTTCTTTCTGGACTCTTTTTGTATCACAAATACAGTACTGTAATTGCAAATCTGGTATGTCATAAATGTATAGATGTAGCAGTACTGTCTATCTGTATGTCATGTATGTCATATATGTTACGATGAATTGGAAATGGGGGACCCTGGTGGAAACAAGACGAAAGTCTTTCTCTGGTCTGCATCCCCTTAACAATTGTATGTATTGAGCTGTACTGCACTGTACCCATTCTGCAATCTGTTAATAAAGTTTTCATTCATTCATTCATTCACACTCCATGAAGGTGAGGGGAATTGGATTTTGTAGGAGGTAAAGGATACCAGTAGATGGCGGCACATACCCTAACAAGTGGTCGGCCGCCGTTAAACCTCAATAAGAAGAAGAAGAAGAATTACACAGACGTGGACGAGAGCAGCAGCGCGTCCTGTTTGATTGATTCTTCACTTCTATGCAGGTAAGAATGTGGACAATTTGGTTTTCGATTGGTTGCTATTGTTATTGATTTGTACATGTTGCAGTGTTTGTGAAAATGCCAATGACTTGCTCATTTCAATGTAAAAGCGAGTTGCCTGGTTGGATAGCATAACAGTTAGCCGTCGATGTTAGCTAGCGAGCATACAGGCCTATAATACTAGACGAAGGATACAGGTTGGCCAGCTGCTGCTGTTCCAGATTGGAATTCGTACTTGTGTGTAAGGTAGTGTCATAACGAAGCCAATAACGTAGCTAATTTCATGTATTTTTACATTACTTCGAGCCAGGTTTGTTTTCTGGCCTGTGGTATTATGAGGTCAGGTTTACCAGCTAGTAGCTGCTATGTTATGCTAATAGTAGCCTATGCTATTGCTAATAGCAGGGTAAAAAATCGCGCTGAGCCGTGGATGCACGCTGAAATACTGACCGCTATGAAAACCAGAGACAAAAAATGCTCTGAGTTTCGTAAAAGTCAGTCAAAGCTTAACATAAGCACGAGCAGTGAACTCCAAGCCCACGTGACTGAACTCAAACTGCAAAGAAACAGACTAAGAAATGATGTAAACTCCATGATCAAAACAGCAAAGAAAAAATTCATCAATGACAAAACCGAGGAAAACAAAAACAAACCGCGTGAACTTTGGAAATTACTCAATAACCAACTAGGCTGCAGTAAAAAACTTAAAACCAGATTCTCAAACATAAACATAAAGACGGACAACACGCTCATCACAGAAAAGCTGGATGTAGCCAATTACTTAAATAGTTTCTTCACAAACATAGCCACAACACTGGTAAACAAACTACCCTCCCACTCAGGGCATTATGGGGTAGAACACATAGTAGCTTACTACAAAAACCTAGGGGTCCACAAAGACGACTTCAAACTGGAAATGGTAACAACAGATGAGGTACTCAAAAAACTGAGCGCCCTCCAACCTAACAAGGCCACTGGCCATGACAACATCCCCTCCAAATTCCTCAGAGACTCAGCAGCCGCCATCACCCCAGTCATCACACACATAATAAACCTCTCTATAAAACAGGGACACGTCCCCAAGGACTTCAAAATAGCGAGAGTGACCCCTCTGCACAAAAAAGGCAGTAAATTAGACCCAGGCAACTACCGCCCTGTTTCTATCCTTACCTCCATCTCGAAAGTCATGGAAAAAATTGTATACGAACAGGTCGAAAAATACCTTGCGGAAAAAAATCTAATCTACGAATTCCAATCTGGCTTCAGAACATCCCACTCCACTGACGCATGCCTTCTCTATTTAAACGACCACATCAAACAAGAGGTGGACGCGGGCAAATACTGCGGCATGGTCATGCTGGACCTACAAAAGGCCTTCGACACTGTCAATCACACCATTCTGATTGACAAGCTAAAAGCAATTGGTTTTGATAGTCTATCAGTGAGCTGGATGCAATCCTACCTGGAGGGGAGAGAGCAGATGGTGGAGGTAAACGGTACCCTATCCCCCCCCCTCACAGTAAACTGTGGTGTTCCACAAGGAAGCATACTAGGTCCGCTACTGTTCCTAATTTATGCAAATGACATGTCGTCAGCTTGTGACTGCAACTTGTTCCTGTTTGCGGACGACTCAGCCCTGCTGGTCTCTGACAAGAACAAATTACAGGTTGAAAAAACCCTCAGCTCAGAACTAAGCAAAATCTGCATATGGCTCGCTGATAACAAACTATCATTACACATGGGCAAAACAGAGTCCATTCTCTTCGGTTCAAATAACAAACTCAGCAAGACCGACGGCTTCTCAGTTACAGTGGGTGACAATATTGTCACAAGGAAAGAAGATATTACCTACCTGGGTTCCATCCTAGAGGCAAATCTTTCCTGTGACAAAATGGCATCCAATGTAATAAAAAAAGTCAACCAACGAACTCGTTTCTTGTACCGGATCTCCTCACTGGTAAACAAGAATACCCTGAAGACTCTAGCAGGAGCACTCATTCAAGGGTACTACGACTATGCTTGCACCTCATGGTACCAAAGCACCTCAAAGGCGCTAAAAACAAAATTACAAACATCTCAAAACAAACTGGTCAGACTACTGCTTGACCTTACTCCTAGAACCCACCTCACCCCTGCCCACTTTGACAACCTAGGATGGCTTAGAGTAGACGACAGAGTACAGCAACTTGCAATGGGCCTGGTCTACAAGATACACTACACGACCAAGGTACCCATGTACATGACTAAATACTTCCCAAAGGTCAGTGAATACCACGATCACAACACCAGAGGGAGCTCCACAAATCATGTTAAACCCAGATTCGGCTCAAACAAGGGACTAAACACGTTTCGCAATTATGCCACATCAATGTGGAACGCCCTACCCAAAGCTGTAAAGGAATGTGAATCACTACCCACTTTCAAAAACACTCTCAAAAAACACCTAAGGGAGACTGCAACTCGAAACTGGCCCCTGTAAATGTCCGAACACAACCCCCGCCAACACCCCCCCCCCCCCACTCCTACCCCCCCCCCCCCCCCCCCCCCCCCCAACCACCTCCAATGTACAGTCCCACCCCCACCTACCCAATCCAATGTACAGTTTCTACGCCTAATGTATATACTCTTTTCTTTCTGGACTCTTTTTGTATCACAAATACAGTACTGTAATTGCAAATCTGGTATGTCATAAATGTATAGATGTAGCAGTACTGTCTATCTGTATGTCATGTATGTCATATATGTTACGATGAATTGGAAATGGGGGACCCTGGTGGAAACGAGACGAAAGTCTTTCTCTGGTCTGCATCCCCTTAACAATTGTATGTATTGAGCTGTACTGCACTGTACCCATTCTGCAATCTGTTAATAAAGTTTTCATTCATTCATTCATTCAATGGTAGCCTATGCTATTGCTAATGGTAGCCTATGCTATGCTAATGGTAGCCTATGCTATTGCTAATGATAGCCTATGCTAATAGTAGCCTATGCTATTGCTAATGGTAGCCTATGCTATTGCTAATGGTAGCATATGCTATGCTAATGGTAGCCTATGCTATTGCTAATGGTAGCCTATGCTATTGCTAATGGTAGCCTATGCTATGCTAATGGTAGCCTATGCTATTGCTAATGGTAGCCTATGCTATGCTAATGGTAGCCTATGCTATTGCTAATGGTAGCATATGCTATGCTAATGGTAGCCTATGCTATTGCTAATGGTAGCCTATGCTAGCCCATTGTATTGGCACAGCAGAAGGGAAGCTACGCTGACCTCGGTAACAGTGGCTGAATGTAAGTGAACTTTTGTCTAACAACAAATCTATTTGTTGTTGTAAATCTAAAATTCAGTTTAGTTTCACTCAGTGACACTGTCTGTCTCTGCTAATTGAGCTGAGTCAGAGGCAAGTATTTGTGTTTAAAAGCAGCTCTGTGTGGAGAATTCAGTTTGCATTGACACAGCAGAAGCCAATACTTTGGTTGAACAACATTGAATCCTACTGCATGCTACCCGTTTGTGACAGCCTAAAACTTAAACATTTAAACTTACCTAGAAATGCTACCTATTGTAATGTTTCTATTCTGCCGGTCACTCCTAGTGCCTAGCCGAAATAACTGAATGTCCACACAATGACATTATAGCTGAAGATTTGTTTACTTCCACTTGGGGTTGCATACATGAACTGACAGGCACCGTATCTGACGTCATTATCAAGAGTCTGGGCTAAACCAACTTATGGGTGAAACCATTACTTCAGGATACCAAGTTTCAAGTTTCTTTAATAGTTGTCATACAGAAGTACAGAATACTTTCATACAAAATGCTTCTTACTGTTACGCTCCAGAGACTGCTAGACAAGATAGTATCAAATAACATAGTATAGCATGTAATTTAGAAGAAGAAAATGAGGTCACAGTGTTCGGTATAGACATATGTACAATGTTCTGAGTTACCATATAATATACAATACTATGCAGTGTACTAATGTACAGTACTATATAGTGCAAAGCAGAAATGGGATGAGGTACAATTTAGGTACAATTTACAGTAAGGTGTACGAGTTGTAGTGCAATCCTTCATCAATAAATATAAAGTGTGGGGAGTGGGTGCTACAGTGTGTTTGTTTAAGTGGGTGTGTGCTATAAAGTGTGTGGAGTGGGTGCTACAGTGTGTTTGTTTAAAGTGAGTGTGTGCGTGTGGATGTGTGTGCTATGTGCGTTTGGTGGTTGTTGTTGTGTAGTGTTCATTGTTCGTTTAGCAGCCTGATGGCCTGGGGATAGAAGCTTCTTCTGAGTCTTTCTGTGCTCGCCTTGAGACTCCGGTATCGCTTGCCTGACCGCAGCAGTTCAAAGAGGCAGTTGTTCGGGTGACTGGAGTCTTTAATGATTCTCTTAGCCTTGCCCTTGCAACGCTTGTTGTAAATGTTCTGGAGGGTGGGGAGCCCCCCTCTAATTGTGCGTTCGGCTGAACGTGTCACTCTTTGTAGTCTGCTTCGGTCTTGTGCAGTGCTATTCCCAAACCAGGAGGTGATGTTGCCGGTCAAGATGCTCTCTATTGTACATGAGTAGAAGTTCTTAAGGATCTTCTGACTGACTTGGAACTTCCTTAGGCGCCTGAGGAAGTAGAGGCGTTGTCGTGCCTTCTTCACAACACTGTCAATGTGTGTGGTCCATGTCAAGTCCTCGGATATGTAGGCTCCGAGGTACTTAAAGCTGTTGACTCTCTCAACCGGTGCCCCGTCGATGCTGAGGGGGCTGTAGTCCTTGACCCCCGACCTCCTGAAGTCCACAATCATCTCCTTTTGTTTTGCTGACGTTCAGGGAGAGGCTGTTTTCCTGGCACCATCCCGCCAGGACCTTGACCTCTTCCAGGTAGGCCCTCTCGTCGTTGGCAGAGATCAGGCCCACCACCACTGTGTCGTCAGCAAATTTGATGATTGTATTGCTACTCCGCTGAGCCACACAGTCGTGTGTGTACAGGGAGTAGAGGAGGGGACTCAGAACACAGCCCTGGGGGGCCCCTATGTTGAGGGTGATGGATGAGGAGGTGCAGTTGCCTGCTCTCACCACCTGGGGTCTGCCAGTCAGGAAGTCCAAGACCCACTGGCAGAGGTCATAGTTCAAGCCCAGGTCCCTGAGTATGGAGGGGACTATGGTATTGAATGCCGAGCTGTAGTCGATGAATAGCATTCTCACATAGTTCCCCTGCCTCTTGTCCAGGTGTGATGCTGCTGTGTGCAGCACATGGGCTATGGCGTCCTCCGTGGACCTGTTGGGGCGGTATGCAAATTGCACACACCTATATAGGAAGCTTCCTTGCATTTGAGACACAGGGATTGAAGGGTATGAACTACAATTACCTAGGCAAAGGGGACATGAATAAATAACATAAATGTTTCATGTATAAACATGAATCAAATAATAAAAGTTCTGTACATTATGTTTCATGAAACAATCTTATAAACATAATTTATAAACACAAACAACCAATGTAATTGGCATAATGTTTGTGCCACAGCAAAAAGCACTGACAACATTGCATTAATATTAGAGTTTAACATTCTCAACATAAACTAACCAGCCCATATTTCTTGGGTTTCAAGGATTTGATAATCCAGCCAGATCACGCAAACAAGTAGGCCATTTGCTGAGCTACAATTAACAATTTTTAGTTGTTAAAACAAACAAATGTATTAAGTCACAACATGCTCATCACAGACAAGCTGGATGTGGCCACTTAAAAAATTTCTTCACAAACATAGCCACAACACTGGTAAATAAACTACCCACCCACTCAGGGAGTTTTGGGGTAGAACACATCATAGCCTACTACAATAACCTAGGGGTCCGCAAAGACGACTTCAAACTAGTAATGGTGACAACAGCTGAGGTACTCAAAAACTGAGCGCCCTCCAACCTAACAAGGCCACTGGCCATGACAATATCCCCTCCAAATTCCTCAGACTCAGCCGCCATCACCCCAGTCATCACACACATAATAAATAGGGATGCCCCGATCGATCGGCCACCGATCGTTATCGGCCGATAATCAGTATAAATATGCGATCGGTGATTGGTGATAATGCTTTATTTTCACCGATCGTCAAAACCGATCGATGACACGGAAAACATGATCCAATTCTCTGCGGAGTTCTCACTCGCTCTTCTCTCCACAGAGCAGCTTGCAGCGTACGGCTCCTCCTTCTCCTCCAGCCCCTCCCGCACCCAAACAAGAGGCTGCCTCCGGCAACAGTCTGCTCTAGTAGTGCATGCGACGTGAGCTAATGTTGGCTACCTACCGAGCCGTTGGCTACCTAACGTTACTGTTTAAACTAAATGACCCAGTGACTACATGAGGCATTGTTAACGGTATCTAGCCGGCTCCTGATATCAACAAATGCTCCAGCAATAGTCTAGTAGTGCATGTTGATACCTCCGTTAGCTCACGTTAGCTCCCTGTTCAAAACGAAATTTCCCATTAAACTAAATAGTTCACTGAGGCGTTGTCTTAACGTTATCTAGCCGGCTAGCAGTAGCTACAGATAGCTCCTGATATCAATGTCTTATAACATTGATTCGATGCATATTCGAGCCCCGGCTTGCATCGCAATCACAAACGGGGCTAGCTGAGGGAGTAGGGTATATCTGCAGAGCCGCAGATATACCCTGCTGAGGGCATGCTGAATGTGATTCTATAAAGCAGAGTATACACACAGACAGTGGAGATAGCGAGCATTTTGACTTGTTGCGTGGTGGCGATGTCTCGCAGATAATACAACTACAAGTATAATTATATAATATATATATTTTATAAAAAAAATATTAAAAAAAGTATATATTTAAATTTTTTTTTTTATATAAAACCAAAAACGATCGGTATCGGATCGGTATCAGCCGATATGGCTCAAGACGATCGGTGATCGGTATCGGTGGCAAAAAACGTGATCGGGGCATCCCTACTAAATGATTAATGATGATGAAATTAAGTAAAGTTAATAGTACTGCGTGTTAAGCATAACAGATTGATTGATTGCAAATT
Source organism: Notolepis coatsorum (assembly GCF_963971535.1). Classification (NCBI taxonomy): domain Eukaryota; kingdom Metazoa; phylum Chordata; class Actinopteri; order Aulopiformes; family Paralepididae; genus Notolepis; species Notolepis coatsorum. Next base: position 144,046,057 of record NC_140171.1, on the reverse strand, counting down.
GTATTAACAGATTGCAGAATGGGGGGGCGGAGCCAGGCGTTCATGGAGTAGGTCACGTTTTCACGGGAGCTCCCTATTATTGTGCGAAAATACACTTGTCACCCCACTAGTCTTTATTTTATTTTTATTTTTTATTGGTCCTTTTGTTGAGTGGTCGAGTCTCCACTACTTTCGTCGACCTTTTTTCAATTTTCACGATGACAATGAGTACCAGAGCCTCGAGTACTCCAGCCGGCAAAATGACATCGGGCCCGTCCACGCTGTCGCCAGAAATTAGTGAAATTCTCTCGGTCGTGACCAAACTCCATGAGGACTTTGAGGAACGCTTCGCTGAGGCACAAAAGAAAGCGCAGGCGGAGCTGTTTGATTCCTTTCATCGGGTAATATCGGAGGAAATCAGGCTGGCGGTCGCCCCGATGAGAGAAGAGATGGAGTCGTTGCACGCTAACACCGCGGCAAATGCTATCGAGCTAGCCTCGCTAACGACAGAGGCCTCTCGACAGAGCGAGAAGGTGGCGGGTCTTGAGAGCTCCCTGCGGGCTACGCAGGCTGACGTTTCCCAACTACAGTCGGTGATTATGGAGATGCAGTCCCGGGAGAGACGATACAACATCAGGATTGTCGGTGTACCGGAGGGCAGTGAGGGAGGAGGACGTCTTTCGGAGAGCGTGCCGGAGCTACTGCAGAAGATACTGGGGAAGGAAGTCCTCTCAAGTCAAGTCAAGAGTTTTATTTGTCACGGCATACGGATATACAATGAAATGCGGGTGGTCTTGCCCGCAACGATGTGCAATTGGTACAACATATAACATATAATAGAATCCAATACAAAAAATTTGTGCAATAAAATTGTGCAATAACAGGTAGCAGGTAACAATAAATTTGTGCAATGACGGGTAACAGTTGACAGTTAACAGTAGTAGTAATAGTAGTGCAATACACGGTTACTGTTGCTAATACTAATTTAAAGTGGCCTTTCCTTTTGGCAATAAGTGAGGGTGCGTGCGGCCTGAGTGTGTGCCCGCTCATGCTAAAGTGTTACAGTGGTACTCAATGTTCATTGTTCAGGACTCTGATGGCCTGGGGGAAGAAGCTGAGCCTAAGCCGCTCTGTCCTAGTAGCTGGGGTTCGCAGGCGTCTGCCTGACCTCAGCAGCTGGAACAGTTATTGGGGTGGTGAGGGTCTTTCATTATCCTGCAGGCTCTGGATTTGCACCTCTTGTTGTATAGAACCTGCAGGGGAGGTAGTGCAATACCCGTGGTTAGAGCTGCCGCGGTATTGATGTTTTCCTTACCGCACACATTTGCAAAATATTTCCTACCGCCGCGGTTATTACCGCATGCACATAAAAAATAAAAAGTTTGAATGCATTTTTTTTTTTAGTAGTAGTAGTCTACTCTTTATAGCATATAGCCTGCCTCTAGTCTAAATGTCTATCTTTAGAGGATGACTTTGCAGCATGAATATTGTTTGGGATTCGGCAAGCACTCATTAGTTATTGAAAGTGAAACACGGATTCGAAGTTTCCCCTCTGGTCGTGCGCAGTTCACTCGGTGTCGCGGGCAGGGGTGGTTACCCCTAACCCCCCCGACCCTCTTATTATTATTACTATAAAGTTACTACTTTATAATAAAGGCATTCGTTTGGTGGCATTAACATTATATAGTTATACGTTCAATAACATCAGCGTATTTACCGGACCATATCAAGGCAAGCAATACTCTATTCATATCTCAGTTCCTTTCTTTGCTCAGAGCGTGCTGAGTTGTCCCATTCTGCGGTCTGTTAATAAAGTTTTCAATCAGACAAGTGTATAGAACGAAGGGCTTTTATTATAACATTCGTTGCAGACAGTAAAATCATTATGTCTCGTTTAGTACTCCTGAAGAGCGATGGTAGTCCACTCCGGCGGAGAGTTAAAGCTAACGTTATTAGCCGTGTTGTGATGAGCTGACATTCAGGACGTAAAAAACGTGTGACGCGTCTCTCTTCTGACCAATCAGTGGTCTGCAATGTTTCACGTGACTTTTCTGGTACCTCGATGGAGGAGTAGGGTATATCTGCAGAGCCGCAAGCCCAACGAGAGGAGGGTAATTTATTATTATTATTATAAAAAACAGCGGTGACGCGGTATTCAGCCTACTCTGCGGTAGGGGTGGACGGTATGGTCTAAAATTTATATCACGGTATAATTTGAAGCATAGACGGTAACGGTATATCACGGTATCAGTGTTTCCGTTAGAATAATTTTTTTTGCCTGATAGGCAGGCTATATAAAGAATGACATCCTCAAGGCATGTAGATTTATAATATTTTAACTTAAAACTAGGTTACTTTTGCGTATAAAGTCATTATATTCCAAATAAAATAAGTCCCGAGTCCGTGCTGCTCCCATTGCAAACAGCGGGCTGGATGCTGGATTTTGCTAGAAGCATATGTAGCTGCAGAGCCGCAGAGCCAGCGGCGCTTTCATGTCTGGTCACAGCTTTCAGCCGTTGGGTGGGGGGGCGCTGTTGAGTGGGCCTGTGAGACCTGAAAGCGCCGCTGGCTCTGCGGCTCTGCAGCTGCATGCTATTTGCAAATCCACTGCTGCCGCCGTCCTCCCGTCCTCTCGTTATCATAACACTACACGCATATCATAATGTTTACAGCAAACTGTAGTTGATCACCAGGTATGTTTTATTAACGTAGAATAATTCATATAAGAAAAACGATAGGGAAATCTCTCAAGGGAAACTTGCTGTGCGCCGCGGTGATATGTGTTTATTATGAAATGACAATTGCGTGTTGACAAGCCCACTGCGCGAAGCCTCCTAAATAACTTTTTCCAGTTTGCACATATCTATTATCTATGACTAATTCTATCTATTTTTAGCTAATTTTTCCATTATAGTTGTCTCATGTTAGGGCCTAGGCTCACGGTGGTTTTCGACCGATATCTTTATTGAATTTAATTTTAATTTGTGTTTAGTGGACTAGTGGGGGTTGATCAGGGGGTTATCTAGAGGGAGGTCGATGATGTGGAGAGTGTCTTATTGGATCCATGACTCCAGTGGGTATTGATAGGAAGATGACCATCCTTAGTGGATGGGGCAGAGTGAGGGGATCGGAAAGTGGGTATAGGAGGGTTAATGCTAGGACGGGTGGGTTAGGGTTTAGAGCAGAAGGAGGGGGGGTTGTAACTGGGGTGGTTTTGTTCTGTGTTTTATGTACTGTTGTCTTATATGTGTATGATTGTTCCTCCTCTGAACTCCTGGGATTGACCGTCTGGGCCCGCCTGGATCAGCGCCTCGAGCCTCAGCCTGGCTGCACTGGTATGTTCTCTACGCATTTAGACAATTTTGACCATGGCTAAATTGAATATTTTAATTTGGAACGCTGGGGGTCTTAACGCCCCACACAAGCGTGCCAGTGTCCTTTGGTTATTGAAGAGAAGAAATATTGACATTGCTCTCCTTAGTGAGACGCATTTATTGGTGGGTGATGTGTCAAGGCTGGCAAATCGACAATATCACGTTATCTCCTCCTCCTCAGCCGATGATAAGACGAAAGGAGTCGTCATAGTTACAAGACGTAACCTTGATATCAAGGTCCTGGACGTGTGGTCGGACACGAAGGGAAGGATTACTATAGCAAAAGTTGAGTTCTCTCATAGGAAGATGGCAATAATAGCATTGTATGCTCCTAACACATTTGATTCAGCGTTCTATAATACAATCACGAAGAATATGTTGGAACTTACTGGATACGCTCTCATTGTGGTGCTGGGATGCGGAGATGGATAGGTCCGGATCCTCTGAAACGAGCGACCAAAAACGGTCCTCTAAGGCCCTCAGGATGTGGGCCCAGGACACGGGGCTCGCAGACCTATGGCGCTTATCCAATCCCACCCTCAAGGATTACTCTCACCTGTCAGCCAGACACAAAACCTTCTCTCGAATAGACTATGCATTCGCGTCCCCTAATATGTTTGATAGTTTCGATGTCTCATTGGTTCCCTTGGCTCTCTCAGACCACAAGGGGATTTTCCTTACGGCAACCTTTGGCAGGCTCTCCGCGAGAGCTCCCAGATGGCGTTTTAATTCAACCTTGCTAAAGAACGATGACTTCTGTTCTGAGTTCAGGAGTAAACTAGCTGAATTCTTGCAGATCAACGTTGGCACAGTCGAAGACCCTAGGGTCCTGTGGAACGCATTGAAAGGATTTATCAGGGGTCATGTCACACTTTTCGCCTCCAATTTGCGAAAATCCCGGTCAAAAAAAGCTAGAAGGACTGGAAACATTATATGCGGACCTTTGCAAACTAACTATAGTGAACGACTAAACACACAACGTAAGATAGTCAAGAAAGAAATAAACTCCATACTTAAACAACAGTCTGAGTTCTTGATACATAGGACAAGACAAAATTACTACTTTCACGGCTCCAGGCCTAGCCATCTATTGGCAATGAAACTACGCTCGAATGATCATTTCTCGGATATCCCCTCGATCAAGACGAGCCAGGGTGCAGTCACTACTGATTCGAAAAAGATCAATGACACTTTTAAAGAGTTTTACTCACAGTTATATAGCTCAGAGGTTAATCTCGACGACTCTAAATTTGAATCGTTCATTGGCGGGCTTGAGTTACCCCACATCTCTGATGAAGAGGCCAAGGAACTGGGGAAACCGATCACTCTTACGGAATTGAGGGAGACGATTACTGAAATGCAGAGGGGTAAGGCACCAGGCTGGGATGGTATTCCACCCGAAGTGTTTGTCTCAGACTTTTATACGCTATTAATTCAATCCACGTATAAAAATGTATCATTGGATACAATCTGGCGTGTGGATATCCCGGAGTTGGACCCCGAGTTTGATTGGGATGATGTTTGGGCAAATGTGGCATTGTCTTCCCGCAACCCCAATCACCAGCAGATTAATTTTAATTATATTCATAGGACCTATCTTACACCTAGGAAGTTATTTGCTATGGGACTGATAGCCGACTCTCGGTGCACTTTGTGCTCTCAAAAGGCCACTGGCACTTATATGTATTGGGATTGCCCACCAGTGGCCCGTTTCTGGAGGTCAATAACGGACAAACTTTCAGATCTGTGTGGCTTAACTATCCCATTCACAGCTGTTACGCTACTCCTGAACGATATAACGACACTACCCGCGTCCGTACAACTGAAAAGGGTTGTCCTAGCGGGCGTCACAGCAGCGAAGAAGCTAATAGCTATGAGATGGAAGGAGCCTGAGAAGCTCACAGTGATTAACTGGTCCCTAACATTGTTGGATGTGATTTATCTTGAGATATCCACGGCGCGGGTGATAGGGGTAGGACAGGCTGGCATTGACCTGTGGTTCGCAGCAGCTGAGAAGGTAAGGACCGCCGTGTGCGGCTGAGCGGGGTTGGGGTGCTTGATCGGGGGGGTCCGGCGGTCTCATGGGAGGGGATGGAGGAAATGTCTTGTCTGTCTTGTTTTTTGTCTTGTCCTTCTTAACTTTGACTGGGGGGATTTTAGGGGGGGGGGTTGATATTTAGCTATTTTGCGCTATTCGTCAATTCACATGACATCTCCCCAAGGGACTAATGTTGGCAGACTGATTGACCTGTCAACCAACTTGGAGGAAGATTCTCTTTCTTCTTACACTTTACCTTCTGCAAGTTTAGCAGTCTTGACAACATGTGTAAGGGACCTAGGCTATCTACAGTAAACCTGCGGCAACACTCTCGTAAACAGTCTTTTCAGTCACTCCACTTTGTAAAGGTGGTGAAAGGTTGGCATGTTTGAAGACATTTTTGCTATTGAAGTTGCCATCTATATTTGATAGGTTGAACGCTGTTTCTTTTTCTTTTTTGTCTTTATAATTTGTTATTCTGTATTATTATTGTTTTATTTTCCTGTGGAGTTATGTTTTTTGTTACTGTGGTTATTGTGTTGTCTTGTTTCATGTAATTAATAATAAAAAAAATTGATTAAAAAAAAACAGATTGCAGAATGGGTACTAGGCTTGGGCGGTATAATTTTTTTCATACCGTCATACGCTGATGACCTAATACCCCGGTATACGGTATATGACGGTATGACTTTCATTTTTTCATTCATTTTTCATTTTCATATTTAATCTCTCCGGTCATATGCCCCTTTTCCACTGCATGGTACCTACTCTACTCTACTCTACTCGCTTTTGTTTTGGTACCTGGTAATTCGTTCCTTTTCCACTGCAGATAGTACCCCCCCCCACCCGTCGGGTGTAGCTGGTCATCATAGCGAGGGCGCCGTGACGTCATATTCAACGCGACACACACAGCGAAGTTATTTGCAACACACAGACAATGGAGGATATTGAAGAAGGGATGGTGTTATTGATTCTCGGAATCTTTCTGTTTGTCACAACAAATAGAAAAATGTTCCTTGAGAAGAGGCGGGAGGCAAGACGAAAGACTGCTGAAAAAAAAACAGGAGAGTTTGGGAAAATATACAGCAGAACGCAGACAATGAGATGACTCGGAGAAGGCGACGCAAGATAGTAAGCTAACGTTAGCTTAACGTTACTAATAGTCCAGTATTATAAAGTATTTAATAAGCTAACAAAATTAGCGATATTTTTATGAGACTAAACTATTTGTTCTTGGTGGTAACTTGTGTTGCTGTTGGTCAATTGCTATCTGTATGTCGTGTGTCCAATGTACAGTTTCTACGTCAAATGTATTATACTCTCTTTTCTGGACTCTTTTCGTATCATCACAAACGGTACTGTATTTGCAAATCTGGTATGTCATAAATGTATAGATGTAGCAATACTGTCTATCTATATGTCATATTATGTTATGATGAATTGAAAATGGGGGACCCTGGTGTAAACAAGACGAAAGTCTTTCTCTGGTCTGCATCCCCTTAACAATTGTGTGTATTGTACTGTACCCATTCTGCAATCTGTTAATAAACGTTCAATTGTTTCATCAATAAATGAGGCAGAATACAGTGTGAATGTATCTTTTTGTATATTTAATTATAAACTATTTAACTAACCTATCCCTTGCAAAACTGGCTTTTAAAACCATTCCAGGACACTGGACGGCTGACGGCAGAACAGCAGATCTACAACAAGAAGTTCTGCAGAGTACGGGTAGTGGTTGAAAATGCTTTTGGTAGATTGAAGGGAAGATGGCGTTGCCTCTTGAAAAGAAATGATTGTGATGTCAAACTGATAGGATCTATGGTGATGACTTGCTGTGCTCTGCATAACCTTTGCGAGAGTCATGGCGAGACCTATGACAATGAGTGGGATGCAGCTGCCCCAGAGCCTGTAGAGTGTGTAGAAGAGGAGGGCAGGGATGTATGTCTGATGCGCTACTTGAATAGTTTAATTCCATTTTAACTCAGACATTATGCTATTCTTACTCGGGCATTAAAGCGTTCCGTCTTGAGACGGATTTCCGTCTATTTGATTATATCTATAATATTTTAATTGATATTAAAAAAAAAAAAATTATATATATAAAGTTTGCCAATAGGGATGTTTCAGTAGTATTGGCACTGGTGTCGTAATAGTAATCCAGTCTAGTAGTCGTAATAGTAATCCAGTCTATTTTTTTTTTCTCTAAAAAATAAACTAGTTCAACACGGGCAACCACTTTTGCTTAATTTCTTTGATGGCTCAAATGTATGCTCTAGTGCAGCGGTTCCCAAACTTTTTTGGCCGTGCACCCCCTGTCACCTCCCGACCTAGCTCGCGCACCCCCCAATGGGTTTCTGTTAGAAAAAATTGTTGCTGGTCTCCGTGCACAGATTTAATTTATAATTTTATCTCTTCCCACGGCGACTATGGATAGTGTAACTGAGGGGTACAATTCCCTGACTTTATTGATAAGTATGGTATCATTAAACCACTACCGCTTTATGTACTTTAATTACTGGCCATACAGTACACGATATATGAATATGATGAACACTTCCCACAATGAAATCGGTTCCAGTCAAAGGTATTAATCAAGTATTTAATGGAGCAAAAGGTACATAGGATACTTTACATTATTCTTTGAATGCACTTGTAAGGCAAAGGAGTATGCGTAGGCAAATCAATAACGAATGTCCATTCTCTGGTTACGCAGGAGGTAATTATACAACCTGAATCTTAGGGAATTATATCTATGGTACACTAGTAATAGCGGGAGATACTGGAAGGGGTTCCCACTGGTTGTAAGCCAGCAAGGGGGTAGAAGATCTGTCGGTAGTGGGACGTCTGGTCAACGATGACTAGGGAGACTTCAGGTACAGAAGCCGGTGCAGTAGTCTCTTGATCCACAGACGAATACAGCTTGGTTCTCTTGTAGACTGTAGCTCTACAGTGAAGAAAGCTAGGCGGCCTCAGGCTCTCTGAGCGCCGACTCGACTTGACTCCTCTCGGGGTAAATCCAACACGTGCAGGCGTCTGCGATTATCCGCTCCATAAATCATGGGACCAAAGCAAATATATTCCAGCCGCAAAGGCTATGTAGTCGTCGGGTAGATTAATCCAGTGTACATGTCCATACGGTTCTCGCCTAGGTCTCCTCGGGTGAAAGCGCCATGCGGTCGGCCCAGCCTGGATAAGAACTCTAGCTAATACGAGAAAGCGTTGGAGATGCTGGTCACTATAGAATTCTAACCGCACGATACACTATACACAAATAGACTATTAAAGACTCAATAGAAATATGTCGCACTCGACGGTATAGCGCCAAACTCTGACAATTCAGTTACTAATTCGCACGCGGTCTCGATGCTCTATTCTGAGGCCAAACAGGCCATACTTCACCGCACATTGTATCGTGGGTGAGGCTTCACTTAGTGGGTAACATACTAAGGCTAAGAAGGGTACGGAGGTAAGGGGCTAAGGAGCTTCTACATTCACCTGTGCCGTATTTATACGCACGGTGAACAAATAGTGCCACTCTCATTTCTGTCGCCGTATCCCTGGGCAAGGCCGGGCATGTCCAGACACGTCGTGTCGGTGACTTTGAACTTGGCTCCGGGGGCCGGTCCCTGGCGCCGGTGGACCACTGTCCAATAGGAGAATGAAATATTATGGGCTGGACTAAAGGGATATTCCGTGTATATGTACAAGGAATATACAAGGGATATCAAACGATATACAAATACTATGCAATATATATCAATAAATAAATATATATATTCGGTTTAATCTGATCCTTTGTAACAGATAGGGAATTTCTTTATTTAATTAAAATGTTCACGACAATACTCGTTTTTTTTTACCACCATTAGCCTTTTCATGTCACGCACCACCTAGAGGGCGCTCACGCACCACAAGGGGTGCGCGCACCACAGTTTGGGAACCACTGCTCTAGTGTCTAGTCGATTTTGTGTTTTGAGCACAAAGATCATCATAGATCTAGCCTCTTAATTTTGCTCTCAAAGTGCACCAGATTGATGCATTTAACTTTAAAACGTAAAAAAAAAAAAAAAAGCCGAGGTGGCATGCCCCCGGACCCCTCTGGAGGGGCAGAGGTTCACCCACCACCACAGTCTCACTAAATCCTGTGGGAAACACTGAGGATTCAAATCTTTTTACGGCTGTGGGTAGGGCGTTCCACATTGTTGTGGCATAATTGCGAAACGTGTTTAGTCCCTTGTTTGTATGATAACAAGCCTTTTAGTTCATGGTTCAAAGTAATGGGAAAGGGGTGCTAGCTCGCCATCAATCAGAAGCTAGCCACAAGACTTGCATTCACGCTCTCCAGCACACCGCCTCCCTGCCTGGCACAACAACCACAACAGTAGGGTATATAGTCACAGTCAGGACAGTAGGCTCTACAAGTAGGCTCCCTTAAAACGCTAACGCTATTAAAAAGAAATACAGTGGAGGTTAAAATAAGAATAGACTTGGCCTGAAAAAAGTTCAGTCAGGAGATATTTTTTTGCTTTAATCCCTGAACTTACTATATCTAGTATAGTAGATAATGCCATAAAAATGTCAAAGTAAAAATTGTAGTGTACATAGATAGGAACCGGTGCCTTCTCAGGAATTTAGCATGTCTATTTTTATCATGCACATCTTATGTCTTATTACCTTCTTTTTTTTGCATGCCTATTTTACTACTGTATTATTGCACAGTCAATGCGGGCATGGCCAACCGCATTTCACTATGCCCTGGTATGTATGACAAACAAACCTCTTGAATCTTGCATACTACCTGATCACCTTTAAACTCACCTCTTCAGCCTGTAATGTAACTAACACATTGTAAATTGTGTTGAACAAATAAATCAATCTTTTGTATAATTTTTCCACAAATGTCCCCTTTTTTTATGAATTTGAAATGAAACGATTGCACATAAATTAGGTAAATAAATATTAACAATATTTATTTACAACACATAAATTAACTTATTTACAATTATACATACAGTAGTGACAACACACATATGAACTATTTACAATACAGGGACAGTGTTTCCCACAGGATTTTATGAGACTGTGTGGTGGGTGAAGCTGGAGATTCCATTTGAAATGTACTGTTGACATCAATCATGCAGCACAAGTACAGTACAACGAAAAAAGAAGTTTGGTATCCAACCAGAGTGCAAATGTAACACTGAGGTACAATAGTAATATACAAAGTACAGGTGATTAAACTGGGTATGAAATTATGCATAGAAAATATATAGAAAAATATCCTTCTGCTACACTGAACTGAATGTGCAATACTGTTGCTCTGTCACTTGTGCCTTATTTTTATACTTTTTTTTATCTTTTTAAGAGTTTATTTTAGCATTCAACTTTTTCTTAATATTTTTTATTCTAGTATAAGTATATTTTGTGACTCTTCATGAAGGGTGGACTAGCAAAGTAAGGTTTTCATTGTACGGTGTAACTGTCTGTTTATTAACTGTGCATATGACATATAAATATCTTGAATCTTGAATATATGAATGAGTAGTACTATACTGAGTGTAGTGCTAATCAGATGTATGATCTGTGGTCAGGCGAGGCGTGTTGGGGTAAACACACTGTAGTGGCCAAAATCCTAACGGGTTTGTCTTATAACCTATTTGAATCTTCCACTTGTAGGTTGGGAAGCAGTGTCAGACTCGCAGAACAGAAACCACTGCACGCTTTTGTTGTTCCTTTTGCTCTTTTAATGGTCCAGCAAGAACAAAATACGAAAACAATACCGTACATAGAAATAAAACAAGAGATCCCAATAATCTCAATAACAAACAAGAGATCCTAATAATCTTAGTAACAAAAAGGTTGCGTCTGCGCTGCGTGTCAATGACAGTATTGCTGCTGCCTGCTGCTCAGCCGTCACACGCCGCACCTGTGGCTTATAGCGTCAGCCCCGCCCCATTCACCTGAGCAAAGCACCCCACTCACTGCAACAGAGAAAAGTATTAATACAGGTTCACAATTAATCAAAACAAATAAGCTTGAATGCGGCTCTTACACCGGCCCCTAATTGTTCTCTAGGAATCAATTACTCAAACAAAAATAAAGAGCCGTAAAACTATCAACAAATTAATTTAGAAAATATAGTATATACATTACATCCCTTGTTGATGTTGAAAGAAGAACTGTTATTCTTCATTTTTAACCGTATCCTAGGGCCAGAGGTTACTAGCACATAGCCTTAAGGAGGGATCTTTATGATCGCTAGGTCAGTCAAATCAGAAAAAACTAAAAACTGTAATCCAAAGTGGCAAAGAGTGTATATCTCCATGTATCAGTCTATGCGTGTATGTCTATGTATTAGTCTATGGGTGTATATATATGTATCATGGGTGTATGTATATGTATTAGTCTATGGGTGTATATCTATGCGTCAGTCTATGGGTTCTCTAGGAATCAATTACTCAAACTGAATAAAGAGAGCTGTATAACTATCAACAAATGAATTTAGAAAAATAAAGTATATACATTACATCCCTTTTTGATGTTGATTGATGAAGAACTGTTATTCCTCATTCTCCAGAAGGCGGCACAGCTTAGCTATGGGCCTATCAATAATGGACGTTTTCGTCTGGAGCTTCACTGCACGGGTCAGACCTCCTGCATCAGGCTTGGTCTCCTGTACTCTGCCTAGTGGCCACGACCCCCGTGGAGCGGTTGGGTCAACTACCAGGACGACATCTCCAATGTTAAAGTTTTTTCCTTTTTTTTCCTCACTGTGCTCCATTTCGGTCTTCCTTGGAGTAGCAGAAGGTATTCTTGTGTCCTGGCGTAGAGGTCAGATCTCTCGCAGAAGATGGTTTGTAGGCCTTCATCCAGTATAGGATCGATCTTACTGTTCTTCTGCACTCTGAATGGAGCGGTTTCCAGCACTGCCATTTCCACTGGGAAGGATTGCTTTTGAACATAGGTGATGACTGACCTCTCTGCCTGTGAGAGGTCTTCCAATGTGAGGAGCTGTCCACCAAGTGTGGTCCTGAAAGCGCCTAGCTCAGTGCTCACCTTTTGGCTGCTCGAGTGGGTGTGGCTGTGACCTGGGGAAAGCTCTTTGCGCTTTTTGACGGTCAACATCAGAGCATTCTTCCTAGTGTGCTCGTTACCAATGTACTTGAGTACTGTTTGGCTATCCCCGGCCCCTATGTGACCACATAACTCTGCTCTCTTCGTATCTGCTGGGGTCTTGTCCTCTGCCCTCTTCATGTCTGCTGGGGTCTTGACCTCTGCCCTCTTCATGTCTGCTGAGGTATTGTCCTCTGCCCTCTTCATGTCTGCTGGGGTCTTGACCTCTGCCCTCTTCATGTCTGCTGAGGTCTTGTCCTCTGCCCTCTTCATATCTGCTGGGGTCTTCTCCTCTGCCCTCTTCATATCTGCTGGGGTCTTCTCCTCTGCCCTCTTCATGCCTGCTGAGGTCTTGTCCTCTGCCCTCTTCATATCTGCTGGGGTCTTCTCCTCTGCCCTCTTCATATCTGCTGAGGTCTTGTCCTCTGCCCTCTTCATGTCTGCTGAGGTATTGTCCTCTGCCCTCTTCATGTCTGCTGAGGTCTTGTCCTCTGCCCTCTTCATATCTGCTGGGGTCTTCTCCTCTGCCCTCTTCATATCTGCTGGGGTCTTCTCCTCTGCCCTCTTCATGCCTGCTGAGGTCTTGTCCTCTGCCCTCTTCATATCTGCTGGGGTCTTCTCCTCTGCCCTCTTCATGCCTGCTGAGGTCTTGTCCTCTGCCCTCTTCATATCTGCTGAGGTCTTGTCCTCTGCCCTCTTCATATCTGCTGAGGTCTTGTCCTCTGCCCTCTTCATATCTGCTGGGGTCTTCTCCTCTGCCCTCTTCATATCTGCTGAGGTCTTGTCCTCTGCCCTCTTCATGTCTGCTGAGGTATTGTCCTCTGCCCTCTTCATGCCTGCTGAGGTCTTCTCCTCCGATGCCAGGCTTCTGGATTTTTCCTCACAGGGACTCTGGACCGGTGTGGTGAGAACAGGCGCCTCCCTATTGGCTGCTGCGATGGCCTCAGAACCATGTGGCCAAGACACAGGAAGTCCCCGTCTGAAATGCACCTGCGGCGCCTCCCGTTGGGCAGAGGGGTGGGCTCCGTCCTTCTCTTGCGGCCCGGCTTTTGCGGGAGAAGTGAGGGGCGAGGCCTGTGGCAGAGGGCTGTCGGTGAAAGTACGGGGCCGCTTGATGACCATCGAGGTGGAGGACGGGAACTGGGCAGGGGGGTCCCATGGGAACCGGAACTTCCTAAACGAAGACTGAGGCGACAGAGGCGTTGGTGACATGGGCATGACAGGTCGAATATTGTGCACTAGTTGGGGCTGGTGCTGGTCATTAATGTCATCTGGCTGAGCATCGGGCCAACTGTGAGCATTACCATCGTTAACATTAAAAAAGGGCAAGTAATGTGCTCCTGCCTTGCTCCTAACAGCTGGAGCACCTATGTCATATGAATGAATTGACACATCTGGCTTTGAATATACCAGCGCAGTAGCTGCTGCTTCAGCCCGTGCAGGGCGGCACCTTCGTAATTCAATGTCTTTAAGATAGTCAATTTTGGCTGTGCTGGCTGCTATTTGACCTTGTAATTCTAATGTTTCTCTCTTTTTTTTTAACATTTGTTCCTGTTTTTCAATGGCATGTTTTTCTTGTAACATAGAAGCTTTGGCCAATAAATATCGTCTCTCTGCCTCCGCGTTGATGCGTATGGAGGAAGAGGAGGAGTGGTGGGAGGAAGAGTGAGACCTCGTTGAGCGTGCGTCTGCCATCCTATTTGGATGCGCGCAGCTGCGCCTCATATGTCATTAACGGGCGTCTGAACTCGCCATTTTAATTCAGAATAAACAAACAAATGAATCCAAAAGGTCTTCAACAGTGGCTGGTTATTTCATTATCCTTGTCTTTCTCAATTGTGTGTTTGGTTACAGCCGCACGCCAGGCCGGCGTTTCCTTGGCTGCTCTCTTTATCCACGATATGTCACCAGCACAAAATAAAATATTCACTGTCCATAAACATCGTTATCAGAGGTGAAGTTTGCTTAGTAATAATCCTGGCATTTATTCCAAACGAATAATTATTCGTGTGGCGTTGGTTTTTTGCAAACACATACCTCAATTATTTGTTTGCTTGTTTACAGCCGTCAGGCCGGCGTTTCCTCTGTTTGTAGCCGCGCGTCGGGCCGGCGCTTTCCGTTCCAATTTGGACCCGTTTGATCCTCCAATCCTTTTTCGTTCCTTCGGATCCCAATAATCCGTGCTCTTCAATCGCAGCTTGTCATTGACTTGATGTAGTGGCCAAAATCCTAACAGGTTTGTCTTATAAACTATTTGAATCTTCCACTTGTAGGTTGGGAAGCAGTGTCAGACTCGCAGTCGCAGAACAGAAACCACTGCACGCTTTTGTTGTTCCTTTTGCTCTTTTAATGGTCCAGCAAGAACAAAATACGAAAACAATACCGTACATAGAAATAAAACAAGAGATCCCAATAATCTCAATAACAAACAAGAGATCCTAATAATCTTAGTAACAAAAAGGTTGCGTCTGCGCTGCGTGTCAATGACAGTATTGCTGCTGCCTGCTGCTCAGCCGTCACACGCCGCACCTGTGGCTTATAGCGTCAGCCCCGCCCCATTCACCTGAGCAAAGCACCCCACTCACTGCAACAGAGAAAAGTATTAATACAGGTTCACAATTAATCAAAACAAATAAGCTTGAATGCGGCTCTTACACACACTCTAAACACTGTACAATTCTTCTTAAATTCAACTCGTCAGTGGCCTAACGTTATTATTAGACCGCTTTATAGAAATAGGACACACTTTAAAAAGCGTTCTCCTCCCTCCGCAAGGCTGCTTCCTCCTCCCTTGCACGTGTGGCATCAGCTTGGTCTAACTCCTGCTGTGCACGGTTTAGATGCTGCTGTTCCACATCTGATGCGTGCATGGTGTGCAGGAAACCTCTTCCCTGGATCGCTTCCTCTTCCCTGGAAAAAACAAAGGTGGTTATTAAACAAACCACGATTTGTCGATTCCTTTTTTGGTAAATACCCAAATTTGGCGCTTGAGACTCACATTCAAAGCATTGTTATGCAAGTATATTATGTTCAATACAGTTTCTTACTTTTAGTGCAGAAAATAGATTTACAGACTAGAAGAGTAAGCTTTTTCTTCCCCTCCTATTAACTGCATTGGCGTTTGTTCTGAGAACAGCCAATGTACCATTGAGAAATGATGTTGATTGATTGAACACTTTATTAACCGATTGCAGAATGGATACAATACAGTACGGCTCAATACACACAATTGTTAAGGGGATGCAGACCAGAGAAAGACGTTTGTCTTGTTTACGTCATCAGGGTCCCCCATTTTCAATTCATAGTGTATGTTCACAATATCAATATAGTTTCTAAAGTATAATAATCATATTATATACTATTCTAGTACAGAGTACATAATTATATTGTACAGGGAGGGTATACAGTTATATCTTGAGTTTAATTGACCTCATCGTAAAAGTAAAATGAAATGGTACACTTCCAGGTGTTTTGCCATCTACCTGCTACACGCTGCGGTGCTGAATCATTGCTGGAGGTTGACGGTGTCTGTGTCGACGCCCGTTCTGGTACAAACGGATCCGGAGTGGTCTCTTCGCAGGTCATCAAACTGCCCATATCGCGATCTTGAAACAAAAAAAAAGATAGAAATTACTTGTTAATTAAATGAACTACTGCAACACAATACGAAACAGCAACCACAATTGATTGATTGATTGAAAACTTTATTAACAGATTGCAGAATGTGTACAGTACAATACATACAATTGTTAAGGGGATGCAGACCAGAGAGACTTTCGTCTTGTTTACATCAGGGTCCCCCATTTTCAATTCATCATAACATATATGACATACATGACACACAGATAGACAGTACTGCTACATCTATACATTTATGACATCAGATT
Organism: Notolepis coatsorum; assembly: GCF_963971535.1. NCBI lineage: Eukaryota > Metazoa > Chordata > Actinopteri > Aulopiformes > Paralepididae > Notolepis > Notolepis coatsorum. Next base: position 144,029,663 of record NC_140171.1, on the reverse strand, counting down.
TAGCAAATACAGTACTGTTTGTGATACCAAAAGAGTCCAGAAAAGAGAGTATATACATTTGACGTAGAAACTGTACATTGGAGGGTAGGTGGGGGGGGGGGGGGGACTGTACATTGGAGGAGGTTGGGTGGGTGGGGTGGGACACTGTACACCTGTACAAGCAAAACTGTAAATTGGAATATTGACAACCATACTTGGTCAAGAACAAGACATTTGAACGTAACGTGTTCAAGTAACTAAATAAAACGAAGCTTTCAAGCAGAGTACAGAGTGAACGTTAAATAATAATAAATAACTTACCATTGCCAGCCTCCATCAAGGACTCTAAAAGCTCCTCAGCGGGGGTAGTATCGAGGGTATCAATACAGCTCGCCCTGGGATTGCTCGCAGGTCGATGGCCATATATCGCATCCATCTGGTCGAACCACTTCCAGCTCTTTCTGTTCGCCCCACTTCGGCCGTTGTGGTCCTTAATATTCTTGTAGTCACTTTTTAATTTTTTTAACTTCTCCCTGCACTGCTGGAAAGACCTTTGGAAGCCATGGTCGGCCATCAGTGTAGCTATGGTTTTAAACACTTTTTCGTTCCGCGTCGCTCCATCTAGCTCAGCAATCAAACCGAGGAACGTCTGCACCTCTTCGAACGACCACGGATCTATTTTGCGAGCTGCCATTATGAAATGCTTTATATTGTATGTAAAACTATACAATATAAATATATATATAAAAATATATATCTATATGAACTGTCACAGTGTCACTTCGTCTTCTTCTTTGGAGTTCATGCGAGGTAGTTTAAAGATGGCGGGTTTTCAGTTTTTTCCAGGACGCTCTGGCTCCAACGTGTGACGCATCTCTCTTCTGACCAATCAGTGGTATGCAGTTTTTCACGTGACTTTTCTGGTACCAGTTCTACCCGTTTAGCACGCGCTTGGAACCTTGACAGAGCAGGGACTAAAAGTACCCAAAAAGTACCTGGTACCAGGTACTTTGGTAATGGAAAACCGAAAATGTAGAGTAGAGTAGGTACCATGCAGTGGAAAAGGGGCAATAATGTCCGGTGAAAATAATTCCCTCTAAGCACAATTTGATTATTTGAATTGTATTAAAATAGGCTAAAATTAAATAGCCTATGCGATGAACGAAACAATCATTACATTTGTTTCATTGATGCTTCACCAAGCAGGTCTAATAATGACAACGATGTTGTCAGCGGGAGCTTGGTGCTGGATTTGCGAGAGCATGCAGCTGCAGAGCCGCAGAATCCACAGAGCTGTGCCCGCACAGTGCAGTACTCCAATTCAGCCATTGGCAATTCAGCTGTTGGGTGGGGGGCGCTGCTGAGCGGTCCCCCGACCGGACCTGAAAACACAGCTGGCTCTGCGGCTCTGCAGCTGCATGCTCTCGCAAATCCAGCACTGAAGTCGTTGGGAGGTGGAGATAGTCATCACGCAAACCCACGATAATGTTGCCGTCTCTCTCTGCCAAATTTCTCAGTTCTTCGCTTGATATAATTAATACAAATGTCCAATATAACGGAATTCGTTAGCTCATAAAAATGTGATTATAACAGACTGCTGTTTATTAATGTCGGGCAGACAGCCCACCGACACCTCAAGTCGGCAGCAGCACGAAGTCTCGAGGGACTTATTTTATTTGGAATATATTAATGACTATATATACGCAAAAGTAGCCTAGTTTTAAGTTAAAATATTATAAATGCCTTGAGGATGTCATTCTTTATATAGCCTGCCTATCAATTGTTTTTAAGCTCAATAAACTCTGACCGGAATTGATCCCATTTGTCCGGTAGATTGAAATCTACCAGACACTGAGACCGGTAACAATTTTTTTTAAACGGAAACCCTGGGCCTGGCGCGTGTGTGCACTACAACCAACCACTGTCAACTCCGTTTCAGTGTCAACTGAAACGCATCTGTGATTTTGACTGTATTGATTTTCAATACCGTCTGGTTTTCTAAATACCCTGGTATACCGTCATACCGCCCAAGCCTAATGGGTACAATACAGTACAGCTCAATACACACAATTGTTAAGGGGATGCAGACCAGAGAAAGACTTTTGTCTTGTTTACATCAGGGTCCCCCATTTTCAATTCATCATAACATTAGTGATGCACCGATGTGAAAATTGTGGCCGATACCGATAACCGATATTAATATTGCTGTTCTGGCCGATACCGATATTTACCGATGTCGATATCTCTGTATAGAAAACACTTTTTTATGATAATCAAATAAAGAGCTATTTTCCAAAACGCATAATTTCTTTACTTTTGTAACTTATTTTCAGAAATTACTGATATTTTGAAACTATTTAATGCCAAAACATGTAAAAAGAAAAATAAAAAAAGATAAAAAAATAAAAAAAAATTATTTATATTTTTATTTTTTTTGTAATATCGGCCCTATCTTGATATCGGACCGATACCGATGTGTAAAAAAACGGCCATATCGGCCGATATTATATCGGCGGCCGATATATCGTGCATCACTACATAACATATGACATTAAAAAAATATATAATTTTATCAAATTTAATTTATTACCTTTTTTCAATTGCAAAGTAAAACTGTCAACATGTTTTATCTAATAAAATAAAGTTCAGTCTGTTCATCTCACTTCAATAATTTTTATTGCAGAACATGGTATTTTCTCAAGCAGACAGATGTAAACACTGTAATCTGTGTTGCATGTACCTGACAAACTGAACTGTTTGTATTACAGTCATATTCCAACTTAACTGAATGCACGTGTGTGTGTGTGGACTACTGTACTATTACAGGTATTGAAATGAACAATGCAACTTCCTTATACAAAAAAATATATATATATATTTTATTTTATTTTTTATGAATAATTAAATATCGATATTGCGGGAAATGCGTATTGAAACCGTTTTAAATATTCTGAATCGATATGTATCGAAAAATCTATATTTTTTACAACACTACTCTTTACTGTAGGGATGTAACAAATCATCAGCTTAAAAAATTTTACCGATAGGCTACTGCTTATGACCGCAAGTGGGTGTTTCTTTATATAAGAAAAATATGTAAATGTAATTAAACCGTGGCATTAACACTTTGAATGCCCAGCAGGGGGCGCACATTTAGTGCTTGAATGCCCACATCCACTTCAATGTTAGCATTAATATCGCCTAATCTATGTTTTAAATTATGTGTCTAATCTGCCTGTCGCATTATCAATGACCTATTTCCAGTCAACATTGTCGAAGCAGATTGTTTTTTTATCGGTTCATTTCTGTTTCATAGCATGTAGAAAACTCCTCGTTTTCACGAAAAAAAAGAGGATTCCATGATGATCGCCCTGTACTGTAATATTCTAGAACGTTGTCATTTGTCGGCCTATTTATGAATCGTTTTGAAATAAACGCTAGATTATCGATAGTATATGTGTACGTGTGCACGCTAGTGCCGCACGCTGAAAATCGATTCTCTCAGTTCCTGATCGCTCTTAGAGTCAAACAGCCATATCACAAAAAAAAGAAAAAGCTTATATCTCTGTGAAAACGGGTCTGATTATCCTAATACTGGTAAAATAGATTCCTTACCTGAGATCAGATGGTATCCAAATGGATTATTCCAATTCCTGATCGCCATTCCGAAAATCGATCCTTTTATTGATCCACCGCGTATACTGTACAACACATAATCCCCGCTGCTCTGAGGGTCCAGAATGAAGCTGATCGACTCCGGTCACATGCGTGAGAAGTAAAATGTGGAGTCCGGGTCTTTTTTTCTCATGCCTTTTCATTGAGTCCAATCCAAAGGGGTGAATTACCATCTGGGAGACGATAGGGGGCGCTTTTTTCACATCTGAGCGCCTGGAGTGGCTGATTTACCAACGGTAGACTCGGTTGATGAAATATGAATTCAGATCGCTGATAAAAAAAAAAGAGAGAAAAAACGAATATTCTCGTTATGGGCATTCAACCCGCAGGGGGTAAACCCGAGAAAACTCGGGTTGGGCATCCAAAGTGTTAAAAGGTCTTAATCTGAATTTACTAATGCCTGTAGACACCCTGCTCCAACTGATGATTAAAAAAGAAGAGGCTCAGGACACACTAGACCCACCCAAGGATACTTCCTTTGAGATGAAGGAGGAGTCCACAGACCACCAGGATATCAGTATGTTACCTTTCTTTCTCTTATCTTGATTCTGTCTTCTCCTTTCTCTGCTCTATCATATTTGTATGTCTTTGTCTCCATAGCTTTGTCTCTCATTCTTTCATCTCATCAAACTCTGTTCACATGTAGCCTAACTAGTTGGTGCACTTTATTTTGCGGTCTCCCTCTGCCCCAGATCTACCCTATCAAATTCCTATCTACCAAGAAACATGTCTAACGTGCCAGAAATCAATCAAATATATATATTTTTTTAAAGTCCGCTATTTTTCTTTTGTTTGGGTCATGACAAACCAATTACATAATCCAACATATGTGTAACAAACTAACATATTCCAGTTGAATATCTTTTTTGGAGTATTCTTTCAAAAGATATTCATACTTCCATTTGTCTATCTATGGCGGACTCATTCAGACTCATTCAGAAAAAAGAAAAAAAAATTGTTTGTGGGAGGGATCTGGGGTCACGTGGAGTGTTATACGAAATAACAACGGCTAACTTGAATGTTTCAGCCAATCAGAATCAAGATATTTGCATTGTATAAAATTTATTATTATTGCTAATCTTTTTGTCTGACTCCAAAATGATGGTCCCTGTTTATACTGTGGAGAGTGGAGACAGAAATAGAATCGAACCAGGAACCTTCTGATTACCAGATGACCGTTCTACCTCCTGAGCCCCTGAGCGCTTGCTGTTTCCCTTTGTGTTGTGCATGCGCCCAGGGCACGAAATTAAAGCCTGCCACCCGCCATTGGCGGGCAGTTTTTACGTTTGGCGAGGGCCACTGAGAGGTCTGTCCGCCACCTGGCGTGTAGTTCATATCGATACTCTTATTTTGAAAATCCTGTGCGGGTCTCATTTCCGCCCCAAGCGCAGCTACAGTCATAATATCGATGGCTCCGGCAGTTAGCAACATTCGGTTCATATGATACTCTTATTTTGAAAAAACCCGTGGCAACGAGTCATATCCGCCCAGTCCTGCAGCGGGATACTATTGGCTTCTGCTCGTATCAACACAGAGGCAGTCTGCTCTAGTCTAGAGCGGACCTCTAACGTTACTGTTTAAACAATGACCCAGTCAACTATTCACTTTTAGTTTAATACATGACGAGGCATTGTCTAACGGTATCTAGCTGGCTAGCTACTGATAGCTGCTGATATCAACAAATGCTCCAGCAATAGTCTAGTAGTGCATAATACCTCCATTCGCTCGTTAGCTCACGTTAGCTCTATATGTCCCAGTAAACTAAATAGTTCACTGAGGCGTTGTCTTAACATTATCTAGCGGGCTAGCAGTAGCTACAGATAGCTCCTGATATCAATGTCTTATAACATTGATTCAATGCGTATTCTAGCTGAGGGCATGCTGAATGTGATTTGATCAAAGCACAGTAACGTTATACCAATAGGGTCCAGCTGCAGCGCCGGAGAATCCTTGCATGCTGAATGTAGAGTATAGGGTCCAGCTGCAGCACCGGAGAATCCTTGCTGGAGCTGGAGGCTACTCGAGTATACACACAAGACAGTGGAGCTGTTTGCAGATGGCGAGCATTTTGACTTTTTGCGTGGTGGCGATGTCTCGCAGATAATACAACTACAAGTATGATTATATAATATATATATTTTATTAAAAAAATAAAAAAATTGGCTTGTAAGAAATATGCTTGGCGGGTAGATTATTTCCATCTACCCGCCACTGGCCGGTGAGTCAAAGTTAATTTCGTCCCCTGCATGCGCCACCATCTTGGGTCAATAGGAAGGAGGATGTAATTACAGAGGAAATCAGAAACTGGGCAAATACTTTTCCATGCTACTGTAAGTTAGAGCTGCCGCGGTATTGATGTTTTCCTTACCGCACAAATTTGCAAAATATTTCCTACCGCAGAGGTTATCGCACAAAAAAAGAATTTGAATGCATTTTAATTTTTAATTTTTTTAGTAGTCTACTCTTTATAGCATATAGCCTGCCTCTAGTCTAAATGTCTATCTTTAGAGGATGACTTTGCAGCATGAATATTGTTTGGGATTCGGCAAGCACGCATTCGTTATTGAAAGTGAAACGCGGATTCGAAGTCTCCCCTCTGGTCGTGCGCTGTTCACTCGGTGTCGGGGGCATGGGTGGTAGCGCCCGGCGGTTAACCTCCCGACCCTTTCTTCTTCTTATTATTATAAAGTTACTACCAAAGGCATTCGTTTTGTGGCATTAAGGTTATATAGTTACACGTTCAATAACATCAGCGTATTTACCGGACCATAGCAAGGCAAGCATTACTCAATTCATATCTCAGTTCCTTTTTTTGCTCAGAGCGTGCTGAGTTACTTGTGCCCATTCTGCGGTCTGTTAATAAAGTTTTCAATCAGACAAGTGTATAGAACGAAGGGCTTTTATTATAATATTCGTTGCAGTAAAATCATTATGCCTCGTTTAGTACTCCTGAGGAGCGATGGTAATCCACTCTGGCGGGGAGCTAACGTTATTAGCCGTGTTGTGAGCTCTGATCAATGGCTGACATTCAGGAACTAAAAAACTAATACGCGCTTGCCGATTGGTGGTAACAGCAGAGGCGGGTGCAAGCGGTGTGACGTAATTGGCAGAATCGACTGTCAAACAAAATTGTTCCGTTGCTTTGGTTGAGAGTATTATTATAAAAAACAGCGGTGATGCGCTATTCAGCTAAACTCTGCGGTGGGCGTGATGTAACAACGATACCACGGTAATGCGGTAATCACGGCAGCTCTACTGTAAGTACTTAGTTGCTGTCTCCCTCTGCTCCAGATCCACTCAGCGACCTACTGATGATTAAGAGAGAAGGGGACCAGGACAGACTAGACCCAACCATGGATATTTCCACTGGGCTGAAGGAGGAGCCCACAGATCAGGATATCAGTATGTTACTTTTCTTGTCTTTATTTTCTCTTGTTGTCTTTCCTCTGTTGCGGCACAGTTGTCTGTCTCTGTGTATGTGTCCATAGCTTTCCCTCCTCTCATTCCTTCCATAAAGCTCCAATCTGTGATTTTCCTTTACCATAATAAAGTGAGGTATTCTAACATACATTCTTGAAGAGTCTGATAGATGGAAAATAAAATAATAAATGTGTTTCATTACTCTTTATAAAGGGAATAGCTTTGACTGTCTTGCACTAGCCGGTAGACCCTCCTGTATATCAGGGGTTCCCAAAGTTTTCAGGCTGCGACACCCACTATTATAGGAGGTAAAAAAAAATTATATATTTTGTAATTTTTTTCTTATAAATGGAAATGTATGGTTGAAACATGCAAACGTTCAAACGCACACACACTAATAAGCATTGGAGGCTTTTAACCAGGGCCGGACTGGGGAAATAATTCAGGCCAGGAAATATAGTGCGAAATATAGCCCCAGTCAGGCCACTTTTTAAGCAGGGGGTCTGGGGGTCCCCCACCAAGAAATCTTTTGTTACGAAGACTTCATTTCCTGCATTCTGGTGTAGGAATCTTTTTATTTGTACCCTTTAACTCTTTCAGTGCCAGCAGGGGGCGCACGATTTAGTGCTTGAATGCCCACCATCCACTTCAATGTTAGCGTTAAAATCTATGTTTTAAATGTGTCTAATCTGCCCGTCGCTTATCAATGACTCATTTTCCAGTCAACATTGTCGAAGCGGATTGTTTTTCGTTTTATAGCATCTTGAAAAGCCCTCGTTTTCAAGGGGAAAAAAATGTGCCTAGCCGTGGATAGGAGGGACTTGTTGAGGCAACGTCAATTTTATTTTTATTTTTTACATATTATGAAAGTACAGATTCATACCTTCAAAATAAGCCATCACTTGAACATTTTGGTGGGATACTTTTCAAGCTACTTCCTATGAATCATGGTGATGTCACAAAAACGTATTCAGAGAAAATGGCCTTGGACAGAGAAAATGGCCTTGGAACCTTCTGGAGAGTTTCACACTTGTGTGTTAAACAACTACAACCCTACCCATAATGCATTGTATTCCATGGCCCCCTCTCTCTGGGGACATTAACACCTTGCGTCAGGCTCTTTTGTTATGTCAATGACTCTGTCTTGTGGCAAACACACAAAGTCATGATAGTGTGGTAGTGAAAGAGTTAACGTAAGGTTATGTATATAACCTAGTTATATGAGTACTGGCTAAGCGTCCCGCTCTTAAGCCTATCGAGATATACCTCATCTCATGTACCTATTGTACTCCATCAACGAAAAAAACAAGTACACCTACACCTGCCGGGTCCCGCCCCTATGGAGGCGTAGCCTATAAGACAGTAGGCATGGTCACCAAACACTCTTCCTCGCCAAAAATCCCGTTTCCAGTAAAAGATCCCTCAAAAGGGAACTCAGGGCCGCTTAAGAGCGGGACGCTTAGCCAGTACTCATATAACTAGGTTATATACATAACCTTACGTTATATTATCGTACTTGGCCATCGCGTCCCGCTCTTAAGCCTATCGAGATATGGGTTAGAGCGGACACGAGGCTCGACAGATGCACCCCCTGAGGACCCGTAAGCCCACATCAAGGGGTTTGGGGAGCCCCGTCACCCCATCCTTCCTAATGAAGGGGGGGCGCAGTCAACTCCACCTGAGTGCGAGCAAGAGGGAACTAGAACCCCTTGAACACACAGCACAGGCGGAACCACGTGTGACCTAACACACTGTGGCCCATACCCACACACTCCTGCTACCCTACCAAAGGACGGGAAGCAGGAAAGGCCACAGACCCCAGAACCGCCTGGGAGACAGAACCCCCGGTCATGTCCATGAGGTAAAACCTTACAAAGGGGCCCGGGGAGGACCATGAAGCTGCAGCACAGATGTCCTCCATCGAGGCCCCACCCAGGAGAGCGGCAGAGGCAGCCACCCCACGAGTGGAGTGCGCCCTGACGCCCCCAGGGGGATCCTGCCCAGCCAACGTGTAGCAGAGGGCAATGCCCTCGCACAACCAATGGGACAGACGCTGTTTCGACAGTGCCTTACCGGCACGAGAACCACCGTGACAGACAAAAAGCTGATCGGTAACCCTGAAGTCCTGAGTACGGCTGAGGTAAATTCCCAAAGCACGGACCGGACATGACAGGTGAAGGCCTGCATCTAACTCACTAGTGTGAGGAGGAGGACGAAACGCCTGAACCACAATATCCCGGGAGCGGAAGGAACTCCGGATATTCTTAGGCATGAAAGCAGGATTAGGTCGCAGAGTGGCACCGCAATCGGCCCGAAAAGACAGGCACTCTGGACGTACCGAAAGAGCACAGAGCTCACTCACGCGTTTAGCGGAGGTGACAGCCAGCAGGAACGCGGTCTTGAAAGACAGCTGTCCCAACGGCGCCTGCTCGAGCGGCTCAAACAGGGCCAAGGACAACCGACAAGGACCAATTGAAGATCCCAAGTCGGAGACAAAGAGCGTTGCACCGGCTGAACAAGACATTCCCCTCAAACCCCTCATATCTATCTATCTAGGTCGTCCTCGGACGGGCCCTCCATCGGTGCTTCCAGTCATCCCGATCCTCCATGCATCTGGCTAGCTCGCCGGTGCTTTCTGTTCCCGCATCTCTCCTGAGTACGTCCACGTAGGTTAATGTGCGACGTCCTCGTGATCGATGCCCGTGTGTTGGTTCCCACAGCACAAGTTTGCTGGTTGGCATCTCATGGTGTCTCTGGCAGTGACCTGCCAGCCTCATTCTCCTGACTGCCACTTTATCGCTCACCTTTAGCACCCCCCCATACAAGATTGCATTAGTGACATTCCCCTCATGATAGGAGGATATAGCCGCCGCATATAGCCTCACCGTCGAAGCCGACAGTCTACCAAGGAGAGACTGGAGATAACCCAGGACAGCATCCAGGGGGCAGGAGACTGGGTCCCGGCCCCCCGCCTTACACCACTCTTGGAATATACGCCATCTGCCCGCGTAAAGCGCGACAGTGGAGGGAGCATGTGCATTCCGGATGGTATCAACCACAGAAGGGTCCATCCTCTCCAGACTTACCCTCCCACCAGCCACACCAACAGGCGTTGGCCCAACATCGGGTACTGGAACAGTGACCCGTTGTGCTGCGAGAGGGCCGTCGCCGACCAAGGAATAACCCAAGGAGGAGCGACCAGAAGCTGGATCAAGACCGGGAACCACACTGCCGTGCCCCGGTCCGGCGCGACCAGGATCACCGTCCTGCGCTCCCTCCGTATCCGCTCCAACAGCTGACCCAACAGCTGTACAGGAGGAAAAGCATACAGAAGACCGGGCGGCCATGGAAAGGTCAAGAAGGCATCCACCCCCAAGGGGGGATGATCTGCTCGACTGACCGAGAACCACAAGGGGCACTTGTGAGAGCGTTGGCTCGCAAACTGATCTACCGAGGCCTCCCCGAACCGATCCCAGATCTGTCTGACTATGTCGGGGCGGAGTTCCCACTTGTCTTAACGAGGACCGGCCGAGACATCATATCCGCGCCCATATTCTCTGCACCAGGGATGTGGAGCGCCCTCAGACTGCGCAGCCTGCGAGATGCCCATAGCCAAAGCGACCGCTGCCCGGAGCAGGCGGATGGAACAAGTCCCACCCTGCCTGTTGATATACGCCGCTGCCGTCATACTGTCTGTCCTGACCAAAACGTGCTCGCCTACCACCAGGTGGTCGAACCGTTTGAGGACCAGGAGGACCGCCTTCAATTCCAACACATTGATGTGCGGGGTAGATGGGCCAGCATGAACCTCCGTCCAGCTGCCCCCCACTGCGTGGGTCCGACACGTCCCTCCCCAACCCGTGAGAGAGGCGTCGGTGAAGACCGTGACGTGTGAGCGCCTGCTGCCCATGGGGACCCCAATGGTGAGGATACCCAGCCTCTTCCAATGGGCGAGATCTCCCCATATCGACAAAGGAACTGCCAACCGTTTCCATTTGTCCCTCACCGGATCTATTCTCATAGAGAAAAACCACCTCTGTATCCTCCTCATGAAGAGGAGGCCAAGAGGAACCACCGTGTGAGCAGATGCCATCATACCGAGCAGACTCATCACTTGCAGCGCCGTGACCGTCCCTCTCAGACGGAAACACCCGGCGCTGCTCCGAGAGGGTTACAATCATGGGCCTCGACCTCAACGTCAAGCCCAAGTACTCCACCTGTTGACTGGGAAGAGGTGTACTCTTCTTCCAATTCACAGCAAAACCCAGCCTGGTGAGGAATTCCACCACCAGCCTGGTATGAGACCTGGCAACCTCCTCCGAACGACTGAGGAGTAGAATGTTGTCGAGATAGAATAGAACCCGTATCCCCCGACGACGTAGAGGCTCCAGCGCAGTCGCCACGCACTTGGTGAATGTGCGGGGAGCCAGAGAATAGCCGAACGGCAGCCTCTGGTACTCGTACGCTACGCCCTGAAACAGGAACCGTAGGAACTTCCTGTGAGGAGGGAAAATCGGGATGTGAAAATACGCATCCTTCAGGTCTATGGAGGTGAACCAGTCTCCCCTTCTGACAGCAAGCAGAAGGAGTTTGACGGTCAACATCCTGAACGGTCTCACTACAATCAATCGATTGAACGCGGACAGATCCAGTATAGGTCTGACCCCCCCTGTTTTCTTGGGTATCAGAAAATAACGGGAGTAGACGCCTGACATCGCGTCCTCTCTCGGAACCATGACGACGGCCTGCTTCGCCAACAGAGATTGGATCTCGTCGGCCAGGGCTGTCACTGCTTCTGACCCTGACAATAGGGTCGGCACCAAACCTGAGACAGGGTGTCCGCGGATCCTTAAAAAGTCTTAAAAAGTCTTAAATTGGTTTATCAATAATTAAGGCCTTAGTTTGTCTTAAAATGTCTTAAATCCATTTTCAGAGGTCTTAAAAATGCCATAGAAAGGAAAGATAAAATGCCATGTCATGTTTTATTATGAAATCTGGGGAAGTACGGTTAACGGGAGATAAAGTCGGGAGTTTTTATTGACCGCGTTGTAGCATCACGCAGACCGGAATGGGGCGGAACCAACACGGGTCCTTATGTTGGCCGGGAACAATTTCAGTGGAGTCTAGCTAACGTTAGCAAGGCGAAGCGGAAGCGATAACGTTACGTTACGTTTAGCATTTGCACTCGTTAATATGGGAAAGTGCCAATTCAACGAGAACTGGCTCGACAATCCACTGTTTGCGCCATGGTTGGTCCCAGTCAAAGACCATTACGAGGCCTGCTGCAACAACAAAAAAAGAGCAGTCGAGTCGCACATGCTGAGCAGCGCTAAGCGTACCTCTGCAAAAACGGCGCCTGCAAACTACTATTTCGAATTTCTTTTCGGCCCCGCCATCTCAGGTAGGACTATAACATCTGCACCAACAGAAGTCTGGATAACATGCGGCTCCACGCCAACACTTGAAGCTGAGGTCTTAACTTGAAAATAATCTATTCACGGATGTAAACAAGGACACGTTTGTGTTTATGTTCGATGAGAGTCACCCACTATGTATTTTTTCCTCCCACCCACCCCCTCCTAATGTACAGTATCCTCCCATCATATGTATGTTAGGATCTATGGGTAACAGTACTGTATATTTGCATATCTTATATGTCACAAATGTAACAGTACTATATACCTGTATGTCCCTATGCCATAAATGTCATGTATGTTGAGTGTCATAAATGTCACTATGAATTGAAAATGGGGGACCCTGATGTAAACAAGACTAAAGTCTTTCTCTGGTCTGCATCATCTTAACAATTGTGTGTATTGAGCCGTACTGTATTGTACCCATTCTGCAATCTGTTAAACAAAGTTTTCATTCATTCAACCAAACCACAAAAACAAAACGACTGGATGAATAAATGAAAAACTTTATTAACAGATAACAGATCAATACACACAATTGTTAAGGGGATGCAGACCAGAGAGACTTTCGTCTTGTTTACATCAGGGTCCCCCATTTTCAATTCATAGTAACTGTACTGTTACATTTGTGACATATGCAAATATACAGTACTGTTACCCAGAGATCCTAACAGAAAATATATACATATGATGGGGAGGAGACTGTACATTAGGGGGGGGGGGGGGGGCGTTGGACATTTACGGTGCCCAGTTTCTAATTGCAGCCTCCCGTAGGTGCTCTTTAAGAGCGGTTTTGAATGTGGGCAGGGGTAAAGTGGGTTTTAGGAGTGAGGTTAAGCAGTAGTCTGACCAGTTTGTTTTGTGATGTTTGTAATCTTGTTTTTAGGGCCTTTGAGGTGCTTTGGTACCATGAGGTGCAAGCATAGTCGTAGTACCCTTGAATGAGTGCTCCTGTTAGAGTCTTCAGGGTATTCTTGTTTACCAGAGAGGAGATCCGGCACAAGAATCTAGTTTGTTGGTTGACTTTTTTGATACCCTGGGGAGGGTGGTAATAGTTATGTGTTCTGACAGGTATCAGTCCCATTGGTGATAATCATGTGTTCTTACAGGTATCAGTCCTATGGTAGTATGTGTTCTGACGGAAATGTGGCTGTTGCACTTGCTGCTTGGCCCCTGGTATATTTTGTATAGCTATATTTGCTATTCACCCCTTTGTTGAAATTCATCCAATCCAGTTACTCCTTTAAGTTCAAGATTTTTAAGTTTCCAAGTTATTTTTTAATAAACATCTTTGGACCAACGTGTCCCTAAATTTAAACTAATTGGTGTCGTTGCATGATTTTTGCCATTTTGTTATTGTGAAATTGGTATTAAATTTAATTCTGAGTGGCATTAAAAAGTCTTAAAAAGCCTTAAATCTGACTGGGCTAAACCTGCAGATACCCTGCTGAGAACGAAGGGTGGGGTTGTGCGAACTGCAAAACAAGCCCCTCCCTCAACATTCTCTCTATCCACCCCTCCAAACGGCATTCTTGTCGCCATATGTGAAAATAATCCCACAGCGCACCTGCCGTCAACTGACGCTGGGCCGCAAGGAACAGTAGATAGTTGGCCTGGTCCCTCCCGCTGTGCGACGCACCCAAGGGGGGACCCTGACAGAAAGGGCCGGTTTGATACGGGAGAAGCTGTCATCAAACTGGTTGACACACACCCCCCCCCCCCTGAACACCCCTCTAGCGCATGCTGAGGAGTTGTTCCCCAGCTAGACACGCAAGGCATGAGGAACCCATGGGCTCCTACACGCCGAAGCCCTGCAGTGATATTGCTACCACACAAATCACGCTCGCCTCTTCTTTGCAGACCACTGCCGCTCTCACGGGAGTGTGAGGCATCAGCGTGATACCCCGCCTGGTGAAGGCGAGGCTGGGGTAACCCTTGCTGTGCATTCAACAGAAGAGGCCTCGAGTCCCCCTGCTGACCACTGTAGCTAGTGGCAGCTGTAACACCAGGCTCATCATCACACAACGTGTGGTGCAGGAGCCACGCGACAGCACAACATTCTCACGGACAGACCCAGGCTCAGCCATCAACTGGGTGTCAGCCCCTGTCCCCATGAGAAGTGAAGAATGGGGCCGCATGCGCTTCAAAGAAGGTTCGCGGCCCGCAGCCAAAGGAAAACGATCAGAGCCCCGCTTCCGTGGGTAACAGAGAGGATTGAACGGGGAGCGGGCTGCTCGCGGCAAAGTGACGACGGCTTGCTTTATCCAAGCCGAATCTAGAAAAAATACGAATATTCTCGTTATGGGCATTCAACCCGCGGGGGGTAAACCCGAGAGAACTCGGGTTGGGCATCCAAAGTGTTAAAAGGTCTTAATCTGAATTTACTAATGCCTGTAGACACCCTGCTCCAACTGATGATTAAAAAAGGAGAGGCTCAGGACACACTAGACCCACCCAAGGATACTTCCTTTGAGATGAAGGAGGAGTCCACAGACCCTAGGATATCAGTATGTTACCTTTCTTTCTCTTATCTTGATTCTGTCTTCTCCTTTCTCTGCTCAATCATATTTGTATGTCTTTGTCTCCATAGCTTTGTCTCTCATTCTTTCATCTCATCAAACTCTGTTCACATGGTGAGGGACAACTAGTTGGTGCACTTTATTTTGCTGTCTCCCTCTGCCCCAGATCTACCCTCTCAAATTCCTATCTGCTACCAAGAAACATGTCTAACGTGCCAGAAATCAATCAAATATATTTTTTTAAAGTCCGCTAATTTACTTTTGTTTGGGTCATGACAAACCAATTACATAATCCAACATATGTGTAACAAACTAACATATTCCAGTTGACTATCTTTTTTGGAGGATTCGTTCAAAAGATATTCATACTTCCATTTGTCTATCTATGGCGGACTCATTCAGACTCATTCAGAAAAACGAAAAAAAATGGTTTGTGGGAGGGATCTGGGGTCACGTGGAGTGTGTTATACGAAATAACAACGGCTAACTTGACTGTTTCAGCCAATCGGGATTCGGAATCAAGATATTTGCATTGTATAAAATGTATTATTATTGCTAATCTTTTTGTCTAATGACTCCAAAATGATGGTCCCTGTCTATACTGTGGAGACAGAAATAGAATTGAACCAGGAACCTTCTGATTACCAGACGACCGTTCTACCTCCTGAGCCCCTGAGCGCTTGCTGTTTCCCTTCGTGTTGTGCATGCGCCGCCATCTTGGGTCAATAGGAAGGAGGATGTAATTACAGAGGAAATCAGAAACTGGGCAAATACTTTTCCATGCTACTGTAAGTACTTAGTCGCTGTCTCCCTCTGCTCCAGATCCACTCAGCGACCTACTGATGATTAAGAGAGAAGAGGCCCAGGACACACTAGACCCAACCATGGATATTTTCACTGGGCTGAAGGAGGAGCCCACAGATCAGGATATCGGTATGTTACTTTTCTTGTTCTTGTCTTTATTTTCTCTTGTTGTCTTTCCTCTGTTGCAGCACAGTTGTCTGTCTGTGTCCATAGCTTTCCCTCCTCTCATTCTTTCCATAAAGCCCCAATCTGTGATTTTCCTTTACCATAATAAAGTGAGGTATTTTAACATACTTTCTTGAAGAGTCTGATAGATGGAAAATAAAATAATAAATGTGTTTCATTACTCTTTATAAAGGGAATAGCTTTGACTGTCTTGCACTAGCCGGTAGACCCTCCTGTATATCAGGGGTTCCCAAAGTTTTCAGGCCGCGACCCCTGAAATAATTTTAAAAAAAAATTATAAATGGAAATGTATGGTTGAAACATGCAAACGTTCAAACGCACACACACTAATAAGCATTGGAGGCTTTTAACCAGGGCCGGACTGGGGAAATCATTCAGGCCAGGAAATATAGTGCGAAATATAGCCCCAGTCAGGCCACTTTTTAAGCAGGGGGTCTGGGGGTTCCCCACCAGGAATTTTCTTGTTACAAAGACTTCATTTCCTGCATTCTGGTGTAGGAATCTTTTTATTTGTACCCTTTAACTCTTTCAGTGCCAGCAGGGGGCGCACGATTTAGTGCTTCAATGCCCACCATCCACTTCAATGTTAGTGTTAATATCGCCTAATCTATGTTTTAAATTATGGCTATGTGTCTAATCTGCCCGTCGCTTATCAATGACTCATTTTCCAGTCAACATTGTCGAAGCGGATTGTTTTTATCGGTTCATTTCCGTTTTATAGCATCTTGAAAAGCCCGTTTTCAAGGAAAATAAAAATATTCCATAATAAACGGAATATTCTAGAATACACAAACGTTCAAATTTTTTGGCCTATTTATGAATAGTTTTCAAATAAACGCTAGATTATCGATAGTATATGTGTACGTATGCACGCTATATAGGCGATCTGATATCTGATCTGATATATTTCCTGATCGCTCGCACAGCCAAACAGCCATATCACACATAGGGGAAAAGCTTATATCTCCGTGAAAACAGGTCTGATTATCCTAAGACTGGTAAAATAGATTCCTTACCTGATTATTCCAATTCCTGATCGCCATTCCAAAAATCGATCCTTTTAATGACTGGGATCATCTCCGGTTACATGCGTGAAAAGTCAAATGTGGATTCTGGATTTTTTTTTTCTCATCCATTTTCATTGAGTCCATTCCAAAAGGGTGCATCAATAGATTTTTCTGAGGGGGATTATTGCAGGCTAGCATGTGTCGATAATTAGCAACAACACTGATTTTGATGGATTTTGTTTTTTGTAAGGGTCCCGCCTCCACCAATCGCATGCGGCTCCCTTTGTGTTTGTGTGTGTGTGAGCGAGAGAGAGATAGTTCTCCAACTTGTGTGAGTTGCAGTGATCTCCTGGTTGTTCCCCACCTAGGTTATATAACTATTGCGCCGCTGCAACTAGAAACACTGGCCTGGCCTGCTTCTAAGTTTAGTGGCCTGACTGCATTACTTTTTTTGTTTTGTTGAAATCTTAAAAAAAAAAAAATTAAATGTAATCTGGCGACCCCCACTTTGGGAACCACTGCTGTATATGGCCGGTCCCTGGTCAAAGTTGGGAATAAATCCATAGGGAAATCTTTTGGTCCAGAGATTGAAGACTTTGCAACATAGATACAATATTCTTAGGTCTCTAGATGTTATGATTATGAATTTACCCTTGTGGATGGTGTGGAGTGCATGACGGATCGCTACATTATGTTGATCCACCACAATGGAACACATTAAATAGCTTACATAAGTATAACCAGCTAGCACAAACGTTCGCTTTTTTTGTTTAGAAAAAAACTCACGCCAACTTATGAGGCTGTAACTGAGTGGCAAGACTACTAAAACGAAAATGCTCAGACTTGTAGTTGACTAAAACTTGACTAAACGAAAAATAGATAAAGGTGACTAAATATGATAAACGAAAAAGAGCATTTGAGACATGACTGAAATAAAAAATAGCTGACAAAATTAACACTGCTCTCTAGATGCAACACTGAACGGCACAGGAAGTCCTTCATTCCGACAGCCATCAGACTCTATAATGCATCACTGTGCCTCACTGAGCACAGGTCAACGGTACAGTCTGGCATAATCTTCCTGGACACTTTTTACACTTATTTAGGGCCCTATGGAATCCGCGATCACAGAGGATTTCACGGAATTGAGGTAGGCGAGACGGCACCCCCTAATAGGGAAAATAAATACTTGAATAGATATCACTATGAAACTTTCCCAGTTTATGTACATATAAACTAAGAAAAAATATATTGCAAGTTTTCAGAATTTTATGTTTATATATGCAAATGAGGCACTTCCACCATTAAATATGCACATATTTGCATGTATCGCCAAGACTCGCATCACCAAAATGGATAATGCCAGATTCAAAAACTGTTTCATTTTGTTGATACATTAAAAACTAAACTTTGTATAGAAAGACTTTGTGGCTATGTCCTTATCAGCCCATACATCAGGAAATACTGTCTACTGTCATAAAAAAATTATTTTCGCCTAGTTTTGGTATAAAATTAACTATAAACCCGGCTATGAATGATATATATCAACAAATCTTTCTATAGAAAGAAGCATAATATGGATGGGAAGAAATGTGGAAAGTTTGGTGTGTGTAGGTACTAGGGAAATGGAGTTCCAACACTTTGTGTGTACCGTAATTTTCGGACTATAAGGCGCACCTGAATATAAGCTGCAGCAGCTAAATTGAATGATGTGTACATATATAAGCCGCACTGGACTATAAGCCGCAGGTGTTTTAATGTTTAATTTCCATATCGTTAGCCTCATAGCATAATTGCCTAAGTAATTTTTCAAGACTTTCGGAAAGAAGAAAAAACGAATCTTCGCACAAGTCACACGAGTGAGTTAGGCAGAAAGGGATTTGTAACATAACAAGGTTCTGATTGGCTGAGGACACAACCACTAAGCCGGGGTGGTGCAGCAGTGTGAGGAGAGTAGAGTTAGGCAGAAATATCAATTTGGCCAAAAAATTACTTAGGCAATTATGCTATGAGGCTAACGATATGTAAGGGTTCGTGCACAGAGGGGATTGTCGGGAAAGAGATGGAGAGTTTGAGGATGCTCCCATTTAAAATGTTTGTTTAAACTGTAACGTTAGCTAGGTACTAACGTTAGCTCACGGAACGATAGCTAGTTAGCCAACGCTAGCCAGCACCTGCGAAAACGAATGCCAAACGGATGATATCAGATGTTGATATCAGGAGCCATCAGTAGCTAGCCAGCTAGATAATGTTAGACAATGCCTCATGTATTAAACTAAAGTGAATAGTTGACTGGGTCATTTTGTTTAATGCTTCAGTTATGTTGAAAGAGGAGCTCTGAGCTGCTCATGCACTCGACTTTGGCCGTAAGGGTTTGTTGACATGGGTCTGTGAGGGAAGAGTGAGTGAAAGTTAAAGGTGGTGGACTGTAACCTGTAAAATCCATAGATTTAGGAGGTCCCCTAGTGGCCGTTAGCTGTAAAAATTCATAGATTAGCTGCACCCCAGGCGGTCAGGTGGCGTAGCGGAGTTTGCGCTCGTCCAATAATGCAAGAGGCTGCGGTCTTGACTCCCGGAGTCAGCATTGCTTGAGGCTTGGGCTGATCGTCATACTAACTCGTTTGGCTGGGTTAGGGGGAGGGCAAGTCATGGGCGGGAATCTGGCGTTGTGGACAGCGACGCCTACAGGTCAGCTCTGGGCGCTTGCTCAGCGGACTTTATGAAGGCAGCGTGCCCTCCCACGCATTACACTTCACCAATGAGAGTCCATCTGCCAGGTGAAAAAAGAGTCACTGGCTGTCGCCGTGTGTCGGAGGAAGCGTGCGGATGACTTCAGGGTTCCCTTGTACCGATCAGTAGGAGAACATGCGCACAACAAACAGGTAGGGCAGGGGGGGAATTGGCACAACGACTAAAAAAGGGACTGGTAGAAAACAGAAAAATCGGAGAAAGAGAGGATAAAAAAATTAAAAAAAAAGATTAGCCGCACCGTTGTATAAGCCGCAGGGTCGAAAAATGGGAAAAAAGGTGTGGCTTATAGTCCGAAAATTACGGTAAGTAAAATACATAAAAACTAGATTTCAGAAAACAACCTCAAAGTTTTGTATTGTAAAATGCCATACATTTTTATTTGAAACAGCTATTTACAAACGCAACACCCAATCAAACTATTAGTAATAGACAACCTAAACACATGTCTGATAACTGAATAACATAATAATAATGATGTTATTGAACTGAACAGAACTACACACAGGCTACAGTAGTGTAGTAACAGTGTAGTACCCTCTAATAGGAAAAAAATATATTTGAATAGATATCACCATGAAACTTTCCCAGTTTGTTATGTACATATAAACCAAGAAAAAATATATTGCAAGTTTTCTGAATTTTATGTTTATAATGAAAATGAGGCACTTCCCTATTACATATGTGCACATTTATGGATGCAATCAGGCAAAATTAAGTCAAATAAACAACTAAATGTGTGTTATTGACGTTTTATTGTCACTAGTTTCATAGAAGACATGTTTAGAAAGCAAAATATAACAATCTCAATATCGTTGAAAAAAAAATCAAAAAAGGCTCTAACCCCTGTTAATAAAGTTTTCAATCAGACAGATGTATGGAAAGGCTTTTATTATAACATTTGTTGCAGTAAAATCATTATGCCTCGTTTAGTCATCTGCGGAGCGCTGGTAATCTACTCGTTTTTTCTCATAATCAGGTATTTTTAACACTTTGGTCGCCAGGCTTATATTCTTAATAAACCATCCCACGCCAGCTCTATTTGTCTATGGAGAAGTTCCCCTTCTTTGCAGGGCTATAACTTTTTAAATTGTATTGCTAAATTGACATTACTATGGCCCATTCAACATCAAGTATCTATTGTTCAGGGTGTAGCAACTAGAGATGTTCCGATACCATTTTTTCCTTTCCGATCCGATTCCGATACCTAAGCTTTGGGTATCGGCCGATACCGATACTTATCCGATACCAGTGCATACATTAAAAAAAATAAAAATAAAAAATTATATAAATTATAAAACTTTTTTTTTTTTTTTTTTTTTATACAGCTACTGTTTTATATATACTGTTTTTTAGTAATAACTATAAAGTAATGGTATTTATTCAACAACAGGTGATTGTACAGATTAGTATTAGTATCAGTAATTGAAAACTATCTCAATGAGTTCACCCACGGAAAGGTTGTTGGCACATACGGACATTATTTGTTGCTGCACTTGCTTCCACAAGAAGGCTCCGTTTAGTAGCAGAGGCTCTGTTGTTGTGATTTTTGCACAATAAATATTCAACATTCTCTTTTGAGACTCCGCCTCAGACTCTTATCATTTGGCACTAAAAGCTAAACATTGTCGCCGATATGGCTGTCTGCAACATGTCATTAATTGTGTACGCGACGTGCAATTGTGCAATGATGACGTTACCGTGAGCTAGGTTAGCTAGCATGAGCTACCGGTATATGGAAAGACTAACGTTACTGGTGACATTGTGATTTAACTTGGAATACTCCTTTGCCAACTTGCTGTACTTTGCTTCCAGGTCTGCAGCCATTATTGCTGGATTATGAATAGCCCCAACTTTAGCCAAGGTAACGTTATGGCTAAACCTTTAACGCTAGTTAATGCTAGCTTTCGGTTAGCTGTTCAGCTAATGCTAATAACATCAGAGCTCCCCGTCAACAGCGCTCTGCCGGGACGATGGCATTTTAAGAAAGTATCTGCTCTGCTGTTAAAATGACAAATGGCAATTGACACTTTAATTCACGGTCGATTAAGCACACGTTTGTTTTATAATGCTCACTCAGCGAGTAGGGTATATCTACAGAGCCCAACGTCCGCAGTGTTGTTGATAAATTACGTCATATGGTATCGGAGCGCAACATTAGATGGTACTCGCCGATACCGATACCAGCATTTTAGGCAGTATCGGCGGCATTTCCGATACTGGTATCGGTATCGGAACAACTCTAGTAGCAACGTTATACTTTTTCGTTCACATATTCATACTAAAACGGTCTAAAGTATAAGTATGTTTTTATCGTTTTCTGCAGCTTTCTCCAGAACGTCATTTATAGCCCTAAATGCATTATATTGATGATTGTATACAGTTTGATAGCAATCGGCGCGAGATAAAGAATTTCAAATGGACGTGCTTCTAGAAGTTACTACTTATCATCTGATGTTGACTGGATGGGGGGGGGTTGTTTATAATTCCGTGGCCAACGTTAGATGATTCATCTAGTGTGGGTGATATGATCATTAGAGCAGTTTGTATCGAACACGTTAAAAAATAACGCTGAAACTAACCGTAGCTTCCTCGTGTAAGGTTTGGTTCTTTCCCCACCACGGGCTTCTTGAAGTACTGTGATGATTGGTCCGCTGCTCTCCCACTCGCTCTGTTCCTTTAAGCCTACTCGCTCTGTTTTCCTTTTGTTTTCTGTTAATCATTGCATTCCCCTATTCACACGCTTCTTCCCATAGACGTCGTTGGTTGGTTCTCCCCCAACCACACGCTTGTCAATCACATCCCTCAGCTGTCACTGCTTGTCAATTAAGCATTCCCTGATTATTTATACCCCGTTTCCCCATTCAAGTTTTGTTGGATCGTTTTGATATTTCAGTTGCATTCGCCGTTCCTGCTGCCTGCTGTTGTTTCCCTGTGCTTTGCCTCCAGGATATTCAAGAAGCATTCCTCTTGGACACCCTTTCCTCGTGGCGACGCGCTCGCTCCGTTCTGTTCCAACGCTCTTTACGCACAACGCCTGGGTGAGTTTTTTATGACTGTCTTTGATCCAATTCCGTTTTTCGTGTGTTTATATAACACTGAAGATTTCCAGCTTTTTATCAGACAGTCACTCACCCAGCGTTTAGCCTTTTTTTGGATTGTTTCATTGGGATAATATTTTGGCCTAACATCTCCCACTGTGTGTTTACACACCGAAGATATTATCACATTGGATTTGTATTTTGGGACTTCGCTCACAGTGTTTATTTTGCACCGAAGATATCTATCACTTGGGATTGTGTTTGGAACGTTACTCACAGTGTGTATTACACCGAAGATTCAGTCACTTGGATAACTCTGTTTTCGGGTACAAGTCACCTCTCCTGTTCACCTGCTCTGTTCCACCTGCACTCTGAGTTAACTCGCTCCCTCTCTCTCTCTCGGTCCCGCAACCACCTCGGAGATTCTGCCGAGAGAAGTCTGCAGAGCGGCTCTGACGTCAGCGTCTGCTTCCCCTGACTACCATTCCGGGAGAAGCTGCAGAGCAGCAACATTCATCCTTGCTTGTATTCCTGTCTTTGTTTGAATTCTCCCAAGTCTGTGCTGTTTATTTAGTCTTAATAAACAAGCCCTTGTTTTTGGCAACTCTGTATCCTACTCTCTTGTGTCGTTGCGTTTGGGGTCGGTGTCAAACCATAACACCTCGGGCCGTTGGGCGATGAGCGTGGAGCAGAAATATTTCTATTATGGGATGTAGAAATAGGCGATCCATCTCCAGGTTGTATAATAGTATATACGTCCAAATCATGTTGTTTATCGAGTTATTGGTAACGGATTGCTATCCATTGTGTCTAGCTCGAGTCCTGGGACTATTAGCGAGTGATCGGACCGAATTGGAATGAGCACCAGCTTCCGTTTCCTGTTTCCGGTTTGAGCGATCCGCCGATCGGCCACCAGATGGCGCTCTTGAACCGTTGGAGAGTTGAGAGGGGATCAACAGTAGATCTCAAGTCTCCGGGGGAGAAATATGATTGCGATCACAGATTTTTGAAATATTGATATCAAAGACGTGGTACGGCGTCTTTGGCAGAATGAGCATGACGGGGAATGACGTGGTAAGGCGTTTTTGGCGACCAGTGTGTTAACACTTTGATCGCCATGGGTTAAATTCATAATTTACCATCCCTAGCCAGCTCTATTTGTCTATGGAGAAGTTCCCCTTCTTTGCAGGGCTATAACTTTTTAAATTCTATTGCTAAATTGCCATTATTATGGCCCATTCAATGTCCTATATCCATTCATTGTTCAGGGTGTAGCAACGATATACTTTTTCATTCACATATTCATACTAAAATATGGTCTAAAGTATAAGTATGTTTTTATCGTTTTCTGCAGCTTTCTCCAGAACTTGATTTATAGCTCCAAATGCATTATATTGATGATGAAATACAGTTTGATAGCAATCGACGCGAGATAAAACATTTCAACTGGACGTGGTTCTAGAAGTTATTACGTAATGTACGTATCATCTGATATTGACCGGATGGGCGAGGGGGCGTTTATAATTCCGTGGGCAACGTTATACCATTCGTCTAGTGTGGGTCATATGGTCATCAGAGCAGTTTATATGGAATACGTTAGAAAATAACGCTGGATCTTACCGTATGTTCCTCGCGCCGTTGGACGATCAGCGTGGAGTAGACAGTTTTCGATTATGGGATGTTGATCCCGATGAACCATTTCCAGGTTGTATAATACTATATACGTCCAAATAACGTTGTTTATTGAGTTAGGGCGAGCGATTGATCATCCAGTGTGTTGAGATGGAGTCCGGCTACCGATCGCGAGTGCCCGGACGACATATGGATGAGCACTTCCTGTTTGGCGTGCCCCTCCCTCTTGGCCGATCTGCCAATCTGCCACCAGATGGCGCTCTTGAACCGTTAGATAGTTGAGTGGAGCTCACCAGTACATCTCATGTCTCCGGAGGAGAAATATGATTTCGATCACAGATTTTAGAATTATTGATATCAAAGACTAGTTACGGCGTCTTCGGCAGAATGAGCATGGCTAGGAATGATGTCTAAACACGTCATCGGCGATTAAAGTGTTAATGATCATTTTTACATTATTACATCATTATTGTTATTGTTATTATTAACAATATTATTATTATGGTTGTATCAACCCTAAATCGGGGGGGGGGGGGGAATGCAATGCAGACAAACAGCTGAATACAGTGCGACCATTTCACTCACATTTGCCCATTCATTTTTGGACACATCCAAAATGCCACGTGGGCTGCCTCCACCATCGGTGTGTGTACTGTACGTGTGCTGTACTGTACGTTAAACAAGACGAAAGTCTTTCTCTGGTCTGCATCCCCTTAACAATTGTATGTATTGAGCTGTACTACTGTACCCATTCTGCAATCTGTTAATAAAGTTTTCAATCAATCAATCAATGCTGTGTCGTAGCTCCACCTACAGGCCTAATGGAGAACACCACAATGTGTGAATGAATGGGTGAATGTGAGGTATAACGTGTAAAGAAGTTTCGATTGATCGCAAAAAAAAAACAATAAGTTACCAGAACTTAAAAAGATTGAGTTCAGTTACTGTGCATTAAGGTTTTCAGTTTTCATTCCATAATAAGTTAACAGAAAAATAAGTACACAACCACATTATTTCAACCTAATAAAACTATGTTTATTGTCATTGTTTTAAGAACACAAGTTGACTTGGTAAATGGTGTTGCCCTCTCCCTTTTAACATGTGCAATGTTAAAATGAAATAGAAAAATAAAGAATACAATTTGTTGATTAATCCCACTCGTCACAATGGTGACCGTAATAATGTTTTTGTTATAAGGCTCTGAAAATGTTACTGAATGATGTATCAATGTATTTCCAGCTAAATTGAAATAATAAAGGGTCTTAATTAAATGTGTAGTGTCACAGACATGACCAGAACACAGCTTAGAACACAGCTCAGTCGTCGCAAGGTTTAACTGAGGCTAACGTTAACATGATGGCACACACACACACACAAAGCACACCCTCCTCCTCCAATCCCTCCACCGGAGCAAGGCCAGAAAGAGAGCGAGAGGAGAGAGAGAGAGAGAGAGAGACGTTCAAGTTAACATGCAGCCCCATGTGTAGGAAAATAAACCGCTGCCTACCTGTCGCTGTCAGTGAGATCCCTGGCCCTGTTTTGCTTTACTGAGCTCCGTTATCTGGGGGCTGTAGTTGGTCACTTTATTAAGCTGCACACCGGAGCATTTTTTAATCCAGCTGTTTGCTGTTCTCTGATATTTTCTGACATTTCGCTGATGCGTCGCTCGACACTTCGAGCTGACATGGGGATATCTTTTATCCTTGATTTGCTTGTCTCTTTGTTTGGCAAGCCTTCAAACAAAACATCTGAGCTACAGAGAAAAGCCTCCTTGATATACTCGCCATCGGTGAATGGCTTTCCACATTTCGCAATGCAATGAGCAATGCGATAGCTTGCTTCAGTTGCGTGGTTTTTAGCAGTCGTGAACACTTTGAGGGTGCTGGCTTGCTTTCCATACCTGGCCACGGCACGTTTAATCGATTCTGCCTTATCCGCCTGATCTTTGAAACTTTTTTGATGCTTCGTCTCAAAATGGCGTTTCACACCTGACGTTCGGCAAACTACATTTTCTAAATAAAGTACACACAGCACGGTCCTTCTGACACACAAACCTGTAGTCGTCTGTTCATGAGGGCTGGAATGCCCGAATTTCCTTTGCTTTACCTTTCTTAGCGGGGGTTGCCATCATGAAAGACGGCACATACAGAATGCAACTGTGGCACTGTGATTACCTGGGAACTGCGCGCGGGTGTGGGAGGCCAGCTGACTGCTGACAGCTGAGCACCATGGCAACAGCTGTATAGCTGTCATAGGGGTGTGCAAAACAGTCGACTTACAAAAAAGAACCTGTGGGAGGATTTCAACAAGATAAATGCGACAACAGTGCAAAATATTTCACTAATATTTCAAAGCAGTAAAAATAAAAAATGTAAATGCTGCCCCCTGTGCCAATGAAAATGCTCCAGCGTGCCAATGCCGGCACGCGTGCCTAGGGTTGCCGACCCCTGCTATACAAGAACCACATTGTGGAGAGTTCAATGTTCTGATGGCCTGGGGGAAGAAGCTGAGCCGTAGTCTCTCCAGAGTGTTCACTGTGGTAGGGCTGCACTATTAATCGATTTTAAATCGAAATCGCGATTTGGAATGATGCAATTATCAAATCACAAAAAAAAATTAAATCGCTATTTCCTTTTTTTGGTTTTTTATTTTATTTTTTGCTTTTTTGCTTTATTTAACCAGGAAGTCCCATTGAGATACAAGATCGGTTTGGGAGAGGGAGGTAAGGGGTTTTAGATTGTGTGTTGTGAAGTTTAGACTTCAGAGAGGGAGAGTAAAGTACAGAAAAAAAGGTACCGTTGGGTACCGGTATCGATTCCCAGCTAAAAAGAAAAAATGTCAGGCTCTGTGTCCTGAAAAGACCCACTGCGTAGGCCAGATGCAAGCCGCATTTTACAATAAACCTCTGTGGGTCTGTAAAAAAATATTTATAATCCCAAATTGTATCGCAATCGCAATATCTGTCAGAAGAATCGCAATTAGATTATTTCCCAAAATCGTGCAGCCCTACTGTGGTCTTTTTGAAACGCTGCTTGATACTTTGGCTGGTGCTGGGCATGTTATGTCTTGCATACAACATACAACATGCAAATCAAATACAAACACAGAAGGCCATTTGTGCAGTGGCAAGAAGCATAATCAGATCAGCAATAGTATCAGGTAAAACGGTTACATGTTTCATGAAGGGCTAGTCGTAGCATACCTTTAAAAGCATTCACAGTAGGAAGTGCCTCTAGACACTTGATTGTCAAAGTGCAGAACTGCACTGTAAAACCCAATACAAATATTGTTTAAGGAAAAAATCTCATGAACTTATGTTGTGGACTTTATGGAAGAGTTGAGCTGTTGGTAATTATTAGTTTTACCTAGGATAGCAAGCAGGGCTGGACGGTATGGTCACGGTATATTCCTTTATCTTAAAATGTCTATATAAATGCTTCTGAAGGGGTAAACACTGGTATGGCATGACTCTTGTATTACTAGGACATATTTCACAGTACAAAGGTATTTTAAGAACATTTATTGTGCAAAACTGCAATAGAAAAATGCAAAACCTTTTCTCAAGTTACTTCCATCTCTGAAAAACACTTTTTTCATGAAATATAATCAAATCAAGCGGCACAAAGTGAAAATAAAAACTACAGCAGGATAGGAGGTTTCTTTCCCTCAAACAACTCAAACACAATACAACACCAACATAACTTAACATTAGTGTACATGTTTGACAACGTAGAGAGAGAGCGAGAGAGCGTGATGTAATAGGTTTGAGTTTGAGTGTTCTGAGATACCATAGCTGATGTCACACCATGATTCTCAACACAGTTGGAAACAGGAGCAGCCCTATGGATAAAGCGATATAAAGAAATAAATAGCCAAATAAATGTGAAGTTATCTTTGAACCTCTGTTGTCAAGCCTTGTCAATATAACCCCCCCCCCCCCCCTTTCCTCATGAATGGAACTGGTGCCGCAGAGTCACGTTAGAACGTTAGCTTAGCGGCTGTTGCTGACTTGCTAAAGCAAGTCTCAGCCTCCTTAGCCAAATTGAAATGCCAAAACGATTTATGGCAAGGTCCGTGAGCAAGTGGAGAAAAACTCAGTACAATTAAACACTATGCAACGACCACTGCAAACGGCGAGTGAATTGTCCAGTAACGTTAACGTCATTGCTACTGCTGTGACTAGCTGCTCTAGTCTAGTCTACCGGTCACAAGGTATCGACAAAATCCATATCCAGCTACCAGGTTGCTGTCAGTAAAAACAGTAGTCAACTGTAGTCGATTAAATTACTTTATTATGACATTAGGTAGCATTAAATCCAATCTAACAAAATTCGTTCGCTCATAAAATTCGTGACATTTAAAATGTGATTTAATGTCTGGGACAGAACGGCGGACTCGCATAAATAATATAGACTTATATTGAGAGGTGTCTTTTCCCTGCGGAACACAAGTTAAGTGTGTTAATGTTACATGCATGCATTTTTGCGTTCTCTCTGCTATGATGAAAGCAGAGCAGTGTGTGTTTCAACACCTCAAGTACCTGTAATGAATGAATGCCACTCCCCAAGCATTAAAAGCAGCCCAGCGAGCGCTGTCGTTTTTTTTGGGAGCATCGGGACACATACTGTCGGACAATTATAACAATAATTAACTCATTTACAAGTTGTATTAAGTTTAGCAAATAAGGAAACGGAGAAAGAACATTTCAAAGCAGTCAAAAAAGCAATATTTCTATTTTTACCTATTTCTGAAGTGCAAGACATATTCACTCGCCGTCACAAGTCGGCTTTGGTCATGCCGAGTCACAAAAATAAATGTGCGAATTGCCTATAATAAGGTAATTTATAAGCCTGCTATTCTATATTCTATAATAATATTTCAAATTGCATTGGTCCGGATGGGAGAATTCAGTACTGTATCTACAGAACCTAAAGTTTAATCATCTTCCCTTTATTCATTTCCTTAGATTCCTTGTACACATGATCTCAAGAAGGTACTGAACGAGATCAGTGGCAGTGTTTAATGTTTGGTCATTATTAGCATGGTGTTATTCACTGTCAAAGATGCAAAGAAAAATCATAATTATATTCTCCTTTTGTTTCATCACAATTTAAGCAAGCCTAGTAATAGACACAATATTTCTGACACTGGGAATACATTCACTAACGTCCATAGATGTCCCTAGATACCAAGAATATGCAAATGGACCTTGTAGAAGTGGAGCAATATTCCATTTACTTAGGTATGTATTTTAGGCCGATTTTCAGAAAATAGGCTCCGGGTGGAAGAGGTTAAAAGGCATACTGGGACTCCGAAGGTGCCGTAGAGAGTGCATGAACGAAAGTTACTGTCAAATGACCATGGTATTGTATCCATAGCTATAATATAAAATATAGATTTAGCTCTACAAACAAGGTGACGCACAGTGAAACTATATAATGAAAACCTGGCTGTGCTAGCACATGATGGGGAAATCGAATGGCCCCGAATGTGTTAACAGACATTGTTGCTTTTGGGATTTGGCACAAACCCATTTATTATTTACAAAAATATACAATAAGGACTATGGCCATACGATTCCTGGTCATACAGCATTATTCAATATACACAACTATATTAAAACAACTGTCAACTACTAGCCACATCGTTACTAGAGAAACTACTATAACAAGTTGACGTCAGGTGGAACAGGAAGTGAAGAAGTCACTGGCTCAGGTTAAATCTAAGGCTGTCAAACGCACAATTCTGTTAACGCCACAATTTTATTTAGTCCACGATTAACGTTTTAGCCTTTTTTTTTTTTTTTTTACTGTAGACATGTAACAAATCATCAGTTTAACATTTTTTACCGATAGGCTACTGCTTATGACCGCAAGTGGGTGTTTCTTTATATAAAAGAGAACGTAAATGTAATTAAACCGTGGCATTAAAAGGTCTTAATCTGAATTTACTAATACCTGTAGACGCCCTGCTCAAAATGATGATTAAAAAAAGAAGAGGCTCAGGACACGCTAGACCCACCCAAGGATACTTCCTTTGAGATAAAGGAGGAGCCCACAGACCACCAGGATATCAGTTAGGGGCAGAACGGTATGCATTCGAACCGTACACCGTTCGGCACGACCTCCTGGGTATTGTACGGTTCAGGGGATGCAAAAAAATAAATCTTCATTTGGCACGGAGAGGTGAAGCGCCGGCTGCTGGCTGCAGCACCAGGTGCTGTCAGTTCGTAGAAAGTGTGTGGAAATGGCAAGCGCAATATAAATCAATCTTCATTACGACTTTAAAAACATTTGGCATTAATTAACATTACATAGGCCTACATCTTGCCATAACGTCAGCACGGTTTGTGACGCTACAAGTACAACGCACGTTGGTAGCCCGCCAGCTCCAATACAGCCAATGAAATCAATATCAGACATCAATGAAATGTTACCGTAGTTAGCAGAGGATAAAATGGGAGTCTGAGGCAGGGTGTCGAAAGACAATCACGTTTATTCAAAATCCAAGAAGGCTAACATTGTGTTTACTAACTCCAACTGGGACTATTGCCGCTTTCCCACTGCATGGTATCAACTCGATCGACCCACTCAACTTCCACTGTAGATAGAGTCGAGAACGAAGGTACCACACGCTAAATGTCCGTGTGGACGCCCAACCCATAGACCAGTGGTTCTCAAACTAGTACCACCTGAGAACGTAGCTGGCGATCCAAGTACCACCATATGACCGACGTTAAAATACAGTCTATTCAGCTATGCACTAGGGCTGACCTTCAAAGCTTCTTTTGGCAATCGAAGCTTCGGGGCCGAGCTTCGATTTTAATTCGAAGCTTCGAGAAAGATTTATTTTTTTATTATTATTATTATATATATATATATATATATATATATATATTTATATATATATTTTTTTTTATATTTTTTATCTTATGTTGTGGGACTTGTACAGCACTTTGGTAAACTTTGTTGTTTTTAAATGTGCTCTATAAATAAAGTGGATTGGATTAATTAATTAAGTAGCCCCTTTCGACAAGGTTTCACTCGGCTCCGCTGCCTGGGTGCAGTGGGGCTGCTCTCACAGCCAACGACATGACATTACATAATTATGTTGCAACCTTCGTCTATCAAGCAAACAATTATATTATATTTAATTTATAATTATATCAGACAATGCACCTACAAAAGCAGATGATTACAATTAAATTAGCCAACTTGGTAACACATTAGTCATAGCAGCATAGGCATAGCCTTATTAATGTTTTGTGTGGCGTCGCCGTCGTGTACAACAATACTTACGTTTTTTAGGTGATTTGACAAAGTTGTTGTAGAGTTGTGATATGCCATTTTCTTCTGGCATATCTGGCACTCGGCTTTTTGGGCATTGTCTTTGCATAACCACTAGGGGTGGGACGATACGCATTGGAACCGTGTACCGTACGGTACGACCCCCACGGTTCAGGGGCGTCTGTATTAGGGATGCACCGAAATTTCGGCACCGAAAGAGTTTTTTCACCGAAAATATATCACCGAAACAGAAACAACCTCGCGTGTTGTTGTGATGATGTTGCGCTGTCGGGAGTCGCGCTGCCCCTATGTAAACTCTGCGCGCAACGCGTCCAACAAATGAGTCTTCAACATGCTTCCATATCCTCATTCACTATTATGCCCGTCGCGGTAGGAGTGATCTATGCATATCATTCGCGTGTTGTTGTGATGATGTCGTGCTTTCGGGAGTCGCGCCACCTCCATGTAAACTCTGCGCGCAACGCGTCCAACAAATGCGTCTTCAACATGCCTTTACATCCCCATTCACCATATGCCCGTCGCGGTTAATCACTGAGGGATCTAATATGCATATTATTCACATTTTGACGCTGTCTACTGTGCCGAGTCAAGCGAGCACATTCAGCTGGGGACTAGAAAGGTGCGCTCAGTAGAACACAGATGTCCGCTGCGGCAGCCAGAGAAAAGATGGAATTAATGTACTGTATGCATTCAGAAGTGCTGAATAAATGTTTTATGGACCCATAATAGTGATTATTTATTATTTAAGTTAAGTTTTGCCATAATCATATATTTTTCCATAATCATAATGTTCCACAACATTGGTAAAAAAAATCTATTCTATGAATCATTTTCGGCCTTTCGGTTTTCGGCCAACTGTTTTCTATTTTCGGTATCGGTTTCGGCCAAGAATTTCCCATTCGGTGCATCCCTAGTCTGTATCGTACGGTTCAGATGACGCGCAAATAAAAAAAATCGTTTGGCGGAGCCGGGAGAGGTGAGCACTGGCTGCAGGCAGCAGCAGCACTGCAGCCAGGTGCTAGTCAGTTTGTGTAAAAATGGCAAGCACAATATAAATCAATCTTCATTACGACTTTAAAAACATAGCCATTAACATTACATAGGCCTACACACATCTTGCCATAGCGTTAGCAGTTTGTACAACACAACGCACGTTTTAACTATGGTAGCCCGCTAGCTAATACAGTCAACGAAATGTTACCGTAGCTACTAGCTAGCAGAGGAGGAAATGGGAGTCTGAGAGGCGGGGTGTTTAAAGACAATGATAGGCGTTTATTCAACATCCAAGAAGGCTAACATACAACTGTGTTTTACTAACTCCAACCGGGACTATTGCCGCTTTCGTGCTGCTTGTTGATGTTATGAACTCCTCCTAACGTTACCGGAGCTGAAGGTCCCACACGCTAAAATGTCCGTGGGGACCCGCCAACCCATAGATAGTTCCAACTCACCGAATTACGTAATCCACCACAGTTGCACTCAATATTTAAATAATGTTAGTCTAAATAAATGTAGACCGATAATGTACGTATTTTAAAAATAGAATGAACAGAGCAATGTTGTTTTGAAACAGTAGGCCTACAGTGTGTGTTAGTTTGATTTATTCTGCATTTTATATTGATGGCCTTCTAATTGTTTATTTATTTTATATTAATAAAAATATTAAAAAAGAGTAGCAATAATTAGGGATGATCCGATCGGGGCCGATCACGTGATCGGATCGGGACATACCTAATTATTGCTAATCTTTTTGTCTAATGACTCCAAAATGATGGTCCCTGTCTATTAGAGCCATATGAAATCCGCGTTCACGGAATCGCGGACGGAATCGCGGAATTAACCAATAAAAATGGAATCAACTGTAAAACGTGGAATATTGCAGAATTTGGCCTAATCTGGACTGAAATTTCGTTTTTGGGTGGAACGTTTGGTGTACACGCGACCGGGGAGGCGGGGACGCTACAGCGTGTTACACACAACACAGCCGCGGTGCTCAAGCGTCTGGCTGCTTGTGTTAACATCGTCAAGAAGCTAAACTATTCCACAATAAGCCCTCAATTCAGAGCAGAACAGTATCCTAATGACTTTTATGCCTCCGGTGATAAGGTGTTTTGCTAATTCTGTCAACGTTCCGTGGACTGGACCCGCAAAAACACTTGCGACACTATTGTGATTAAATAGCTATTACATTTACATTTACATTTAAATGTAATGTAACGTTAGGACGTTTAGCTTCTAGCTAAATCTAGTGCACCCATCCATTTGTTTAATGCAAACGACTGCCCTTTATAAACTAAATACACTGAAATAGCTATGTAACGTTATAGGACTATCTATGGAAATGATAGCTTCTAGAAGTTCTAGCTAAATCTGGTGCACCCATCAATTTGTTTAATGCAAACGATTGTCATTATACACTGCCCTTTATAATCTAAATAAACTTAAATAGCTATGAAACGTTACAGTACATAGGACTATAGATGGAAATGATAGCTTCTTGCTAAATCTGGTGCACTCATCCATTTGTTTAATGCAAACGTTTGCCATTATACACTGTCCTTTATAAACGAAATAAACTAAACTAAAGGTGCCTAAATTATGCATTACTATATTTCATCACAATATAATAGATATAGCTAGGTTACTGACATTGTCATTGTGATAATGTCAGTAGTAGCTAGCTGTATCTATTGTTTACACTTGAAATATGTATTTTTATTTTGTCACAATATTAATTGAAAAATATTGTGTAAAATTGAACTGTATTTCTGAGTTGAAGCACTTAAAAACATTAAATGGACTGTTATATCTTATTCAATTGTGGACATTTATTCATTCCCACTTATTAGACACTATTTCTGATGGTAAAATGAGCATAAAAGGCAAAATACAGAATTCTGAAATATTAAAACGGAAAAAATGGAATTTGGGAAAAAATAAAATGGAATTTGGAAAATAATAAAACTGATTTCATATGGCTCTACTGTCTATACTGTGGAGACAGAAATAGATTCGAACCAGGAACCTTCTGATTACCAGACGACCGTTCTACCTCCTGAGCTCCTGATCGCTTGCTGTTTCCCTTTGTGTTGTGCATGCGCCGCCATCTTGGGTCAATAGGAAGGAGGATGTAATTACAGAGGAAATCAGAAAGTGGGCAAATACTTTTCCATGCTACTGTAAGTACTTAGTTGCTGTCTCCCTCTGCTCCAGATCCACCCAGCGACCTAATGATGATTAAGAGAGAAGAGGACCAGGACACACTAGACCCAACCATGGATATTTCCATTGGGCTGAAGGAGGAGCCCACAGACCATCAGGATATCAGTATGTTACTTTTCTTTTTCTTGTCTTTATTTTCTCTTGTTGTCTTTCCTCTGTTGCAGCACAGTTGTCTGTCTCTGTCTGTGTCCATAGCTTTCCCTCCTCTCATTCTTTCCATAAAGCCCCAATCTGTGATTTCCTTTACCATAATAAAGTGAGGTATTTTAACATACATTCTTGAAGAGTCTGATAGATGGAAAATAAAATAATAAATGTGTTTCATTACTCTTTATAAAGGGAATAGCCTTGACTGTCTTGCACTAGCCAGTATACCCTCCTGTATATGGCCGGTCCCTGGTCAAAGTTGGGAATAAGTCCATAAGGAAATCTTTTGGTCCAGAGATTGAAGACTTCGCAACATAGATACAATATTCTTAGGTCTCTCTAGATGTGTGAGGTTATGAATTTACTAGGGATGACTGCTATTAGTCGATTAGTCGACTAATCGGTCGAAAGGAGCCGTAGTCGACTAGCCAACCTCTTAGTAAAAAAAAAATATATATATTTATATATGTATATATATATATTTGGGCGGCTACGTGGCGTAGTGGGCAAGGCGCTCGCCACGAATGACGGAGACGCTGGGCTTGCCTGTTCGAGCCTAGCGCTCCACATTGCTTTCAGTTTAGCTGGTCGTTCATACTAATACACATTGGCCGTATTAGGGGGTGGGAAACTGATGGGTGGGGATCGGGCGTTGTGGACAGCGACTCCTACAGGTCGGTTGGTACGCCTGCGCAGTGGAATCAGGAAGTGTCGGGGGCAGCGTGAGCCTCCCACGCGTTACTCCTCGCCACTGAGAGATCGAGCTGCGCAGGTGAAAAGATGCGACTGCTGTTACCTCAAGTACCGGAGGGGACTTGTGCTATGTATGACTTAGTCCACATTGCAGCCGGCTTGTGGGAGGCAAGAAACGGCGTTCGTGACAGGGGAGGGTTGAATTGGATGATGCGAAATTGGGATGGGAGAAAATATAGAAAATGGGAGAAAAAGTGGATAAGAAATGTATATATATATATTTTTGCATCATTCTTTCCAAAATAAAATAGGCCTAGAAGCGTGGCTAACACTAATGGCACGCATACCAGAGGCTAACTGCCTACGAAAACAGGCACAGAGGCACTGAAACAGGATTTCACTCATCTAATGAACACACTAGACTAGACAAATATCAAGATGTATCCATCAGTGGACCAATTGCATGCTTTTGCAGAGGACAAGAAGCCTTCAGTCGACTCCTTCAGACATTAAGCACCCCCCACAGCCCAAATGGAATGATAAAAAATAAATAAATAAATTTTTTTTTTTTTTTTAATATTATTATTATTAGTAATTTTTTTTGTCAACCAATAGTCGACTAATGGCAAATTTTGGCCAATCATAGTCGACCATCAAAATCCTTAGTCGGGGACAGCCCTAGAATTTACCCTTATGGATGGTGTGGAGTGCATGACGGATCGCTACATTATGTTGATCCACCACAATGGAACACATTAAATAGCTTACATAAGTATAACCAGCTAGCACTAACGTTAGGCTTTTTTGTTTAGAAAAAGCTCACGCCAACTTATAAGGCTGTAACTGAGTGGCAAGACTACTAAAACAAAAATGCTCAGACCTAAAACTTGACTAAACGAAAAATAGATAACGGTGACTAAATATGATACGAAAAAGAGCATTTGAGACATGACTAAAATTTAAAATAGCTGACGAAATTAACACTGCTCCCTAGATGCAACACTGAAAGGCACAGGAAGTCCTTCATTCCGACAGCCATCAGACTCTATAATGCATCACTGTGCCTCACTGAGCACAGGGTGACGGTGCAGTCTGGCATAATCTTCCTGGACACTTTTTACACTTATTTAGGGCCCTAGGCATAAAAAAAAATAGTTTGTTTCCTGTTGGTTGTCAGTTAAGGCATGGGTAGGTAGGGAATTTATTTTATTTAATTTCTTTATTTTATTTATTTCCCACGGCGACTATGGATAGGGAATTTCTTTATTTAATTAAAATGTTCACAACAACATCGATGCATGTACTCTGCCAGCATGTTTAATAACCATAATACTAAAGGTCTGACTAAGATTTATATGAAACTTTATTAAAAAAAATTAAATAAAAAATCCCTTTTTTTTTATTTTTTTTTATTATTTAAAAAAAAAACTCATAAAATATATTGGGTCGCACCTAAATCGGCAGGGTCGGTCGGCAACCGGAAACAAACAATATTTTTTGTTATGCCCTATGGAATCCACGATCGTGGAGGATTTCACGGAATTGAGATATTAACACGGAATTCTAAATTATCGCGGAATGGTGTGGAAATTGCTTAAATTATACATAAATCTGTTTTCATATAAATAAATCTTCACTACGACTCTAAAAACGGTGACGCTGCACGGTCTACGGAGACGCAGAAATGACGGCTACCAAATCCATTCCGGGACTTGCGTCGACCGTAATGCGAGTCTCTTTCTCTCTGAACGCAGTGCGCGCTTACTTGAGTCGCGCTTACTTGCATCTTTGGAATTACCAGATGAGGTCAGAGGAGTTTGATAGTATTTACTGAGGATAGCCAGATATTGTTATTTAAACTTAAAAAATTATTATACAGAGAGAAGCTTCAGCAAGTACAAAACGCTGCTGACTGACAAAAGAGAATCCCTCACTGAGGAAAACACAAAGCGCCTAACCATCACAATGGTGATGTCAGCCACAGATGGAGAGAGGCATGAACCTTTAACTCAATCTGCGCCAACCACGTATATATGTGTTTGCTCACCATGTGTTGAACGCCAATCACATATATACACGTTATTAGATCGTTTGATCTTTTTCCTTTAATCCCCGCGCTACAGACTCGCCCGAAGCGATCTGAATCGCTTTGGCACAGCCACATACGCTTAAAACTAATTATTTTGTATTATTTAACTATTTCATTATTATTTAGATATTGCACTGCACTGGCAGTTGAACTGCATTGAACTGAATTTAAAAAAATCATTGAACTGCACTGGCACTTTTGTACGGCAGATATACAAAACATAATTTTGTATTGTTTTTTTTTGGTTAAACTTAAATCCAAAGGAAAAAATATTAAACGGAGAAATCCGAAAACAGGAAAATTAAAAACCGAGAAATCCAAAAAGATAGAATGGATTTCATAGGGCCCTACACTTATTACTGTGCATTTTACTGTATATCTTTGGCTGCTTATTTAATATTTTGGAATGTATATTATACTGTACATACTAGGGGTGGGAATCACCAGTTTCATCACGATACGATATCGATTCTTTGGACAACGATACGATATTTTCCGATATCACAAAGTCTCCCACGATACGATACGATTCGATTCAGGTGCCTGCGATCGATATGAGACGATATTATATGCCCATTTAACGCAATCAGTAACATTTAAATCAACAAATAAAAAAAAGGCAATGCAAATATCATTTGACATTTTCATTTTTTAGCTCTTCCAGACATTTAAATGAAAAACAATCTATTGTTTTTAATACAAATAGACCTCCTGTTCACTGTTTTCGGTTCGTTTATTTTTTTATTTATATATATATATATATATATATATATATATATATATATATATATATATATATATATATATATATATATATATATATTTATATTAATATCCTATAGTATTCACTGTCAGAGCTGTATTTTGGCTGGAAAAGGCATATTGGGAGTCCGAAGGTGCAGTACCGGCCAGATCCTGGTAGTGGGGCTATCTCGAGAATGCAGTAACCCCCCTCCTTCCCAGTCCCTAGTGGACCTCTGCTGTTCTCTCTATATGGCTCTGATCAGCTTAGCTTAGTTAGCTTACGCTAACGCAACGTTAATTTCGGTATTTAACGCGACATGGGCATAAAGGAATGGCGAAGGATGCAAAACATGTTAGATGCATTCAGGGCACGAAATTAGAGCCCGCCACCCGCCAATGGCGGGCATATTTTAGGTTTGGCGAGTGACACTGAGAGGTCTGCCCACCACCTAGCGTGTAGTTCATATCGATACTCTTATTTTTAAAATCCTGTGCTGGTCTCATTTCCGCCCCAAGCGCAGCTCCAGTCATAATATCGATGGCTCCGGCAGTTAGCAACGTTCGGTTCATATGATACTCTTATTTTGAAAATCCCCTCGTGAGCATATCCGCCCGGCTGCAGCAACAACAGTAGCTTAGCGCAGCTCAGCGTGTGTAGACGTTAGACAGAGTGGCTTCAGAGTCCGCCTATTTTGCCCGAAATAAGTGCCTGTTGTTTTTTTCCCCACAAGGGGTCAAATGCATCTAACATGCTTTCCATCCTCGCCATTCCTTTATGCCCACGTCGCGTTAAATACCGAAATTAACGTTGCGTTAGCGTGAGCTAACTAAGCTAAGCTGATAGAGCGATAGAGACAGGGAACAAAATAAGCACCCGCCAAACGCCAATGGCGTGTAGATTTCCTCTTTGGCTGGTAAATTACAGAGGCTACTCAGCCACTCTGGCGTGTAAAATAATTGGGAGCCATATGAGCATATTAGAGTATTATATCAGGGCTATACAGTGCAAGCATTTCACTCGCATTTGCTCGGCTACTGTACATGGAGATGAGACCCCCCGCCTCTCTCCATACAGTACCAGCAGCTGCAGGTCTGACGAGCACAGAGTTGCCAGTCGATAATTCTTGCTATTTAAAAATATTCCTCTTCTTCTCCCCCACTACTCCTCCAACGGGTGGTGGATGGTTTTATGTTGACGGTAGATGGGGAAACACAACTAACACTCGTCTTTATTAAATGTTGTTTCGGGTTTTCCCACGAGAATGCACGCCTGGTTGCGTCTATTATGGAGAGAGAGGCGGGGGGGTCTCATCTCCATGTACAGTAGCCGATTAGAAGACACGCAACAACAGACAGACAGCTCAGTGATTGAAACCTACGTGTTTGTGCGACCATGTCAACCTGAACAATGGGGGATAATAATAAGAACGAGCCGCCTGGAGGGAGGATACCGCAGGCGGAAGACGGCCGCTGCTGCTGGAGCTGGATCGAGTCATGTGAGACAAGCCGGCGGCAGCAGGGCGCACGGAGGCGGGGAGAAACCACCGCCGCGCCCCGCTGGTGCTTCACAGCGCGTCTCAGGCGAGAGCGTAAAGGGGGGCGTAATAGCATAGGTCAGTGGCCAATCAGAGCGCAAAACTGGAACCCGGAAACACGAACGCGTTGGTAAAAGCATACACGCAGCCGGGATTCAAAGCCAACTAGCCGGCTAACCCAGCTCGCTAAATGCTGCATGTAGCTAGTTAGCTGAACCGTAGCTAGGTAGCCAGGTAGCTAAATGCCCCGCGACGCTGGTTGAACTGGAGCTAGGTAGCCAGGTAGCTAAATGCTCCGCGACGCTGGTTGAACTGGAGCTAGGTAGCCAGGTAGCTAAATGCCCCGCGACGCTGGTTGAACTGGAGCTAGGTAGCCAGCAGGCTAAATGCTCCGCGACGCTGAACTGCCTGCGCCGGTCTGTCTGTCGAAGACCGAGGGAACCGCATCGGGCTTCAGCTGATTAGTGGTCTTCTGGACAACAACAACAACAACAACAACAACAACATAATCCGAGGCAATGAAGTGTTTGCTGCAGATCTTCATTCCCTGTCCAACAGGCTGATCGCGCCGCCTCAGTGCAGCCAGCCAACGTGCCAACAACACTGTTTTTTCACTGGTAGTTTGTGGAAATTAATCAACTTTCCTCTCTCTTTCACATGGTAAAATTAGTTTGAACAGCCAGGAGCAATACAAAAAGAACCACGCGGTCCCGTTGTTTGGTAGGCAACATTTTATTTACTGACTGACCCGACAACCATGTTTACTATAGGCAGCTAACCAGCAGTGTATGTTCATAAATGCTACATAAATGGACATAACAAATCGTTTTTCTTAGAAACGCCTTCTTTTTCGAACGTGATTTTTTTCTGTGGTTTATCTAAATACTAATTTGATGCTATGACTATGTTTATATCGCTATGCTTCATCTCCCCTTTAAACCTTTTTGATCAGAGTCTTTCCTTCGAACTAAGTTGAACTGAACATTTCACTGTCAAAAGCGCAAACTTAAACAAGGTTGCGTCGCAACACTGTTTTCAAAATAAAGGTCACATATACACATACTGTAGTAGGCCTCTCAAAAAATTCAAGTCCCGGATATACATAAACGTTAATTGTCATAGATCTCTATAAACGGCCCAACACAATGATCACTTTAGGCACACCCTGAAACCAGTAACATCACAAATATGAAGCGGGTAATTACCCATAAAAATAATAAACCTTTCATGGGGTTATTTACAATAATAATAATTAATTTTATTTATAAAGCACTTTTCATTGTGAAACAAAGGTATGCAGAGTTTCTTGTCCTCCTGATTAATGCAATGGTGTGTGTGTGTGTTGTGGTGATCTCATTCAAGGAACACTACAAGCGCGCGCACACACACACACACACAGTTTGTTGTTTTCGTTCTATTAGTGATTTACACACTTTCTCAGTTGGTTCATTATAAAAGATACAAACCTGAAAACAAACGCACTTAAATGTTAAATAAAAGGACCACAGTAATGAGGCAGGAGGAACATATTTTTTTGCACTATAATGGTAAAATTGTTATTTAAAAATGTGTGTGCCCCTAGTGAAAAAGCTTAGCGTACAGCCCTGCCTAATAAAATAAATTTGCGAGAGGACGTTTAAGGAGACTGGCTAGGGCCTAGGCTACTGGGGGCTGTCTGTAGTGGTGAGTTGTTAACTTGTTCCGTGTGCCGCAACTATGTCAAAAAGAAAAACAGAAACAACACATTTGTCATTGTCCTGTTACTTCACAGTACCCCCTCCTAATGTACAGTCTCCTCCCCATATGTATATAATCTCTGTTAGGATCTATGGGTAACAGTACTGTATATTTGCATATCGTATATGTCACAAATGTAACATTACTATATACCTGTAGTATGTCATGTATTTCCCTATGTCATAAATGTCACTATGAATTGAAAATGGGGGACCCTGATGTAAACAAATCAAATCAAATCAGATTTATTTATAAGGCCCGACAACACACGTTAATGTCCCCATGGGCCGTACAGGTCTTCTTTAAACAAGTCAAGAAGAAAACATAACAAAGTCAAGAACAGAACAAGAGCACCATAAGGTCAAAAAAATTTAAGATAAATGCAAATAAATGAAAGAATGCAAGCACTCCCAGACATACCCCACGCGAAGGTAAGGAAAAACTCACTAAAACCTAACAATAGGGAAAAATGCTCCACAGGTAGTGTGGAGGAGAGAAACCTTAGAAGGGCCATTCAAGGGGGGATCTCCCTTCTTAGATGTCTGTGATAGTAGTGTTGCAGACTAACAGTTGGTAAGCATGCACTCAAGTGTGTAGAGAAACACAGATGAGTGCAAGCAATAGCAACTGGACATTTTGAAAGATTAAAGATAGAGCTAATAGCGATAGCAACTGAACATTTTGAAAGATTGAAGATAGAGCTGATAGCGGATCTATTTGAGGCACAGGGGCGGTGCAAAGAGGCGTCTTTCTCTGGTCTGCATCCCCTTAACAATGTGTGTATTGAGCCGTACTGTATTGTACCCATTCTGCAATCTGTTAAATATTGATTGATTGATTGATTGTTATTAACAGATTGCAGAATGGGTACAATACAGTACAGCTCAATACACACAATTGTTAAGGGGATGCAGACCAGAGAAACATATATGTGACTGGGCGTGGGGACGATGGACTTGTTGAGGCGAGGTCAAATTTTTTTTACATATTGTGAAAGTACAGATTCATACCTTAAAAATAAGCCATCACTTGAACATTTTGGTGGGATACTTTTCAAGCTACATCCTATGAATCATGGTGATATCAGTAAACGCATTCAGAGATTAATGGCCTTCGAACTTTGTGGAGAGGTTCACACCTGTGAGTTAATCAACTACAACCCTACCCAGAATGCATTGTATTCCATGGCCCCCTCTCTCTCTCGGGACATTAACATCTTGCGTCAGGCTCTTTTTTTATGGCAATGACTCTGTCTTGTGGCAAGTTGTTGTGGCAGTTGAAGTATTTGCAAATTGTATTGTATCATATTGGAAATTCAAATGGTGTATAGTTTCTGGCTGTTTTATTTTAAAATTTTTGGGGGGGGGGTCCTCTTCCCATTTCTTGTTTCGTAGTGTGACTTGTCGTACAGACCTTGTAAGTCTAAAAGCTAAATGACTAAATGTAAATGTATTATAAGGAAAGGTTAACCTTCTGTAGTGTGGTAGTGAAAGGTTAACCTTCTGTAGTGTGGTAGTGAAATAGTTAACCTTCTGTAGTGTGGTAGTGAAAGGATAACCTTCTGTAGTGTGGTAGTGAAAGAGTTAACCTTCTGTAGTGTGGCAGTGAAAGGGTTAACCTTCTGTAGTGTGGTAGTGAAAGGTTAACCTTGTGTAGTGTGGTAGTGAAAGGTTAACCTTCTGTAGTGTGGTAGTGAAAGGTTAACCTTCTGTAGTGTGGTAGTGAAAGGGTTAACCTTCTGTAGTGTGGTAGTGAAAGGGTTAACCTTCTGTAGTGTGGTAGTGAAAGGGTTAACCTTCTGTAGTGTGGTAGTGAAAGAGTTAACCTTCTGTAGTGTGGTAGTGAAAGGGTTAACCTTCTGTAGTGTGGTAGTGAAAGGTTAACCTTCTGTAGTGTGGTAGTGAA
The DNA here is from genome assembly GCF_963971535.1 of Notolepis coatsorum. Taxonomy (NCBI): domain Eukaryota; kingdom Metazoa; phylum Chordata; class Actinopteri; order Aulopiformes; family Paralepididae; genus Notolepis; species Notolepis coatsorum. Next base: position 143,985,859 of record NC_140171.1, on the reverse strand, counting down.
AGAGTTAACCTTCTGTAGTGTGGTAGTGAAAGAGTTAACCTTCTGTAGTGTGGTAGTGAAAGGTTAACCTTCTGTAGTGTGGCAGTGAAAGGGTTAACCTTCTGTAGTGTGGTAGTGAAAGGTTAACCTTCTGTAGTGTGGTAGTGAAAGGGTTAACCTTCTGTAGTGTGGTAGTGAAAGGGTTAACCTTCTGTAGTGTGGTAGTGAAAGGGTTAACCTTCTGTAGTGTGGTAGTGAAAGGTTAACCTTCTGTAGTGTGGTAGTGAAAGGTTAACCTTCTGTAGTGTGGTAGTGAAAGGGTTAACCTTCTGTAGTGTGGTAGTGAAAGGGTTAACCTTCTGTAGTGTGGTAGTGAAAGGGTTAACCTTCTGTAGTGTGGTAGTGAAAGGTTAACCTTCTGTAGTGTGGTAGTGAAATAGTTAACCTTCTGTAGTGTGGTAGTGAAAGGATAACCTTCTGTAGTGTGGTAGTGAAAGAGTTAACCTTCTGTAGTGTGGCAGTGAAAGGGTTAACCTTCTGTAGTGTGGTAGTGAAAGGTTAACCTTGTGTAGTGTGGTAGTGAAAGGTTAACCTTCTGTAGTGTGGTAGTGAAAGGGTTAGCCTTCTGTAGTGTGGTAGTGAAAGGTTAACCTTCTGTAGTGTGGTAGTGAAAGAGTTAACCTTCTGTAATGTGGTAGTGAAAGGTTAACCTTCTGTAGTGTGGTAGTGAAAGGTTAACCTTCTGTTAACTCACTAAACCTCACAAACACCAGCAAGGAAAGGCTGCATCAAAATAACTTTTGTTTCGTAGTGGCGTTTCTGCCACTCTTCACAAGAAAGAGACCGTTTCCATTCCGTGAAAACCCGCCCTACTCTGCTTTGATTCGCAGACTGTGGGTGGGGGGGGGGGGGGAAACGCTGAATGTGATTGGATCAGAGTAGCCAGACAGACAGGCAGAGCAGCCAGCCGGACAGTGGAGCAGAGAGAGGAGACAGCGGAGGATTTAACGAGGCGCGTTAATACATTTGTTTATCTGGCTTACTGCTGCGGATTCAAGCCATGCAATAACAAAGCGCAACATTAAAATAAGGACAGCATTAAGTTGCAATAATACAGTACAGCTCAATACACACAATTGTTAAGGGGATGCAGACCTGAGAAAGACGTTTGTCTTGTCATCAAATCCGTGCTGAAGCAGCAACGTTTACATCAGGGTCCCTATAAAAACAACAATAACCTCTCTCGCTCCGATGAAAAGCATTGGTATCACTCCGTTTCCTTATTAAATTAATTTATTTCGTAATGCCATTAGGTTGCAATAAATGCACTCTAACGAAATTCGTTCGCTCATAAAATTCTAAATGTGTTTTAATGGTGTTTAAGTTTAAAACACGCGTTTTATGACGGCGGCCGGCCTCTTTTTTTTTTTTTTTTTTTTAAGACACTGCGTTTGTCACAAGTCACGTTGCTTATAACTTATAACATTGAGATAGTGTATTAACATTGTTATTCTCTCTCTAAGAAAGGAGAGCTAATAAGTGTGTCTGTGTGTGTTTCAACACCTCATAAGTACGGTACTTGATACCCGGACAGGCCGCACCCAGCGAATAGCCCTTGCGTGTAGTTTTTCCACCGTATGAGAGAAAATACTTGTCGAACTATATAACAATAATTACCTCATTTACAAGTTGTATTTAAGTTTGCAAATAAGGCCAAATAAGGGAACACATTAATGATTAGACAGTTCAAAGATGTAAAAAAAAAAACAAGATTTCGATTTTCTGGATTTTCTGAAGAGCAAGAAATGTTTTCACTTCCCGACATTTCTCTCTGGCCGATCAAATCGGGTTTGGTCGCGTCGGGGCACATATGACATACATGACATACAGATAGACAATACTGCTACATCTATACATTTATGACATACCAGATTTACAAATACAGTATTGTTTGTGATACAATAAGAGTCTAAAAAAGAGTATATACATTTGACGAAGAAACTGTACATTGGAGGAGGTTGGGTGGAGGGGGGGGGGGACTGTACATTAGAGGTGGGGGGGTTGGTAACTGTACATTGGATTATCGACGAAACCGAAACAAGTAGGCTCCCTTAAAACACTAACGCTATAAAAAAAAAAAATACAGTGGAGGTTAAAATAAGAATATGACTTGGCCTGAAAAAATGTTCAATCAGGAGATTTATTTTTGCTTTAATCCCTGGATATCGGCAAATATCGTGTCGTTGTCCAAATAATCTATGATCTATGAAACTGGTGATTCCCACCCCTAGTAGAGTTCATGCATCCAACACCAAATCCCATAATTCCTTACACGTAACATGTCTGGCTGTGTGACGTCAATGATTTGTGACCAGGATAGCTTAGCACAATTGCTTAACGCACTATATATACGTTATTGGGGCGCCAGCGGTTAACAGCCAAAAAAGGCCATGTGTGGCTGCAGGATCTCGGGGCTTTATCCGTTTTCCCTTTTCGATTTTAATATCCTATTCAATGTCAGGGACGCGTCTATGCTTTTACCAACATGTTCATGTTTCCGGGTTCCCGTTTTGCGCTCTGATTGGCCAGGTCATGTGACATGTGCGCCAATCGTGGGACGGCAAGTTCTGCGCCTATTTCCGGGTCGAACAACCTGCAAACTACCTAACGCCTAGTAGGTTAAGGTTAGAGTTTGGAATCAGGGCAGGCGTTCTATCGCCATGCTCTAAGACAAACTCTAACCTTAACCAACTTCGAAAGAGCGCCTAAGCTTAACCAGTGTAGAAACTTGCGGTCCCACGATTGGGCGTACATGTCACACGAACGCGTTGGTAAAAGCATTCAGGCATGCGGGACCTGTATGTTGCCGCTAAAAGGCATACTGGGACTCCGAAGGTGCAGTACCGGCCAGATTCTGCTAGTAGGCACTATCGAGAGTGCAGTAAACCCTGTTCCAGACCGGGTGCTACACTCAAATGTCTCCGGACGGACTTTTCTAGTAATGGGAAACCTAGAGCTTCACCCGATCGCATTCGGGACCCCCGATCCATATGTTGTGGTGGGTTATGTCGTGGACCAGATGGACATAGGATGGACCAGATGGCGATCAAATAATTGGAATATTCTTTTTGGAATACCACCGACCTCAGGTAAGGACAATCTGACTGCTTTTTTCAGCTTGATCGTGCAAGGTTATCATACCCATCCCCCTGATCGGCGTGTGTTGTGGTAATAACGAATGACGTTACTGGCAATCAAATAATCAGAAACGACCCCCCCCCCCCCCCCCCCTTCATGCATTCATGATGAAACATAATACCTATCATATGCATTTGATTTGAAAATAGTAGTGGGTCTAGGGACGAAATGCCAATGGCTTTAGTAGAATTCACGTTGTGCCCTATAGCCAGCCTCCCAGGAAATGGCCTGGATCATTCCGAAATTATACTCATATTCACCACGGGATAACGCGTGAACGTATTTAGTGGTGCACCGATATATCGGTCGGGTATCGGCCGATAAGTGCCTTGTCGACTGCCATCGGCCTATAAGCTCCAATGTGCCGATGGCAGTAGCCGATAAATATCCATCAATTTGTGTCGCGTTAATCTGGCCCACGCGTTCAAACTTTGAAAAGTTTCAGTCAAGCGACCTGCACAATGCCGCCCCCACACACACACGCTACTGCATCAAAGTTACTTATGATTAACAAAGGCATTCGTTTTGTGGCATTAACGTTATATAGTTACACGTTCAATAGCATCAGCATATTATTTACCCGACCATAGCAACCATTGTTGGTCATTCATATCTCAGTTCCTTCCTTTGCTCAGAGAGCCCGTACTGAATTGTACCCATTCTGCAATCTGTTAATAAAGTTTTCAATCAGACAAATGTATAAAAAAGCTTTTATTATAACATTCGTTGCAGTAAAATCATTATGCCTCGTTTAGTACTCCTGCGGAGCGCTGGTAATCTACTCGCGGGCCGCGGGGAGCTAACTTTATTAGCTTTGTTGTTGAGCTCTTGTCAAAATCAATGGCGGACTTCCCGGAAGTAAAAAATTAATAAGCGCTTGCCGATTGGTGGTAAGAACAGCAGGAGGTGGGTGCTAGCGGTGTGACGTAATTGGCAGAATCGACTGTCAATCAAAATGGTTCTGTTGTACCTGACACGACGCATGCATTGCAAACTCAGATTATGGAGATATTACTGGAGAACATGGAGCTTTGTTTGAGAGAGATACAGTGAGTGCTGTCTCTTAAACTCTTAAAACTCATATACTTTTTTGTCTTTTTAGTCAAGTTAGTCTGTTGAAGATGAAAGCCAGTGGGTATTGTATGACTCAGACTTCAGCAATAATCATGAGCATTATAAAATATATAAAAAAACACACATGGCATGATGGAATACCATAAACATATTTCTTGATGTTTCCCTTTTTTAAGTAAGTAAAGAGGCCTATGTTCATATCGGTGAGCACAATTTGTAACACAAAAAGAGAGACGTGTAGCCTATTTATTTAATTAATATTTTATTAATTTTATTATTATTTTATTTGTTGCCATGCCTAAAATAATAGTCAATCATAGGGCTAACACATTTTCATAAACAATAATATCATTTTTTGTTATATGGTTATAATAAAAGCTTTTCTACATATTTGTCTGATTGATTGATTGAAAACTTTATTAACAGATTGCAGAATGGGTACAATACAGTACAGCTCAATACAACAACAGTGCTAAGACTGGAGGATGAAGACCAGAAAAAGACTTTCGGCTGGAACTGTATAGGTTGCGGGGTCCGGGGACGATTTAGCGTGTGGTACCTACCTTCTCGACTTCCTCAGTCGAATCGAGTTGTTGATAACATGCAGTAGCTTTAGCTAACGCTATCATAGCATCATGATCTGTAATGTTATATGCAGGGTTTCCCCCCCCCCAAAAAACTGAATAATTTCAGGTAACTAATAATTTCACTGGATATATATATAACAAATATTGTTATTGTTTTTTTTCTTTTTTTTAAACCGATACCGATATTTTCCGATATCACATTTTACTGCCGATATCGGCCGATAATATCGGTCGGCCGATAATATCGGACATCCCTAGTAATGTGTCAACTGGACAACACCAGCCTCGCCTGCCAATGCCATATAGATAGCGAACGTTAACGTTTGCAAACAAAGTCAACGTCATCCAGCTGACACCACAGATCTAGATATTATGACAACGTTAGCTAGCGCTAAAGCTAACGCCAACCAGAGGGAAACGTTAATGTACGGTAATCAGTGTAGCG